>NW_024885439.1:9727-13687 GCF_019232065.1 Centrocercus urophasianus
GGATGGATGGATGGATGGATGGATGGATGGATGGATGGATGGATGGAGGGATGGATGGATGAAGAGGAGAGTGGGTGAGTGGATGGATGGATGGATGGATGGATGGATGGATGACAAACAGATAGATTGACAGATGGATGATGTATAGGTGGGTAGGCAAATAAATGAGTGACAGGTGGGTGCAAAGATGAAGGATGAATGAGTGGGTGAATGAGTGGACAGATGGATGGATGATAGATGGATAGGTGGAGGGAGAGAGGAAGGAAGGGATTGATGGATGGATAGATGGATGGATGGATGGATGGATGGATGGATGGATGGATGAAGAGGAGGCTGGGTGAGTGGATGGATGGATGGATGGATGGATGGATGGATGGATGGATGGATGACAAACAGATAGATTGACAGATGGATGATGTATAGGTGGGTGGGCAAATGAATGAGTGACAGGTGGGTGCAAAGATGAAGGATGAATGGGTGGGTGAATGAGTGGACAGATGGATGGATGATAGAGGAAGGAAGGGATGGATTGATGGATGGATGGATGGATGGATGGATGGATGGATGGATGGATGAATGGAAATCTAGAGCAGATGGACAGAGGGATACCTCTGTGGGGCATGGTGACAGACATGCTGGGGCTTTGCGGAGTGGTGGGAGCACCCAGCTGGTGAGAGGCAGGGCTGCCACTGGCATAGCCTATGTATGGGTTTTCACAGAGCTGAGCGTTCAACCATGTCCCTGTAGCCAGTGACCCTGAGCGCTCTTCCTGCCCCCGTAGAGCACCCCTGGCCCCAGAGCTGCAGCTGAATAAACAGAGCAGAGCAGATGGGGTGGTCCTGCTGGGCGTGAGGGCTGCCGGGGCAGGGATCGAGGAGGGGGAGCTGTCAGCACTGGCTGGGCACAGGCTGATGGATGGCGAGGGGAAGCCATCACACTGGTGGCTTTGCAGCAGCGGGGGCTGTGAGTGTTCCCAGGCTGACAGCACTGCTTCATGCCCTTGCAGACCCTGCCTTCGTCCGTGCCCAGCTCATCCCTGACAGCAGCGAGAGGAATGATGACAAACTCTACTTCTTCTTCCGGGAGAAGTCTGCAGATGCCCCGCTCAGCCCCGGCGTCTATTCCCGCATCGGGCGCATCTGCCTGGTGTGTGCAGTGGGGTGGCGGGGTGCAGGCAGGGGCTGGTGGTGGGGTGTGTGGGGCTGAGTGCTGAGTCCCTCTGACACAGAACGATGATGGGGGACACTGCTGCCTGGTGAACAAATGGAGCACCTTCCTGAAGGCCCGGCTCGTCTGCTCCGTGCCTGGACCCGATGGGATCGAGACGCACTTTGATGAGCTTCGTGAGTGCATGGGCTCCGTGGGAGGGCACGGGGTGACCCCCGATGGTCCATCTGCACCCCCATGCCCTGGGGTGGGGACATGGCGCACCTTCCATTTGGAAGGGCTGAGAATTCCATTGCTGCCCCACCATGGGAGAGCCCAGCCCACACAGGTGTCCCCAGCCACCCCCTGGGGGTAACACGCTCTTCCTTCTGTCCCAAGAGGATGTCTTCATCCAGCAGACGCAGGACACCAAGAATCCTGTTATCTACGCTGTCTTCTCCGCATCGGGGTGAGTGCGGTGCCCTTGAGACGTGGTGGTCCCTGGGGATGGGGACTTTTTGTGGAGGTGGGTAGAGGTCCTGGTGACGTGGAAGTGGGCGTGGGGTGAGGTGGGGATGCTGGCGGTGTCTGCACGTAGGTGGCACACATCCCTGAGGCTGTGCCACTCCTTCTGCCAGGTCAGTGTTCAAGGGCTCGGCCGTCTGCGTCTACTCCATGGCCGACATCCGCATGGTGTTCAACGGACCCTTTGCGCACAAGGAGGGCCCCAACTACCAGTGGATGCCCTACACGGGCAAAATGCCCTATCCCCGGCCAGGCACTGTAAGTAAGACCTCTGGCACTCATGGAGATGATAGTCCCACGACACTGGAGACCCCACCAACGCCTTTTGCCTACCCGCAGTGCCCCGGCGGGACCTTCACACCCTCTATGAAGTCAACCAAGGACTACCCTGACGAAGTGATCAACTTCATGCGCTCGCACCCTCTGATGTACCACTCCGTCTATCCGGCCCACCGGCAGCCTCTGGTTGTGCGCACCAACGTCAACTACCGCTTCACCACCATCGCTGTTGACCAGGTGGACGCGGCAGATGGGCGCTATGAGGTGCTTTTCCTGGGCACAGGTACCCACGCCGCGCACCGCAGAGAACGCAGCATGCTCCAGCGCGGCCTCACAGGGCACGGGCACTGCCGGGGCCGGGTGCCTCTGCTGGCACCTCTGCTCCAGGGTGGAGCAGGGCGAGGGGCTGAGACCCCTGTGCCATGGACCCTGGGAGTGTCGTGGCCTGTCCCCTGCCCTGGTGCCCATCTTAGGACAGCGCCATCCAGGCTGGCTATCCGCTGTCTCGGTGTCCATCCTGGGACATCCAGCCCCATCCTTTCCAAGGCCCAGGCCCAACTCTCCTGCCTCATTCAGGAACACCGTTGTCCAGCCTGGTGCTTCCCCTTCCTTATTGTCCACCGTGATCTATCCTAGTCTATCCCAGTGCCTATCCCAGTTGCTGTCCCCCTGTCCTGGGCAGTGGCAGCTCCTAGCTGTGAGTGGTGACCTGAGTGTCACAGCACAACCAAGACAGATGAAGATGGGCATGGGGGGGTCCTTCCTGGCTCCATCAAGGACCCCATTCCCAGGAGGGGAGGGCACGGGTGCCCAGCTGGTGGCACTGAGCGTCCAGGCACCCTGGTGTCTTGCAGATCGGGGCACGGTGCAGAAAGTCATTGTGCTGCCCCGGGACGACATGGAGACAGAGGAGCTGATGCTGGAGGAGATCGAGGTGTTCAAGGTAAGGGCTGGGTTATCCTATGGCTGCTGCTGAGCATCCTTTGCTCACCCCATGCCCAGAACTGATGGGGCACCACCGCCACCAAGTGTCATTGTCCCAACTCTGGAGCTTTTGGGACACCAACCAGTCCCATGGGTAGTTCCAGGGAGACCTGCAACATTGTCCCTCTTCCTGCTGATTCTTGTAGCTGCCTTTGCAGCCCCCCAGCTATTGGTGTGGGCCTGGGGGATGCACTCTGTACTTCACTCCATGTCCTTCACTCCTGCTCCCATCTAGGTGCCAGCACCCATCAAGGTGATGACCATCTCCTCCAAGAGGGTGAGTGATGTGTGGCTAGATTTGGGGACTAGGACATCCTGCATGCCTGTTGCCACCATAGTATGACACTGAGGAACCCCATGTTCCCCTGAGCGCCCCTGAGTGGCTCTGGGATGCACGGTCCCCACTGCTCCCAGTACTGGGCACAAGGCCATGTGGCCAGGGGGCATCTTACCCTGTCCTCTCTGTTCCCCCAACAGCAACAGCTTTACGTGTCCTCAGCCGTAGGAGTGACCCACCTGGCCCTGCACCGGTGTGATGTATATGGAGAAGCCTGTGCTGACTGCTGCCTGGCCCGCGACCCATACTGTGCCTGGGATGGCAAGGCCTGCAGCCGCTACTCAGCATCCTCCAAGAGGTGGGGATCTGGGGGAGGGCATGGGGGCCCAAGAAGGTACCCCAGGTCACCTCCTGCCTCCTCTCAGGCGGAGCAGGCGGCAGGACGTCCGGCACGGCAACCCCATGCGCCAGTGCCGAGGCTACAACTCCAACGGTGAGTGGGCATGGCATGACCCCAGAGAGGGCAGAGGGATGGGGCAGGACCTGGGGAAGCATGAGTGGTAGGAGGTGGGAGAATGTGGGCAGTGGGATGAGTGGGATGAGTGGGTGGGTGGCTTTGAGGGCTGGTGGGCGTGTGGGTGGATATATTGGAAAAGTATGGGATGAATTGGAAAAGTACCGTGGGGTGGGCAGGTGGGTGGGTGGATGGATGGATGGATGGATGGATGGATGGATGGATGGATGGATGG
>NW_024885439.1:13697-45385 GCF_019232065.1 Centrocercus urophasianus
GGATGGATGGATGGATGGATGGATGGATGGATGGATGGATGGATGGAAGCATGGATGAGGTGAGTGTGTGGATGAATGGAAATACTGGAGATTGAAGATGGATGGATGGATGCATGGATGGATGGACAGATGGATGAGCGGGTGGGTAGATGGATGGAAGGATACAGTGGGGAGAAAAAAGAGCACAGATGAGTGGATGAATGCTTTGGAGAGGTTGACCGTGGTTGGATGAATACCCTGGGAGAAGGAAGAGCACATATGGATGGCCAAGTGAGTAGATGAATGAATGGAAATGTTAGATGAGTGGGTGAGTGGGTGGATGGGTGGATGGATGGGTGGGTGAATGGATGGATATACTGGGGAAAAAGAAGAGCACAGATTGATGTATGGGTGCTTGAGAGGAGGATGACCATAGACAGTGCATACACTGGGAGAAGGAGAAGGAGGAGGTTGACCGTAGATGGATAAATGGATGGATAGATTGGAGAGAAAGAAAAGTACAATTGTGTGGCTGGATGCTTCAGAGGAGGATGGCTGTGGTTGGGTGTCTACACTGGGAAAAAGAAAATCTCAGATGAATGTATGAACAGGTAGATGAATGAATGGAAATGTGAGAGGTTGAAGATGGAGGGATGGGGAGCTGGGGGGGTAGATGGATGCGGAGGGGAGAAAGAAGAGCACAGATGGATGATTCAAAGAAGGATGACCGTGGATGGATGGATAGATACATTCAGGAAAAGGAAGAACACGTCTGGATGCTTCAGTTGCATGGGGCAGAGCAACATGTTGGGCAGGGAGATGGGGCCTGGGGACGAGCGTGTGTGCTGACTGCCATGTCCTGCTCCTGCAGCCAACAAGAACACGGTGGAGGCGGTGCAGTACGGGGTGGAGGGCAGCACCGCCTTCCTCGAGTGCCAGCCCCGCTCGCCACAAGCCACCGTCAAATGGCTGCTGCAGAAGGACAACAGCGACCGACGGAAAGAGGTAGGAGCCGGGTGCTGTGCACGGCGTCCAGCTGGTCGGCATCCAGCTGAGCCCCTCTGTCCCCGCAGCTACGCACAGAGGGCGGCCGGGCACTGCGGACAGAGCAGGGCTTGCTGCTGCGGGCCCTGCAGCTCTCCGACAGCGGCCTCTACTCCTGCACCGCCACCGAGAACAACTTCAAGCACACGGTGACCAAGGTGCAGCTGCGCGTCCTGGCCGCCCGCGCCGTGCACGCCGTCCTGCTGCAAGGCGAGCTGCCCCCTGCCGCGCTGCCGGGAGCCCCAACGCCGCGCTACCAGGACTTGCTGCAGCTGCTCACCCGCCCCGAGCTGGGACTCCTCGACCAGTACTGCCAGGGCTTCTGGCGACCGCCGGCCCCCGGCCCCCCCGAGCCGCTGGCTGCCCTCAAAGCCAAGGAGCTGCAGGACCAGAAGAAGCCACGGAGCCGCCGGAATCACCCGCCAGAGAGCTGCGGGCACACATGAACCCCTCCCCAGGGACTTTGCTAGCACAATGGTCTATTTTTCCCTCCTTTTAATATTAAAAAAAAATATCTATAAATAAATAAATATATATATATACCCACACCCATGCAGGCAGACACGCACGCATGCTCACACCCCTGCCCCCTCCCGCCGTCTCCTGCCGGCGGTGGTATTTATTTGCAGGTTGTACATAGTCACTGGGGTGACACCAACATCACCTCCCGGCACTGGGGACGGTGGAGGACCTGGGGGTAGCTTCGGACCGCGCCTCTCGTCCCTCCCCTTCCTGGAGTTCCGTGAGGCTCTGGGTCCTGGTGTGATGGGCGGTCCTGGTGCAGGAGGGGGGGATGCTCTTCGGGGTATGGTGCTGTCACACACAGGGGGACGAGCCAGTGATGGGAGGGGACAAACGAGCAGTGAGAGGTGGCACTGGGTGAGCTCAGTCTCAGTGCCTCAGTTTCCTCTTCTGGTTATTTTGGAGCCAAAGTTGGGAGGAGGGTGGGCTGCAGGCACAGAGACATGGCCTTGACCCCTGCTGGGGGCAGGACACCGGCCACATGATGGGGACACGGCCAGGAGGGGTGAGATGGGGCATCCTGCCCATCGCTGGGGTTGTAAATAGTTGTAGGGGAGGAGTGCAGGGGTGGCCAGGTGTCCCCCCTCCCCACAGCCTGCAGCACGCCCAAATAAACACTGGCTTTGGGACAGATGCCTGTGTGTGCTCTGTTGGGGACAGGGACATTGCTGAGCTCTGGGGGTGGGATCCAGGAGAGCGCATGGTGGGGTGCTGGGAACACCGCAGGGTGATGGAGGGGACTCTGGGCACGGGGACATGACGCAGGAGGCCATGGTGGGCGCTATGGGGGCACTCAGAGTTGCCACTGGGGGCATTGCAGTCACTGCCGGGGGGACTGCGGTCAGGCATGGCCAGACTCGGACAGCAGTGGGGGTACTGGAGGCAGTACTGATAGCACTGGGAGGATGGTACAGCTCTGCGCTGGTCTCTGCTGGACTGTTCTGGTCTGTACTGGTCTGTACTGGGCTGTGCTGGTCTGTACTGGGCTGTACTGGGTTGAGCTGGTCTTCTCAGAGCTGTGCTGCGCTATGCTGGGTCGCTCTGCCCTCTGGCGGCCAGACTCGGCACTGCAGGAGCCCCGCGGAGAAGTGGGGGGGGCACAGGGGACAGCGTAGGATGCTGGGGCTGGGGGACGGGGGCTGTACTGGTGGACACGGGGCTCTGGGACACGGGGGTGCTTTGGTGGCAATGGGGATACACTGTGGGGGACACTGCCGGGGGGCGGGACGTGGGGTGTCCTTGGTGGTGTGGGGTGAGTCCTAGGGGCAACGGGGGGCTGGGGCAAGGAGCACTGAGAGGAGCTAGGGACATTATGAGGGTCTTGGAAAGGGCTTGGGACATGGGAGTGGGGATGACACTTGGGGTACAATGACATCAGACAGGGGTTCTTGAGGGTACAACATGAGATGGTTCACACAGGGGATGTGGGGATGGCGGGGAACATCTCCACTACAGGGGCATACCCATGGCTTGGGAGCAGCAGGGACATCCCTGGAGTGAGGCCATAACCGTGGCTGGGAACTGAGGGGACATCCCTGCCAAGGGGCATAGCCACAGCCTGGGGACATTGGGCCACCAAGTCTGGGCGGGGACAGCTGGGCGCCCTCTCCGCAGAAGCGCTGACGCCGGGAGCCAGGGGATTGCTGAGCTCAGCCCGGGGCAGATTTCGGGGCTTTATCCGGAGCCTGGCTTAAGCCGCGCTCCTTGTCCCCGTCCTTGGCCCACTTGGGTGGCAGCGGCGGCCGCAGTCGGGCGGTGGGCGAGCGCTGGAGGCGGCGGGGGGCTGGCGCACGCTGCCCATCCTGGTGCTGACCTCCACCGAGCGGGCGAGTCGGCAGGCGGCAGAGGCGAGGATGGGCGCAGGGGCCAGTGCTGAGGAGAAGCACTCCCGTGAGCTGGAGAAGAAGCTGAAGGAGGACGCTGAGAAGGATGCCAGGACCGTCAAGCTGCTGCTGCTGGGTAGGTGGGCACAGCTCCGGGGGGTGCTTGAACCTCCCCCCGTGGCATCCTCATGCTCCAAAACCCAGTAGCTGCTCAGACTCCTCGGTACCCCTGAAACTCACCCCACCCAACACCCCCACAGCACCAAGCACCCCAACTCCGCCCCAGCACCCCCAGATCCCTCCGTGTTCCCCCTAGAAGCTGCCCTTGCATCCTCCTAGTGCTGCACGTCCCTCTCCCAGTGCCCCCTAGTTCCCCTACTGTTACCCCATGCCCAGGCCCTGGCCACATCCCCCTGCAATGCCCCACTTTTTTGTCCCCATCTCCACCGCATCCTCGTCTTCATCCCCACCTCCAGATCCCCCAGCACACCCTTGACTGAGCCCCCAGCAGCACTACCCCAGTGCCCCTCAGACCTAGCTGCCTCTCTCCCTGTTTTATGTCCCCCTGTGGTGATCACGGCTGTGGTCACCACTGTGCCCTCACTCTGTCCCCACAGGAGCAGGGGAGTCAGGGAAAAGCACCATCGTCAAGCAGATGAAGTAAGTCCCATGGGCAGCACCGTGCCTCCTACCTGTCCCATACCACAGCCAGGGGAGCATCCACCCCTCAGTGCCCACACTGCAGCAACGAGTTCCTCTGCTTTATTTTCTAGCTCCATAAATGCCCCCACCCTATAGTTTAGCTGCATGGGTACCCCCATCCTATAGTTCAGCCTCATGGCTTCTCCCATCCTATAGTTCAGCCCCAAGAGTGTCCCTACTCTACAGTTCAGCTCCATAGAAGTCACCACTCTATTATCAACCCGCATGGGTACCCCTACTCACCAGTTCAGTGCCCACAAGTGCCCCTACCCTGTAACTCAGCCCCATGAGTGCCCTCAGCACCCCACTCAGCCCCATGCCCCCATCTTGGCCAGGATCATCCACCAGGATGGTTACTCACTGGAGGAGTGCTTGGAGTTCATCGCCATCATCTACAGCAACACGCTGCAGTCCATGCTGGCCATCGTGCGTGCCATGAGCACGCTCAACATCCAGTACGGTGACTCAGCCCGCCAGGTGAGGGGCCCCCAGCACGGGGTGTGGAGCTGTACCCTGGTCCCTGTCCCCACTGAGCCCCCATCCCTTGCAGGATGATGCCCGCAAGCTGCTGCACCTCTCGGACACCATTGAGGAGGGCACCATGCCCAAGGAAATGTCAGACATCATCGGGCGGCTCTGGAAGGATGCAGGCATCCAGGCCTGCTTTGACCGGGCCTCTGAATACCAGCTCAACGACTCGGCAGGATAGTAGGTGCAGGATGGGTAGGTGGGTGGGGGCACCCTTGGTGGGACATGCCTCACACTGTGCCCACCAGCTACCTGTCGGACCTGGAGCGCCTGGTGACCCCTGGCTACGTCCCCACCGAGCAGGACGTGCTGCGCTCCCGTGTCAAAACCACCGGCATCATCGAAACCCAGTTCTCCTTCAAGGACCTCAACTTCAGGTAGGGGCTGAGCCCCAAAGTGCTGGGGCAGGGGGCGTGGGGGGGATGCTGAGCCCCCTGGTCCTGCCCTGCAGGATGTTCGATGTGGGAGGACAGCGCTCGGAGCGCAAGAAGTGGATCCACTGCTTCGAGGGGGTGACGTGCATCATCTTCATCGCGGCGCTCAGCGCCTACGACATGGTGCTGGTGGAGGATGACGAAGTGGTAGGCAGCCGTGCCAAGGGGTACCAGGGAGCTGGGGAGCTGCGGGGGGGCTGATGGGGCTGTGTCCTCCCACAGAACCGCATGCACGAGAGCCTGCACCTCTTCAACAGCATCTGCAACCACCGCTACTTTGCCACCACCTCTATTGTCCTCTTCCTCAACAAGAAGGACGTCTTCCTGGAGAAGATCAAGAAGGCTCACCTCAGCATCTGCTTCCCTGACTACGATGGTGAGGGCAGTCACGCTCAGCCCCGGGTGGGGAATTTGGGTGCTAGCATCCTTTGTCAGACACCCACCAGGTGTCCCCAGCACCCTAAGCACCCAGCCAAAGGTCTGAGCTGTGGGGTGATGGGAGGGGAATACAGGGGCTGTGGGGTGCTGGGGACCCACGGCCCTGCTTGTAGGTCCCAACACCTATGATGATGCTGGCAACTACATCAAGCTGCAGTTCCTGGAGCTGAACATGCGGCGGGACGTGAAGGAGATCTACTCGCACATGACCTGTGCCACTGATACTGAGAACGTCAAGTTCGTCTTCGACGCCGTCACCGACATCATCATCAAGGAGAACCTCAAGGACTGTGGGCTCTTCTGAGCTCCAGCCCCTACAGCCCCCACCACAGCCCCCACCCCCGACTGGTGCCCCTGCCCACCCTCTGCCACCGCTTCTGCTTGTTCCCAAACCCCAGCAACGTGACCTGAGCAGCTCCAGAGCATCCCCCCAGCCAGCCCCTAACCTGCATGCACCCCTGGGTGCTGGGGGGCACTGGGTGACACCTGAAGTCCTGAGGTATCCCTTAGTGCTGAGGGGTGCTGGATCCCCCTGGGGACCACGGGATGCCCAGGGAATAGCACCATCGCACCATGATGGCATCCCCAGGTGAGTGCCAGCCTGCAAGGGACCCACCCCCCCCCAGTGGACACCCAGAAGGGGCTCTGAGCCCACACGTCCCAGCTCACATGCAAAGAGGACCTCAGATTGCTGCCAAGCCTCTCCTACTTCCTCCCCAGACACCCACAGAGCAGGAAAAAAAGCAGCCACATCACCCCCCACATTGATGCAGAGGGTGTGGAGGGGTCATTCTTTTTCTTTTTTTTTTTTTTTTTCCTTTCTACATTTTATTATCTCAAATCACGTGAACAATTCGGAAAAACATCCCGTGGGAAAAGCAGGAGCTGAGAGAGAGAGAGAGGGGGGAGGGAGGGCAGCTCCGTACAGCAGGGTCTGCCCCCCGGCACAGCTAGCCCTACCTGCTAGGCCCTAC
This sequence comes from Centrocercus urophasianus, assembly GCF_019232065.1. Classification (NCBI taxonomy): domain Eukaryota; kingdom Metazoa; phylum Chordata; class Aves; order Galliformes; family Phasianidae; genus Centrocercus; species Centrocercus urophasianus. The sequence goes on from NW_024885439.1 coordinate 20,142, forward strand.
TAGAGAGGGGCAGGGGGGCACCAGCCCTCTCCCCCCAGCCCGGCGCCAGACAAAGGGGACCCCCCTGCAAGGCACACGGTTTCGGCATTACCTGCACGAAGACGACGCGACCACTTAGCACTTGACGCTTTTAAATAGTTTCTTAAAAAGGTTTCTTTAAAAAGCAACGTAAACCAAGCTTGGTGTGTGTGTGTGTGTGTGTGTGTAGGTGTGTGTGTGTGTGTGTGGGGCCTTTTTTTTTTTTTTTTTTTTTTTTTTCTTTTCTGGTTATTAAAAGGAATGTTTTCGGTCGTGTTTCTGGGGGGGTCCCATCGCCGGCCCCTGCGATGCCGGGAGCGCCGCGCCCCCTGCAAACACGTTTTGGATGTAAACGGTGCGGAACCGAATAAAAAGGAGAGACTGGGGAGATGGCGACCGGTTACAAACCAAGAGAGAAATCCTCCTGTCCCCGGCCTGGAAGGCAAAGGGATGCGGGGGGACACCGGAGGCAAGTGGGGACAGCCCTGGGTCAGGCCTTGCAGGCAGTGCGTCCCCATCGCTGCCACCACGGCCGTCACCAAAACGTCTCTTTAGAGGGTTGGGGGATGAAACCAGAGGAGAAGCAGAATCACCAGGCACGGTCCTCTCTTCATCGGTGCGCCCTAGGAGAGAGCAAGCCGTGAGCGGGATGGGTACGGGGAGAAGGGAGGTGGTGGGCAGCAGGATGGGGATGGCACTCGTGGGTCTTGGAGGGGCCCCGTGCCCACCTTGCCGCCCTCAGAAGAGCCCGCAGTCCTTCAGATTGTTTTTGATGATGACGTCAGTGACGGCATCAAAGACAAACTGCACGTTCTTGGTGTCGGTGGCACAGGTGAAGTGTGTGTAGATCTCCTTGGTGTCCTTCCGCTTGTTCAGGTCCTCGAACTTGCTCTGGATGTAGCCGGCGGCCTCGTCATACTTGTTGGCACCTGGGGAGGGAGAGATGATGCTGGGGATGTGCCACGGCCCCCCAGGCCCCAAAGCCTCCCACAGAACTGCCTCACTAATCTAGCCAAGTGGTCATGCAGGGATACAGCTCACCTAAATGCCACCAGCCCAAGTACCACGGCAGGGCAGAGTAACCACCATGCTCACAAGGTGCACAGTGCAGCCCCAGGGCTCCCTCTCTGCCCATCCCCATCTCAGCCTCCATGGCTTCCTAAGCCTCTTATTCTTCTCATCACTTCTGCTTTATCCACACATCGCCTTAAGGCTGCACCTGGACATCCCATAAGCCTCAAATTAGGGCTGCTCCTGACCCAGCTGCTCCACTCCTTCCCAAGCCCTCCCCTGTCCCCACAGCACCCCAAGTGCCACCCAACTCCAAAGTGCAATGGGCAACCCTCTGCCCCAAGCTGCACTACGTTCAAAGTGCAATGACCACCACAGGACCCACACCTCAGGGCCACCCAACCAGTCCTAAGGATTCCCTGCAAGGAGTCCCAGAGGTTGCTGAAACAGGGACCCCGCACTCAGAGCCAACAGAGCCACTGTTCCCATTGCCATTCTCCCCTGGAACCCCAAGGCAAGGGGATGCAGCAGATGAAGCCCAGAAAGGACCAGCACATGTGCACCTGTGTACTCCGGGAAGCAGATGGTCAGGGGGCTGTGCACAATCTTCTCCTCGAAGAGGTCCTTCTTGTTGAGGAAGAGGATGATGGATGTATCTGTGAACCACTTGTTGTTGCAGATGCTGTCAAATAGCTTCATGCTCTCGTGCATCCGGTTCTATGAGAGGAAGGGCACGGCATCAGGCAGGTGGTGCTGCCACTCCATGAGCCACTGGCCTTGGAACTGGGCACTGGGCACCCCACACTGCTGCACCAAGCCAGCAGCCACCACAGCGGGGTAGTGGGTCACTGCCAGCAGCATGGGGTAGGGATCCCCTGGAGCACCCTAAACCCGAACTTCCACCCCCTCGCTCACCATCTCCTCGTCTTCTGCCAGCACCAGGTCATAGGCACTCAGGGCCACGCAGAAAATGATGGCTGTCACCCCCTCGAAGCAGTGGATCCACTTCTTCCGCTCTGAGCGCTGGCCGCCCACATCGAACATCCTGCAGGGCAATGGCAGCCTGGGTCAACAGCACCCCAACTCCTGCACCTCCAGCCCTGCCTCATTTCCCCCAGCAGAGCTGGGTGATGCCTCCCACTGAAGCGCTGCCATCGTACACCACCAGTGCTGGGCCGGGGATGCACAGATGGGATTATGGAGGATAATGTGAGCCACGTGCCTCTCCCTCTGTGGGCACCAGAGGATGCCCAGGCTCCGCAGAGCACCACATCCTCAGGGATGGATTTTCCTGACTCCTGTCCCTCCGCTCGCCTGCTGGGGAGGCTCTGCCACTGTTGTGTCCCCCAGGGCCACCCTGCCCACCCCTGCCACAACCTCCAAAGTCCTGGGTGAGCACAGAGAGGTGCTGTGCAGCCTTGCTTGGCTAACCCCGACCTCCACCACCAGCAGCCACTCAGCACCAGGCTGGCGCGCCGAGGGTTTGCAGCCAGACCTACTTGAAGTGCAGGTCCTTGAAGGTGAAGTGGGTCTCCACGATGCCGGTGGTCTTCACCCGGGTGCGCAGCACGTCCTGCTGGGTGGGGATGTAGTCGGCCCGCGCTATCCTTTCCAGGTCGTTCAGGTAGCTGGAGAGGAGGGCAGGACGGCATCAGGTTGGGGGGGGGGGGGAATGCTAGGGCTGAGCCAAGACACCAAGCCAGGCGTCTCCATGAGACCCCAGCACCGGTGACACAGGGCCTGCAGAGCCCAGCAGGTGACGTGGCCCAGGGGACCGTGCCCGCACCGCCATGACGCTCCCAGCCCAGGGAAACGGAAGGAGGAAAGCATTCATCACCACGACAACGGGCCGCGGCCCAGCGGAAACCACTGCTGGCACTGCGCCTCCGCAGTCACACGCACACAAAGGGCCGGTCCTGCAGGAAGCGGCGCAGGGCTCGGCCACGGACAGCCCGTGCCCCAGCAGCTGTAATCGGCGCGGCTCCAGTTAATTGGGTTACTGTAAGCAGGCCGCCCTCTGCACGGGGCTGTAATCCGGAGAGAGCCGTGCCGATGGAGCGCGGGGACGCGGCTACGGGAGACGCCGAGCGTTGGACGTGGGGACCCCAGGGAGGGCGTGGGGCAGCACGGCGGTGACACGGCCGGACCACACCTCCACAGCGAGCTCAAAAACAGCCGGAAATCACCCGGCTCACGGCTGCCACAAAAACAGGAAGCGAGCGGCGGGGAGGCAGGGCCGGGCTGGGCTCGGACCTCGGCCTCGGTGTCAGCGAGGGGAAGGCACACGGCTCCCCATCCATCACCCGGGCACAGCGCAGGGCATCGCCCCGACCGCTGGATGCGGGCAATGAGCAACGCTTGTCCTTCGTGCTGCTGGGACAGCCAGAGGGATGCCCTTCCCAAAGGGCATCACCGCCCCATGTGGGACCACGACAGACACCAGGCTCCAAAAGCTCACAGCTGAGCTCCTCCGGCAGCTGCTTTCAGGCATCGTTTTCCCAATGCAGAAAAGCGATCGTGCTTTAGGCAGATTAACTTATTTATTAAATCTTGTTGGGGATAAACCGAACCAGATGCAGGCAATTTACTTCTCCAAGCACTAGCTTGCCAGCTCTTACGCCAGCAGAATGCCAATTTCTGCCACATAAACTCATTTGAAAACGATAAAACAACAAAACAAGCGGTCTTGAGCGCTACGCTCAGAACAAGCATCCCCATTTTTTATTGGGGATATCTCCCTGCATGGATAGGACAAGGAGAAATGGCATTATGCTCAAAGAAGTGAGAGGTAGGTGAGACATTAGGGGGAAATCCTTTGCTCAGAGGGTGGTGAGGCGCTGGCACTGCTGCCCAGAGCTGTGGGTGCCATCCCTGGAGGTGCCCCAGGCCATGGAGGGGTCCTGGGCAGCCTGGGCTGGGAGGCAGTCAGACCATGGCAGGGATGGGGCTGGATGATCTTTAAGGACCCTCCAACCTAAGCCATTCTATGATTCTATGATACACACTCCCCATTCAGACGAGCATTCATGGGGCTGGGGTCGAGAGCTGCCTGCAGTCCCCATCAATCCTGCTCACTGAACCAATCAGTGGGGAAAAAATAAATAAATAAAAGGGAAAAAACTACACAGAAAGAAATCCAGCGCCAGTTATCTTCTTGCAAGAGGAGAACAGCATCCATGCAAAGAAGACCCATGCCCAGCATGGAGGGGCTCCTGCCTTTAGGGAGGGTCCCAGCTTGGATGCTGCACACCTGAAGGAGCACTGCCCTGATGCTAACATCACAGAACGGCTCCATAGCATAGTAACAGGTTGAGGAGGAAAAGGAGGAGGAGGAGTGTACTCACTAGGCAGCAGAGTCATTCAGCTGGTATTCACGGGAGCGATTGAAGCAGGCCTGGACCCCGTGGTCAGCCCACAGCCTCCGGATGACGTTGGCAAGGTCTTCAGGCATGATGCCCTGCTCCTCTGCGGTGCAGGCGAGCGCAAAGAGCTGGCGGGCATCATCCTGCAGCAGAACCAGGCATCAGTCCCATGAGCCACAGCGATTCCCACCAACCCATCACAGATGCCCATAGAAAAACAAACAAACAAACACAGGAATGGCAAAAATCACCTTTCCTAGCTCAGGAAACTCACAACTTTCCTCCCCGCTCCCACCAGTCATCCTTCGGGTTTTTCCTGCCTTAGGAGGTCCCAGAGTGTGGGACAGCAGAAGGGATTGGGCAAGGCCACCTAAGGCCTGGTCCTGCTTTGGAAGGCTCTGCTCCCAGAAGGAATATGAACACAGCAGGCACACAGAGACACGCACCGCTCTGGAGGAGTCTCCAAAGTCGATCTGCAGGTTCCCCATAGCCTTGATGATGGCCATGATGGACTGGATGGTGTTGCTGTAGACCACGGCTTTGTACTGCCGGCACTCCTCCTCTGAGTAGCCATCTTCGTGGATGATCCTGGGCACAGGGGACAAGGTCAGCATGCTCTGCTCACAGTGCCACCAGCCTTGCTGCCACCTCCCTGCCAGGTGTTTGCTTTCACTATGTCTCTCTGTTGCCAGTGTAACCACAGGCATCCGAGCTCACCTCCCCTTCCACTGACAGCTGATGAAATATTCATGCCCTGGAGAGCACCCAGCCTGTGGGAGCTGGGCAGCAGGAACACGGGGACGCATGGGATAACAGAAATCCCATCGGCAGCACCCCAGCCCTTCTCAAGGCACTTTTAGCCACCACAGCACCATCCTGCGCATCCCAGGAGCCCAACCCCAATGCCATTGTGCCTAGATGTCCCCAGCACCGCTGCAGGGACAGGGCAGGTCCCTGTGATACTCACTTCATCTGTTTGACAATGGTGCTCTTCCCGGACTCCCCAGCACCTGTGGAAGAAGTAAGGCATCAGCTACAGCCTAGGGTTGCCACCACGGGGTGGGCCAAAAAGGAGAAAACCCAATGGGTTTCTAAAGCAGCAGGTGGGGACAGAGCCCAGAGCAGGGCAGTGCCACAGCACCCAGGGGTTTCTTCATGGCTGGGAAAAACCCAGAGAGCTTCAGCAATGCGTCAGCCCCGTGGCAGTGCTGCTGTCACCCCAAGCATTGAGGATGCACCACCCTGGCAGGCTGTGTGCATCTGTCGCTCCCTCCCTCCCTCCCCATGCTGGGAGGGAGGAAGGAGTGAGGTCACCCGGCTGCAGAAAGGGGAAGCAGAAAGGGGAAGCTCAGAGGGACACGGCCCATCCCTTGTCCCTCCTCTGCGCAGGGACAACAGCCTGGAGCAAACCCTCAACACAGGAGCTCCAAGCAGTGCTGTTTAGGGATACCACATCCCAAAGCACGGCACTTTGTGCATTCTCTTCCATCCATCCCTGTGGTCTCTCTCTTTGGCCACACTCCACGCCAGCCCCATCCCTTCAACCCACACAGCACCACAGAGGTGTCGGACAGTCCTCATGTGCCCAAGGTGCGTGCACCGTCACATCCCTAAAGCAGAGCCACCCTTATAGGGGCCCCCAGGCAGCTCATGGCAGGGGTGCTGCACTCCAGCCACAGAGGGGGAAGAGGAGCTCAAAAAAAAAGTGGAGATTATGCTAAAATTAACCTGCAGGAGCACAGCCTGAGCTTGCAGCCAAGGCACAGCAGCAGGGACATCACCATCTGTGTGGTGATGCCAGGTACCCCATGGAAGCAGCAAGGGTCACAGCCCCTTATCCTGCAGGCAGAGCGTCCCCCTGTCCCCAGCCTGCGCTGTGAGGAGCTGCATGCCCCAGGCAGGACCCAGCATGCACCCGCAGCATCTTTCCCTGGTTATGGGACTCGGCGGATGACACGTGTTTCTCATTTGGCCCAAAATATATGATTTGGCTGGAACCTCGCAGGCTTGACCCGACGGAAATAAAACTGCGCTCAGCTCGGTGAGGTGGATCGGGTTTCTCGCTTTCTTTCCACCCAGAGCTTCCCCTGCCTCCTTTGGAAAAGGAGCCCTGCAGCCAGCCACGCCATGCGGAAAATTGCTGCTCGCAGCAGGGGCAGCGCTTGGCCCCATAGAACCACAACTGCACGAAGGGCAGTGAGAACCACTGCAGCGCCAGCCCCGTGCCACCGCCGCCTTGGAAGCTGTGACAGCAGGCACCAGGCACGGTCCGCACTGACCCCGAGCATCTCCAAAGCACATCCCTGCCCAGCACATCATCCCAACCCACAGAGCCGTCCCCGTGGCTCCCCACCACTCTCCTAGCCCTACGGCACTGTTAATGGGGTGCAGGCGTGACCCCGAGCCCGCTGCGGGAGCCTGCTGGGAGGAGCGTGGGCGCGCACGTGCGGAGCCGCGGCCTCTAAACCCTGCGTTGAGTCACAGTAGCTGCAGGGAAGGCATTTTTTCCTTTCATAATCCCTGTTTAGCAGGAGCGCTCCGGTCCCTCACTAGCTCTAATAACCCCAGCCGGAGCGGTGCCACCCAGCAGCACCCGGAGCAGCAGATCCCAGCCCAGCACAGCCAGGCAGCGATGTGGCACAGGCGCAGCCCTATGGGCACATGCAGCAGCTGGGAGCGCAGCCACCAGCCTGCCATGCCATCTCCCTTCCAAATCTGCTCCTTTGCCTCATGGCAAGGCCACCAGAATGGTCATGGGTGGCATGGGGATGCGAATAATGGGGGAGAGAACGTGGTGTTCAGGGAAGCCAGGGGACAACCATTACTGGGCTGGGGGGAAGCTCCCAATCCCCGGAACACACCGGCTACCGGCCATTCAGCCCCGACACAATCCATAGGCTGAGTGCCAGGCAGCATGAGCTTCCGGAGCAGGACAGCTTCCCACTGCTGGGCAGGACACAGTGCTCTAGGGCTGGGGCTGTGTCCCTGAACCCCAAAGCATCACTCCTATCTGTCCCAAAGGGCCAGATCTCAATGCGGCACGGAGCCCAGGGCCCCAGGGATGCAACCACGCTTCTTCCCAGACCATACTACAAAAATAGGAAACAATCACCATCATCCACAGGGGGACAGAGGGACTGGGGACGTGCCCCCATGCTGAGAGGTGGCAAGGAGGGATAGAGTTGGCTGGGACAGACCCAAGGCACCAGCCATGTCCCAGCCACCAAATGGAGTTTCCAAAGCACTGCACCAATAGCTGGGTGAAAAAGACTCCAAAATAAAAGCGGGGGGAGGGGAGGGAGAAGTTAAAAAAAAAAAAAAAAAAAAAAGATTCCCCTCCACATTTTCCTTCCTATCTAAAATAGCTGGAAAACTGCTTTAAAAATAATTGCATGTAAGAAAAAAAAAAAAAAAAAAAATCCCACAGCAATGCCACGTGTTTTTCCAAGCGGCCGTCTGCCTCGACACAGAGCTGGCTGCCCTCCAGCAGCACCCGGGGCTGCCCAGGCTGCGGGGTGGATGCAGACCCCATGTGGGGCCGGGCACATAGGAACAGCCCCCCTGACACATCGTGGTGTGAGCGCGGTGCCACTGCCTGGACCTGTGGGGGTGACCGGGGGTGTGCAGCTCAGTGAGGGCGCAGAGCCGCATCCACGCATCACCCACTGCCCACCAAGGGAGCACAGCTCAGCCCGGGCTTCCTGGGCAAAAGCATTGAGACTCACCAAAACAACCCGTTGTGGGGAGGATGTGTGGGGCTGACAGTTGGAGGGTTTGGGCTGGGCGCACTTTGGGCTGGGCACGGCCCTCTCCACACCCCCGCTGCGATCCGAGCTGGACAAAGCTATTCCTGTGCCTTTTTCCAGGAAAGAAGGGAGCGTTCTGCTTGCTTTCTGGCCCTGAAATCCTGAGGACACCACATCTCTCCCATTGTGGCTCACAGGCCCCATCACGTTTCCCTTAAAATCATCACCCCGGCTAAAGCCCTGCACCTCCCTAAGCCTGGTCTCACCAAAGGGCTGCTGCAGAGCGTGGGGTGGGGAACAGGGAGGAAGGAAAACCTGCGGGCGTGTGAGGCAACGCAGTGCTGGAGAGCTGAAAGCCGGTGCCTCCCTTCCTCTGCTGCTGCGTGCACAGACAGAGCCACAGAGCCTGGTGTCCCCATCCTGAGACAGAAGCATCTGAACACCAGGGCTGAAACTGCACCCTCAGCACCGAGAGCCCTGGCAGAGTGTGCCCCAAAGTGCCCCTCACGGCTGTCCCAGTGCTGCAAACCCAGCGATGTGCCCAGCAACCAGCTTTGTTTGAGGGCAACATCTGCATCTGGGGCTTCCCAAATGCTTCCTAAGGCAGAGGTAGAGATCCCTAATGCTGAAGCCAAGGAATCTGTCATGCCAAGAAGGCAGAGTGTGGTTAAGGGCTGCTAGCACTGTGTCCATGAAGCCCACGTGGCAGCTGTGGAGCACTGAGGAGTGCACCCCACCTGCATCCAGCTCTGGGGGGGGGTCTCCCCCCTCTCCAATGCTGCCTGCAGGTGCTGTGCCCACCAACAGCCCCTGGGTCTGCTCTGCCAAACTGACACAACAGGCAGAAAGTGAGAAAGAGAGGAGGGTGCCCAGCAGCAGGACGGGCGTGCAGCCCTCGTCCCCCAAATACCAACATCACTTTTGGCAGCAGTGAGGATTCTGCAGGACTGCGGTTTCACTTCTGCCTGGCGCTGGGCAGCAGCTGGGGGCCGTGTTGTGCTCTGGGGATGCGGATGCAGCTATGGGGGCTGCCAGGAGGGGGCTGAGGGACTCCAAGCACCTTATGGGGACCCACTGGGAGCCATCCCAGCTGCTCCCTGAGAGCTCTCAAGTGCTTTCCGGACACATTTTGGTTCAGAAAACGGCACCGAGAGCTCAGGGCCTTCAGCACTGTTTACACTTGAACAGCTGCTAAGGTGGGGGGAAGGAATCAAAAATACTAAAAAATGGAGCTGTTTCGCTCTATTTTTGGCTTTAGAAACCCACCGAGATCAGTGACCGGAGCCTCACCCTGCATCAAGGAGCACAACCACTCCGCTCCCGGCCCGCTGCACGGCACGGATCAGCCCCGCATCACCGTTCCCCATCCCCAGCCGCGGAACCCTCCGGCGTCACTACAGCCAAACACCGGGCGCATCCCTCAGCGCGGGGCCGAGCCCCTGGCAGCCCCAGCAGCGGGGTCTCGGCTCCACGTGCCGGCCCCGCAGCGCCGCGGGGTTTAGCTCCGCCGCCGCTCCCCCTCCCGGGCTGCCGGTGCTCCCGTTCGTCTCGCACTGCCGGCCCGACCCCCACGGCCCGGCCCCACCGCCGCACCCCGCCGAGGGGAAGCACCGCCGCGCTCCGCCTTCTCCGCTCATTCCGCGCTCATCGAGGCGGGCGGTGTTGGAGCGGATCGGCCGCTGCCTGATTGCACCACGACTTCCTGCTGCTCTCGGCTTCCTCTCTCGAAGGAGACGACGAGAAAAGACATTTTGTACCGGCGTTTCCCCCCGACGGCAGCGGGGGGGGGGGGGAAGGGATGCTCCTCCCGGCCGCATCCAGCGCCCCGCGGTTGCAGTGGGGCGGTGGGGGGCGGCGCGAGGACCCCCATTCCCGGAGATAACAGCGGGATGGGAGAAAATAAACGCCGTGTTCCGGGCCGAGGCGGCGGGGGGAGAAAAGGCGGGGGGGGGCGGCTCCAAACAGCACCCGAAACAAGGAGGGGAGGGATGGACGAATGCCCGGGGGTTTTGCATCCCACCCGGGGCCTTTGCTGTGGGGACCCGGGGGCGTGGCTGCTTCCTAAGCACCACGGGGGGGCACAGGAGGGTGGGTGGGTGGGGACTTGAGCAGGGGACCCCCAGGGATGTGGGGGGATTGGGGTGAGGAGCTGGAAGTTCAGGGCGGCCTCAAATGAGGGCGAGGAATCACGGGGGGCGGGGGCCGCGCCGGGAATGCCCGAGGGGCGTCGATGCGCACGGGGGGGGGTGAGGGATGGATCGGGGGGGTATCGCGGCTGGGGACGGACGCCCGGGAGACGGCGGTCGCGCTCACCCAACAGCAGCAGCTTCACCTCCCGCGCCGCCTTCTCGCCATCCTCCCGCAGGTTGCGGTCGATCATGCGGGAGCGCTCGGCGGCCGCCTTATCCTCGGCGCTGACCGTGCAGCCCATGGCGGCGGCGCCTCGCTCCGCGCTCTGCCGGCACTGCCCTGCCCTGCGCGGCGCGGGCGGGGCGGGGCGGGGCCTCGGGGCGGGGCGGGGCTTCGACGAAGGGGCGGGGCTTATTTTGGGGGTGGGACTTTGGGGGCAGAGGGCGTGGCGAGAGGAAAGGGAAGGGGATGGAGTGGGGCGGGGAAGGGGGGAAGGGGGGAAGTGGGACGGGCCGGGGAGTGACGTGGATGCGCTGAGGACCGTGGTGTGACGCAGGCAGATGTGCGGTGCGCCATTGGTGTTCCCCGGGACAGATGTGCACGGGGACACGGTGTGCGCAGGGACACTCGTGCACCGACCGGGTTGTTCCTCGACGCAGGTGTAGCTGGGGCCCCAGTACGCCCAGCACAGGCGTGCATGGAGATGCGAAGGACCCACGACAGACGTGCACGGGCTATGATGTGCCTTAGGACAGGAGGTCGTGGTTTATTCTGGCACAGATGTGCACAGGGCCACGTTCTTTCCACAGGACAGCTGTGTAACAGGCCATGGTGTGAGCAGGGCAGATGTTCGACGGGTCATGGTGTGACCAGGGCAGATGTGCAGTAAGTGGTTTCTTTAGGACAAACATGCATAGTGCCACGTGCCCCAGAACAGATGAGCCCAGGGCACAGGGTGTCCGTGCTGGCTGTGCAATGGGACACGGTGTGATCAAGCTTTCCTGTCCCTGCCCTACCGTAGCTCTTCTTGTCACATCCCATCGAGCCACCACCAGTGTCCCCACTCTGCTTGGAGCACTGGCGCCAGGCTGAGCTCCCCATTGCACCCCATTTCCTAGAGCCATGAATCTGAAACCCACTTTGTTACCATCCTTGCTGGCGGTTTGTCCCCGCTCTCAGCCCCAGCATCGTCCCCAGGCCACCCTGCTACACGGCTGCAGCTCTCGGACCCCCGCGGGACGGGACACTGAACGCTCGCGGGGTGTGGACACGGGGCCTGCCTCGGGAAGGAGACACGGGATACTCTTACGAAGGGGCTCGGGGCACCGGTACTAATTGGGGAGTGGGAGCAGCGCATCGGATCGGTGCCCCGGGGGCACCCGAAAGCGGCCCGCCCCGCTCTCCCTCCCCTCTCCGCTGCCGGCACCGGGCGGCCGTCGGCGGGGACGCAGCGCCGCCGTGTGCCCGCAGAGCCCGGCGCCATCCCCGCGTCCGCGTTGTCCCCGCGGTCCCCCCCAGCCCCGCCCCACACCGGGCACGTCTCACATTTTTATCCTTTATTGTTACTCTGACGGATCTGCTCGGTCGCGCTCCTCCTGCACGGCGCTCATCCCCACATATAACTTAACGGCGCGGCGGGGGGGGGGCCGTGGGACAGCTCGGTGCGGGGACGTCGGGGTGACACGGCGAGAGCCTCCCCGATCCCGCACACGATGCAGACCTCCCGGGAGCCCCCCAACACATTAAAAAAGAACTACTCTTATATACAGTATTTATAAAAAGCGTCCCAGCCTCCACCACCCCCATATAAAAATACGTCTCTTATTTACTTGGCGAGCTCCCGGCCCCCCTCACCGCCTGCTCGCGTCCCCGTGGCCAGGCTCTTGGCATGGCTGGGAGCTGCCCCTGGCATGGACGGACAGACAGGTGGGTGGTGGCAGGACAGCGGGGCCGGGTTGTGCCCATCACCCTGGTGTCGGGGAGCGCGCATCCCACACCCCCTCCATCTCACAGCCCAAGCGGTGCCGCCCCAGGCACCTCCGTGCCCCACACCAGCACCTCTATGGTGCACCCACCCACCCCAGTGCTGGTGGCACACAGCCCTGGCACATCTCACCTTCCCCAAGCTGGTCCCTGGATCGCCAGGTTCCCACCCGCTGGCACCGGGACCAGCCTTCCCCCGGGCACCATGTGCCAGCGGGATGGGGCAGCGGGGAGCTGGCAGTCAGGGGGTGGAGACAGCGGAGCACATGGGGGTGGCACGGGCACTGCTGAGGTGCTGGCCACCAGCCCCGCAGACGCTGCCGTCAGGACTTGGGGCCGGCTGAGGACAAGTGGGTGCCTGTGGGCCACGTTGGCCACGTCCCCTTTGGCCCCCGGTGAGGTAGGGAAGCGCTGGTCTCCCATTGCACAGATGGGGAAACTGAAGCGCGGAGCCAGGAGGGGTGGGCACGGGCTGGGGTCCCCCATGTGTCCCCTCAGGCAAAAGGGCAGGCGGCGAAGGTGGGAGCCCCGTGGGGTCCTGGTGGGGATGGGGGGGGGAGTCAGGGTGGGCAACCAGGGTGGCTAGTGGCTGCCGCCACTCCGGCCCCCTCCTGTGGCCCAATCGGTGATGATGAAGCTGAGGCTCATGATCATGAAGAGCACCCCGAGGAGGGCGAAGCAGGCAGCCTGAGGGAGACAGAGCACAGGGTGGGGGCTGCCCACTGCCCCATGGGGAGCAGGAGGGGCCGCAGTGCCCCCCACTGAGAACCCAGGAGACCCCATCCCTCCCTTGCCCCTGTGCCTTTATCCCCACACCCCCCATTTCACCCCTCAGGAACAGCAGTGCAGTCCCCGCAGCCTGGGGTGGAGGCCTAGGGCTTACCAGGATTTTGGGGGTGGAGCGCAGGGGCTCCTTGTCCTTGGGACTGATGCGGATGTAGAAGATGGCCGGGAAGATGAAGATGAGGCAGGGGGCAGAGGTGGCACCTAAAGCAGGAAGGGATGAGTGGGCAGAGTGAGCCCTGGGGGACAGCTGGGTGACAGGGACGGGGCAGCACTGCCACTCACCAATCAACCCGAAGATGCCGAGGATGGAGGGGGCAAAAATGACCAGGAGGTTGATGAAGGTCAGCAGGATCACGGCGATGGCGACGTGGCGGATCCAGCTGAAGTTCTTGCCTTGGAACAGCATCTGCTGGATAGCACGGCGCACCTGGGGACGGGGACAGGGACATGTCACACACTATCCTCAGAGCCTCCCATCCCTGCAGGGCTATCGGTGCCTCTTAGACCTTCCCATCCCCATCCTGTCCCCAGGACACCGTCCCACTGCTGCCTCAGTTTCCCCTTTCACTGCTTGGAGATGAGCAGAGCTGGCAACAGGGTGACCCATGTGTGCCCCCAAGGGGACACTCACCGGGAAGAGGACGATGGGGACAGTGAGTGTCACAGCTGTCAGCACAGCCACCCGCACGCAGAGGATCAGCACGTCAAAGGGGTCCACCCGGCTGTAGGTGTGCAGCAGCTCTGACTCCACGCGCCCTGTAGCACCAGGGATGTGGGTCAGCACCTGTGCCACCACCTCCCCATGGTTGTCCCCACCGCATCCCCATGCCCCTGTCCCCACAGCTCACCGTAGAACGTGAGGTAGCCAAAGAGGGCGGCCAGGAAGTACATGAGGTACATGACGGTGATGGAGATGTTGGAGATGCACTGCATCTTCTTCTTGGAGGGGCTGCAGGAAATGGGTGTCAGCACGGCCCTCCCACTCGCAGCCCCCCAGCCTCACCACCACTCACTCCTTCAGCTCCGTGTAGATGGGCAGCACCTCAGGGTGACACACGAAGGCGAAGGCCATGATGGGGATGGTGTACGCTGTCTGCAGAACGTGCAAATGAATGCTGGGAACCCATTGCCCGTGCCTCCTGGGAGCCCTCACCTCACGTGGAAAAAAACCTACCTGGGAGTTGAGGGTGAAGAAGCTGGGGGTGCAGGCCCCCACCTCAGTGGGCAGTGGGGCTGCGGGGCCATCCCAGTGCTCGCCGCCCAAAGTGACATTAGTGCCACTGCTGATGTTCCCCCCTTGCTCAGGCAGCGGGCAGGGGATTTGGAATTTCTTGTAGATGACCTGGGGGGGGGATGCTCTGTCAGTGGGGGGCTCTGGGTGCCCCCTCACACAGCGACACCCCCGCCCTGTGCTCACCGAGATGAGGAAAAAGACCATGCAGCTGAGTGAGAAGCCACTGGCGTAGCCCAGGTAGCCTGGGGGGGAGAGAAGAGCAATGGGCACAGCCCCCTGCAGTCCCATGTCCACCCACGCCCCCACTTACCCAGCTGCTTCATCAGGGCCAGAGGCAGGATGATGGTGACAGAGACCAGGATTACCAGGTAGTTCCCATTCAGGTACCAATCCCTGGAAGCAGAGACAAGGGCATGCTCATACCCAATGTAGAGTGGGAGCTTCGGAGGACCCCTGTGCCCTCTGCAGGGCTGGCACCCCTGAAATCCTTGGCCTGGCACTTCTGGTCCCCTGAGCCAGTGTGCCCAGGGATGTAGGCATCCCCTTTAGGCCATGGAGCATCCCTGCACCAGCATCCCTGGGGACATGTGAGATGGCATCTCCAGGCGATTGAGATGGCATCATCTGGTACTGGACCTCTCGGCTATGGGACCCCAAGGCCAGCATCTCTGCACCTCTGAGCAGATGTTCCAGGGAAGGGGCATCTCCTGAAGCTGCAGAGATCTCTGTGTTCACACCCCCAGGGTCCTCTGGTGCCAGCATGCCTGGGATCCCCATGCCAGCACCTCTGGGGCAATGTGCCCTGCAGGAGGAGGAACAGGTGGGCTGATCCCGGCAGGAAGTGAGGGGCAGGGATTGGAAGTTCATCTCGGACTAATCCCGCCTGGGGGCTTATTCAGCACTGACAGTGATCAAAAATAGCAGTGGCTTTAATGCCATTAATCCCTGCCAGAGGCTGCACAGCTGGAGCGGAATCCAGGGCAGGGATGTGATGGGAGGAGGACGGGGTGGGTGACACTCACGTGGTCTTCTCCTCCAGGTTGAGGAAGGTCTGGATGACCAGCGGCACCTCAGACTTGACGATGTACAGGTAGCTGGACATGGCTGCGGGCAGAGGAGGGCAGCGTGGTGGGGGGCTGCCACACGTCCCCACATCTCCTCCACATCCCACACCTTGTTCTCACCTCCGATGTTCTGCAGAGTGATGGCGATGGCCGCAGCCAGCTTGCCTGGTGTGCCGAAGGCTCGGAAACCTAACTGCTCATAGGCACGGATGCCTGTGGGATGGGGACACAGGGGTGAGGGCTGGGAGGTGAGACGGGGGTGTCAGGGCAGGGGGGGCATTGCACTCACCCACGATGCCTGAGGATTTCAACAGCAGGTGGATGGAGTAGCTGGATAGCAGAGCCACGGCCGTCAGCAGGAAGCTGCGAGGGGACAGCGCTGTCACCAGCCGCTCCTCGGGCACCTCGGCACCCGGGGGACGTCAGTCCCCATGTCACCATGAGCCCCATGTCTTGGCAGCACTCACAGGAAGAGGATGATGCCAGTGTTGGCCATGGCGTAGGCCAGCCCCAGGATGCCACTGCCCATGATGGCATTGCTCAGGTTGAAGACAGACATCCCGAACGACGTCTTGCCTTCGAACTGTGTGACAAAGAGGGGAAGGTGACAAAAGGAGGAGATGCTGCCAGGGGGCAGCCAGGGGGTCCTGCACTGCCACTCACATCAGTGAAGTGCGTCTGCTTCTTCTCAGTGCCATGGGGCAGGAACTCTTCCATCTCTGCACCACACTGGTTCTCATCAAACCTGGGTGCACAGGGAGGAGCAGGGCAGCTGGACTGAGTGGAGCTGGGCTGGATGCAGCCCTCCCAGCAGCACCCCACAGCACCCAGCTCCCCAGGGCACCCCAAGCACCCTCAGCCCCAAGAGCAGTTCTCCAATTTTCTCAATGCCCCAAGCCCCATCAGCACCCTGAGAACCCCATGTGTGCCCCAAGCCCCTGAGCATGCTGAGCATTCTAAGTGCCACGAGCAAGCCCAGCATCCCAAGATCCCAGAGATTCCCAAGTCTCTCCAGGTGCTCTGAGCACCCCAGGACTTCCAAGCTTTCAAAGTGCCTTGTATCTCCCCAAGCACTGCAATCACCCCAAGCGTCCCAAGAACCCTGAGTGTCATGAGCACCCCAAGTACCCCCACGTGCTCCAAGTGCCCCAAGCAGCCTGAGTGCTCCAAGGAGCCCAAGTGTCCCAAGTGCCTAAAGAACCTCAAGCCCCCTGAGCATCCCACGTGCTCCAAGAACCCTGAGCGTTCTGAGCTCTCAAGCACCCTGAGTATCCCCAAGCATCCTGAGTGTCCCAAGTGCCCCCAAGCACCCTGAGTGCCCCCAAGCACCCTGAATGCCCCCAAGCACCCTGAGTATCCCAAGCACCTGACGCACCACAAGAACCCGTGCCCCAGGTTCTCCAAGTGCCTCAAGCATTCCAAGTGACCCAAGCACCCCAAGTGTCCCATGTGTCCCAAGCATCCCGAGAACCGTGAGCACCCCAAGCGTCCCAAGCCCGCTGACCCCAGAGCCCCCAGTCCCAAGCAGAGGACTGGCTGACCAGCCTGATGCCCAGCCCCAGCTGAAGAAGGCGCTTGTCCCTAAGCCTCTACCTGTCACCAGGCAGCGAGGGGATGGTGGTGGTGCCAAGTGCAGCCGCGTGCTTCCCGTTGGGCACCAGCTCCACCATCTCAGCCTGGACGGGCAGCTCCGGGCCCTCCATGGCAGGCTCAGGGCTCCTCGTGGCGTGGCGAGGCGTGGGGTCCGGCTCCGGGTGGGAGCTGCAGGGCCTGGCAGAGGGGTCCTCGTCAGCAGGGCAGCACTGGGAACAGCGGGGATGGGACCCCCGTGCGTCCCCTGTGAGCTTTCAGCCTCCTGCAGCACCTTGCCTCCCAGCACCGGCGTGTGGGATGGGGCAGAGAGCCCAGGGACCCCCGTGTGAAGCCCTGGTGCTGCCGGGCGCTGCGGCAGGGGCTCAGGGGCACGTCAGGGCTGGCACCGATGGAGCAGGAAAGTGCAAGGCTGTGAGACGAGTCCTTGGCAGGGGATGGCGGCCGGGCTGCCGAGCGGGGACGCCTTGGCAAGCGGCACAAAGCCGCCTCTGTGCGCGCCCAGCCCTCCCCGCCCCGCTGGGAAACAGCACAGGGCTGCTTTCTGGGGCAGGCTCGTAGTCGGGCCACGGCCCCACTGCCCCCCGCTGTCCCCTGCCACCTTCTGTGTCCCTGCCACCCTGTGATGGGAGTCCTCCCCACCCACGGGTTCACATGCCAGATCCCCATCATGGGGATAGACAGTCAGCTGCCTTCAGGGTGGGATGCAGGATGATCCCCAGCCCCAGGAGGATGCAGCCTCCCCATCACCCCACTGATGTAGGTCCCCATGAGGATTGGGGGCTGCACCCATCCTTTAGCTCTTGGTCCAGCACTTGGGGTTGAGCAGCAGTACTGGGTACCGCCTGGCTCTGTGTGTGGCTCTGCCCAGTACTGAGACCCCAGGTTGGGGGGTCACAGGGGACAGCAGCCCCCAGGCACACCTGGGAAGGGCTGCAGCACCCCTAACCCTGTGAGTCACATCACCGCTCTGTCCCAATCACCTGGGGACCAAGGGTCACTCCAGGCCACACACAGCCCAGCAGCATCCAGTAGCACCAGGGGGTGACGGGGCTGAGCCACAGGTGGGATGTGGCACCGAGCCACCCCTCTGCATGGCACTTATCCAGGTGGGGAAACTGAGGCACAGCAGGGCCCCAGGACAGCAAGGCCGAGCCGCGTGGTGGAAGAGATGGAACCGCAGGCGGCTGCTGGGTGATGATTTATCCCCTCCACTGGGCCTCAGCTTGGGCTGCATCCAGGCACGGACGGGGCTGCCAGCACGTCCCAGCGCTGCCGTTAGCTCTGCGCCTTCCCACCGCTGCCGGCACATCCCTCGCCCGGCCCCCCATATCCATCTACAGTGCCAGTGCCAAGCTGTGAGGTGCCCGTGCCCCCCGCTGCAGCCCCCTCCTCCTCCTCCTGGTTATGGCTACGTCCGGGGGCTGCCAGCCTCCCCCAGCACACCCGGCCCCATTTGTCATGCTGTGAGCGTCGCCCCCGGCTTCCTCCCGCCGGCAGCGCTGGCACAGCCCTGCGGCACTCACTGCCACCTCTGCGCCTGCTGGCCTTTGGTCTCTGCTGGTGGCACTGGGGAAGGGGCGAGGGACCGGTGACGCATGGGTCGTGCCCCCCGCAGACGCTGTTTGCTTTGTGATAAGGTTCTGTAGAACAGCAAATAGATGGTGTGGCAGCGGCCCTCAGCCTGGGGCCTCGCAGGGCTGCCCACAGCGGGGCGGTGGGCACCCTGTGGGCACCAACACCGCCCGGGGACAGGGGGCTGCAGGGAAGCAGTGCCCACAGGGATGCCTTTCGCTGTGCCATCAGGTCCCGTGGGCTCAGCCATCACTTGTCACCACACCGAGCTCAATGACGCCACGTCCGCCCCTGTCTCAGTGCCACTTCATGCGCAGGGGCCAAAGCTCAGGGACATCCTGAGCCCCAAAGCTCTGCAGTGCCCAGACCCCAACCCGCTAATCCACTGCACCAGGGTGGGGGACGCAGCACTCCAGTGGTGTAATCCG
The DNA here is from genome assembly GCF_019232065.1 of Centrocercus urophasianus. NCBI lineage: Eukaryota > Metazoa > Chordata > Aves > Galliformes > Phasianidae > Centrocercus > Centrocercus urophasianus. The sequence goes on from NW_024885439.1 coordinate 39,069, forward strand.
GATTTAGCGCCAAGCAGCAGCAGCTGCTGCCCCACAGTGCTGGCAGCCCAGCACTGGGATGGAGGCTGCACACCCCCCCCCCCCCGTGCCCACGGGCTCCTGTGCTGCTCGGGTGTCAGCACGGTGCTCTCATGTTCCCAGCTCAGTGTGACGGCAGCAGCACCTCGGAGGCACAGCAGCACAATGATGGCATGGCTGCTGGCATGGCCTGGGGTCCCTGTGCCAGCCTCACGCCACCGCCGGCCACCCTCCCCCAGCCCAGCACAACACAGACCTGTGTTTTTCTCCTGACCTGGCTTCCTAAATTTAGCACCCTGCCCTGCTCTTAGCTACGTGCCGCGCTCCCACCTCCCAACACAGCACGGCCTCACCCAGCACTGTGGGCTGCATCAGGATGGGCGCAGCAAGCACAGCCACCCCTCATTCTCCTGGGATGAGGCCCTCTATGGGCACCATATGGAGACCCTCAGGAGATAGGAGACCACCATGAGGTAGCTCCCCCCCCCCACAGTCTAGTGATGGACATGCTGGGGTTGGGGATGCGATGGGGACAGAGGGGACATCCAGCAGCACCATGGAGTCCAGCTCAGGCACTCAGCCGAAGGGCGGGGGGGACAGCACACCACGCTAGTGGCCAGCAGCACGTCAGCCAAGGTACACCTCCTGCAGCCCCAGGCCTGGCCGTGACCCAACTGTCATCACTGTGGCCCCATGGCCATGCGGGACAGGGAGAGGATCCCCAGGACAGAATGTTCTCTGAATGTCCTGACACCGTGGCCATGGGCAGCCCCATCATGCTGGCAGCCATGGTCCCCTCTGAGCCAGCCAAGCCCCTTTGCCACACATACGCTCTCCAAAGCAGTGGTGCTCGCCTCGTTACTGGGATGAGCACAGCACTTTTCCAGTGGTGGACATGCCAGGGTTGGAGACGTGATGGGGACAGTGGTGGCACCACGAGCAGAGGGTGGCACAGTTGGCATGTCCTCCCCTGAAGGGCTATGGGGAAACTGAGGCACAGAACAAAGGTGCCAAGCACGTGGCAGAGATTAAACACGCAGACTGCCTGAAACCACAATTTGAGCTTTTCCATCACACCTAGGAAGGATGACACCTCTCAGTGTCCTAACACACACCTTCATGGGGTACCACCAAGTATCCAGCACCCAAAAACACGCACCACCATCCACCAGGGTCACAGCTGTCCTCAGCCCTGCGTCAGCAACCCTGTGGTGCTGCGGATGCGGGGGTGGCCGGGACCCCGTGGCGAGAAAACAGAGGGCAGGGGCCTCTGTTTTCTCAGTCCGAGGAGCCCGTGGGATCCCAGTCCTCCCCCCGGTTCCCCTGCGCCAAGGAAAACAGCCTCGGCCGGGGCCCGTTTGTTTGCCGTGGCCACGGCCCCAGTGCGAATGCAGCTGCAGCGCAGCCGGGCGCTGCGGGACCTTTGCACCTGAGCCGGGCTCCCCGCGGCGGCAGCACCCCGATGCCACCCCCGAGCATCCACACCGCTCCCCATCCGCCGCTGGGGGGGCGCGGCGGGCAGCTGGACACCGTCTCTGCAGCGACAGCCCGTGCGCCGTCAGATGCGACCGCCGAGCTCGGGCACCATCCGGTTGCCTATGGAAAATTCCCGTCTCCTCCTCCGCGTGGGCACGGCAGTCCCGCAGCCCCGGGGCCGCCCCGTGTGCCCGCAGATGGGAGCCCGACGGCGGTGCCTCTCTTTCCCCAGGAGCTCTCCTGCCATCCCGCAGACACACGGAGCGCTGCAGACGTCACGGCCGCGCTGTGCTCTGCCCTAAAAATACCCGCACGGCGCACACGGCCCCACCGCGTGGGAGCCCCTGACACCCGATGCGACCGCCGCGCTTTCCAGCACTTACACACACACACATCGCTGGCACGGCTGATTAAAAATTAAAGTGGAAAATAAAAGAAAGAAAAAAAAAAAAGAAGGGAAAAAAATAGGGAGGGGAGTGCGAGGGGTTGCAGCAGAGCAAAGAGGGCTGAGAAACGCGAGGGGCGGCGGGGCTCCCCCGAGGGCTGCAGCTCTGCCTCTTTACGAGCATTCGCAGGATTTTTTTATACGTTGTGGGAGGGTTTCAGCAGCTGGAGAGGGAAGAGGAAGGCAAAGCAAAGCAAACAGCCCCTGCGCTGCTCCGGCTGTGCCACCTGCGAGCGACTGCGCTGTGGGGCAGCGTGCCGTGGGGCAGCGCGCCGGGGGGAGGCGGCCAGCGGCTCCTTCCTTCTGCAGCATTCCCGGCTCGGGGCTCCGGAGGAACTTTTGGAGTTAGGGGAGGAGGAGGTGAGCGGCGCGGAGGTGGCACGGCGAGGGGACTCCGGGGGGGGCCCGGAGAAGGGGGGGACCTATTGCAGCCTTCGCTCCCAGCACGGGACAGGGGGAAAGCGGGGACAGCGCGGGGATGTGAGTCCCGCCGGACCTACCTGCCCGTCCCCTCGGCGCTGCCTCGCTGCCAGCCCCAGCTGCGTGCCGAGCCTCCGGCAGATTACCGAGTCTCCTCCGGCCCTAATCCCGACAGAGCGGGGATTAAACGGGAGCCCAGGCCCGCCCCTCGTGCCACGGCTCCCAATCTCCGCGCAGCGTCAACGCGGACCTACGGGGAGGCCGGTGGCGAGGGGGAGGCGCACGCAGCACACGGCCCCGCTGCCACCGGGCACGGCCACCGCGGCTACCCCACCCCGAGGGCTGGGAACGGGCGGGCACCGGAGAGGGGCGGGGGGGCATAAATGCGGATGCCTCCAGAACGGGGGGAAAAGAGGGGGGAGGGACAGTGCGGTGCCCCCGGAACCCCTCCAGGCTCCCCTGCTTGTGCTGAGAGCACCTTTTACCGATGAAATGTTGGGGTTTGTCCCCTCAAAAAGAGCCGCTAACGAGGACATCTCTGCTCTGAGGGCATCCCGAGGAGCCTGGGGCTGCTGTTTCCCTTAGTGTGGGTCCCAGGCACTGCACGGGGCTCAAAGCCCTGCTTGCTGGCACTGCACCCCGCTGGTGGCCATGGGGTTTTGCTCAGGGGGAGATCTGCACTGCAGCGTTGGGGCTCCATGGGTGGCAGTCCCTGTGCCATCGCACCCAGCGGCCTGCCTGCTTCGGGGGGTTCTTCCTTACACACCTCTCAGGCTGCAGCACCACCAACCAACAAGGCACCTCGCCTGCCCCAAGGCCTGCCCCACACGGCCCTAAGGGGCTGCAGTTAGGTCCCATACATCTCTCCTATGAAGCAGATCGGCGGCCCCAGCGAGCATCGCGCTCGCACACGTCCCGCTCCCCAGCACCCGAGGGCGGCACTGGGGTGGGTGCTGCGCATCACGTGAGCACCCGCGGCCGTTCCTGCCCCCCATGTGCCCGTTGCCACCGCTCTCATTCGGTCGGAGACATCCATTAACTAATTTCTAATAACAGCATCATGCGTAAGTGCTGAACCAGCGCTGGCTGGCGTGCTGGAGCGAAGCGGCCAGGTTCGGCGCGGGGGGGTCAGGACAACCAGAGCTTCTGTGCTCCATCCGTTTAACCCTCCCCGCCCCAGCGAGGGCGGGCACCCAGCAGCCACGTGGCACCGTGCCTCGTACGGGGCTGTAAACACAGCAGGAGCTGCCGCCCTGAGCGCAAACACAGCCACGGGCTGAGCCTGGTGGGGATGGGATGGGGACAGGGCTCAGACCCCCGTGACTTACAGATATGGCTGGTGGTCTTCAGCCCCACAGCCCTGCGGTGTCATCCCTTCCCTTACGCCCCGTCATGCCGTGCTTCTGCTCCTCTCCTTCCAGATGAACTCGAGCCATGCCCAGCCGGGCTCTGCAGGAAATTGGAGCAGTGAGAAGGGAGAAAAGTCGCCGAGCCTTGGGACTGGAGCACACAGAACCGTAATCATAGAATCATAGAATCATAGAATCATAGGATCACAGCATGGTTGGGCTGGGAAGAACCTGACAGCCCCCAGGCCCATCCCTGCCATGGTCTGGCTGTCCCCCAGCTCAGGCTGCCCAGGACCCTTCCATGGCCTGGGGCACCTCCAGGGATGGCACCCACAGCTCTTGGCAGCACTGCCAGCGCCTCACCACCCTCTGAATTTACTTCTAACATCTCACCTAGATCTCCACCTTTTAGTACAAAGCCATTCCTCCTTTTTCTATCCGACTATGCCCTTGTAAATATTCCCTTTCCGTAGAGGACAAGGGCTTTCCTTTAGCCCTTTTAGGTACTGGAAGAGCTGCTGTAAGGTCTCTGCAGAGCCTCCCCTGGGCTGAGAATCACTGAACAGACTCAGAAGCACAGAACCACCCCATTACCTGCACTCTGCCCCCTCTATCTGCCCTCACCAGTGCTGCCCTATGCCCAACTCCCAGGCGGCCTCAGCCTCGTGCTCTGTGTCACTGCGCACAAGCCCACGCATGGGATCAGTGGCCCCGAGATCCAGCCCTGCCTGGTGCTGGATGAGGGCGGCCAGGACAGGGGCTGGGGCAGCTGCAAGCATCCTCAGCCATGAAGGACGGGCACTGGGCGCCGGGGGCTGGATGGGGTCATGCTCTGCTTCCTGCCATCCGACCTTCCTGCAGCTGAGATGGTGGTGGTGGGAGCACACAGCTGAGGAAACAGCTTCACCTGCAGCCCCGTGGCTCCTCTGAAGCACAAAGCCTCGGACATCTCTCTTGCTGGGGACAAGGCAGCGGGTGCCTCCGGTCCCAGTGCCAGGTGTCACCGCCCGCCCTGCTGGTGGGACCGGCACAGCTCTCCTCCATGCACACGCTGTCCTGCAGCCGGGCACAACAACAACAAGGAATAATTGGTTAATGCGATTTCAAAACATGATTTGCAATTATAACTCGCCAGAGAGCATTCAATGGCCCCACACACCGGGAGAGTGTTTTTCTCCTTCATTTCTTCCTGGAAACTCTAACCCAATTAACTTTACAGAAGCCAGGAGCAAAACACAGCTCCGCAGATCTGATGGGGTGGGTTTATCACCACACTCAATCACAGCCTCCCAAGAGTGTCCTGCAGCGTTGGTGATGAGGGATGTGGGGATGGGGGACGGGGCACAGCCCACTCCTGGCTGCCATGTGCCAGCTCTGCTCGGACGCCCCGCGTCCCACCGAGGGGATGAGCAATGCTCGGCTTGGCAGCGTTCCTCCTGCACTCAACACTGCCTCTCAGCTCCAGCCCCAGCCCAGGCAGCAGTGTCACTGCTGCCCCACAGTCCCGTGGGGCTGGGCATCCTCACATCCCTGTGTCCTGGCCCACACGCAGGCCCCCGTTCCTGAGCTCCCTGCCAGGTTTGCCCTTCACAGCTGCTGATCATCATTGCTGAACAACAACCTAATGATGTTCCCAAACTGCTCGCTGCCAAACTGCTCCCACCAGTGTCTCCTGTTTCCAGGCCCCGCTGCCCTTCCTGTCCCCATAACCCCAAGCCCTGGCACTGCTGCTTTTCCCTCGAGTAGATTGAGAGGCCACAGGTGCCGCTGCCACCCTGCACGTGTCCCTAAACGTGCCTGGGCCAGGCATGGGGCGAGGCCTTGGGGGCACCAGCTCTCAGACAAGCCTCGCTGGGCATGGGGTTAATGTTTAGCAGGGTAGGAGGGGGGCCTACATGGGGCGGAAGGGATGTGTGGGGTAGCTGTGGGGCGCACACAGTGCTGGCCCCCCAGCACAATCCCCAGCATGCAGCCATGCAGAGCAGCACGGAGCTGGGCCGCCCCAGGGAGCAGCACTGGCAGCAAGGAGCTGCAGATGGCCAGGGAGCTGGAGACAGGGAGGAGTGGGGGCATGGGGAGTCCCAGCTGGGCACCAGCACTGCCTTTCTTGGGTGCTGCCCAAGACACCGTGCGTGACAGCGGTGTCCCCATCATCCTCACCCTGCCCCGTTACCCATCCCTTCCTCTGCATCCCCCTCCTCCCCTCCACTTTTCCCCTTTCTCCTCAATCTCTTCCACTCCATCTCGTCCTCCTCCCCTTTCCCCCTTCATCCTCTCCTCCTCCTCTACCCCCTTCCCTTCCCTCCACTCCTCTCCCAATCCTTCCCAAACCCTTCCTTCTCTTCCTCTCCTTCCCTTTTCCTCAACCCCTTCCTCCTCCTATCCTCCTCCTCCTCTTTCCCCCTTTCTCTCCAACCCCTTCCCCTCATCCTTCTCCTCCTCCCCTTTTCTCCTTTCCCCACTCCCTCCTCTTTTTTCCCCCTTCCTCCCTTCCCTTTCCTCCCCTCTCCCTCTTTTTCCCCTTCCCTTTCCTCCTCTCTTCCTCCTCCCCTTCTCCTCGTTCTCCCCATCTTCCCCAACTCCTTCCTGCTCCCTCCCCCCCCCCCCCC
>NW_024885440.1:0-11172 GCF_019232065.1 Centrocercus urophasianus
GGGAAAAAGAAGCAGTAAGATTTCCTCTTCTTCTTTGGAAGTATTTCTTTAATCAATTTTAAAAATTAGTGAGGAATGTAGGAAAACAAGCATGAAAGAATCAGATTTATTTACACTTACACTGTAGAGTTTGATGTTAGCCAGTGGAACATTAATTTCTTGTACCATGGGTATTTAATACTAAATGAAGTGAACTTTTCAGCAAAAACCATGTAGACACAAAGGTTTGGAAAATGTTTAGTGTATGCAAAATTGTTTTAATAATTATAAGAATAACAAGCTTCAAAGTACATCTATAAATATTGAACAAAACAATTATAAGAAGTTAGTGCTATTTCTTCTTCTTCCTGTATGTACCTAAGTGCCTTTTCAAATACAGCACATTAACAAAAAGTTCTGTACACTGAATCATTTGCCAGTGTACAATGAGATCATACTTAAATAGCTCAAGATTTCAAATATATTTTGATGTCTTATCACACAGGAAGAATAATTTCTTGTGATTCAAAAATCCTGAAGTCCTTTCTACAGGATGTTATCAAAGTTACACGTCACCTCTAAAAGGTGGATGATTAAACAAAATCCTTGGTGTAAACTCAGCCTACTTGTTCTTATGCAATCCAGCTATGAAAGATTTTAAGACTAAAATGACCAAAAGCTTGGGGAGAGAGGGCAGCTATAAGAAAAGAACATGGAATATTCTTATTAAGCTTTTTTTCCCCTTATTTGGAAATACAGCATAGCTGCATCTGCAGAAAAGATTTTGTTTTCTTGTACTCGTAAGCTTTGCTTTTTACTACATAGTGATAAAATTATACTGAAAAACATTCAGCCTGGAGGATATTTTTTTGTGCTTGTGGTAGAAAGTTGCAGAATTACCAATTATCTGTTTGAGATAGACTGTGATTCAGATTTTCAATGTTTCCTATTTGAATCAAAGTAGAGGGCTCATGTGACAGCTGAGATAGAGACTACCTCACCTGAGCTGCATTCAGCCATTTGCATTGTTTCAACAACTCTGCAAAAGATATTACAGCACATAAAATGTCTAAAACATATTGGCAACTGGAGGGAAAAGACAGTAAGATTTGTTGACACACAATGACTTCTAATCCATTCTACTGAGCCATGTAACTCAATGTTACTACTGATTTTTATGTTACCTTACACTTTCAGAATTCATCTATTTGCAATTCTTCTCTGGAAGAAAAATAAGTCCTGCAGTATATACTACTTTGCTTTCTATCTTCTTTTATATATATCTCTATATGAGATCTGTGTATGGAAAGAAGATGTAATAAAATCATCTAAAATTTTCCTAGAAATATTCTTCAGAGAAAACTTTGAGATCTCAGGAAATTTCAGTAAAAAGCTGTCTTCATTGTCTTGTCATCCTTTGAAGTTCGTCTTTAAGGAATTCAACATATTGCATGCCAGTTGCTTTACAGGTTCATGAAACAGTAAATGATTGACTATCTGGAGACTCTAGACTGTAAGTGTTTGTTCATGCAACAAAGATTTGCGTTAGATTTCTTCAGAAATTTCCCGTTACTTTCCCTGAAATGATCTCAACATTCTGACTGTTATTTTGTGGACATGAAATACTTTATGTCTGGGAGAGAATTTCCCAGTGACTAAATCTGAAACGCAACTGGAAGATAAATGCTACTCTAGTAGATATTTTAATATGCGCTTTGTAGTTATGTTTGATGCATGAATCATTCTGTTGAATATATTTTATTTCAATCTGAGGCTTTGAATAGTAGAGTAAGTATTTTGGTGACTGATACTTTGTTGAGTAAACATTAGTGAGCAAAATTGATGCTCTACTCACCTATTAATTTCAGGATATACTGTTATTATTATTTGAGACATTACTATAAGATAAAAAAAAAGCTTTTGTGTATCTTTTGTATTAACAGTGGAATGATGTCTGAAAAAAAATTCAACTTCCTCTATACACTTTTCTTTTTGTATTTTTTATATATCTTTTTCTATTTGCAGGTGAACAAAGTTGCTCTAGTTGAGTAACAATACTGCAATTGCTCAGTTTACATCTTCATACATAAAGAAAGCATAAAGTTTCGGTGCAACCTACTTATCTGTTAAAACTTTGTTTCAAATGTCTAAGTGCAAGAGCCAAATACTGGAATTCAAACAGTTGTTGGGTTTTGGAGGCTTGCGTATTTATTTGTTTGTTTATTTATTTATTTTCCCTGGAACAGATGTAAAACTTGTAGGTAATTTTTAGAGGGTAGACAGAAACTTTCTGAAGAAAGATATTTTTAAGTAGAATATACTGAATTATCAAAATGTTAAATGTAACGGACTTTCTTAATGAGTGATTTTGTCTTTAAGGATACAACTTTCCTTCAAAATAACTATTTTGGTTAGCAGTACAGTGTTCGGAGATCTCCTGGAATATTTGTGACACAGGATCAAGGGCCCATTTTAATGCTCAATATACTGTTTTATATCCTCCCTATTTGCCTTCACCATAACAGAGGTTCTGGTTCAGGGTCTCACTCATTTATTTTCTGCTATTTGTTACAGTGTCTATCAAAAAGGAAATGTTCTTTGGAGTACAGATTTTAATTTGATGTCTCCAAAGTATGTACATGAGACTGTGCTTTAATGGCTACAATCTCCTTCAAACATGAGTGGTAAAATTTGCATTTTTTACTTTTCCCACACTAATGTAATCATATTTTCTTATTTAAAACTAGTATTCTCCCCACTCGATCTTTGTCTTTTGTGCAGTGAAGCTCTTTCAAAAATTTCCAAATAAATTCTGAAGTTCTAAAACCAAATTTGCATGTTTAAGGAAATGTAAAATATCCTCCTTTGTTCTTAGCTGGTTTCAGTTTTAAAAATGTTGATCTTCAGAATTCCTTCATGTGATAGGTTTTGGTCTCCTTTTGATTTTAGATAGAACATGCAATTATATTGCTTTTCTAGGTAATGTTAAAAGAGACTAATCTGTGAAATGTCTCATAGTCACAGAATCACAGAATTGTTGAACTTAAAAGGGAACTTCAGAAGTTATCGGGTCCAACCTTCTGCTCAAAGTGACACCTGTAGTCGTACTAAATGATCTTGAGAGATCTTTTCCAACCCCTAAGATTCTGTGACAGTTCCTTGCTCAGGACCATGTCCAACCATCTCCAAGGATGAAAGCTTCACAACCTTCCTGGGCAACCTGTGCCAGTGGTCAATGTTCCCATATCCATGCAGTAAATTTCTTCCTGATATCTAGATTGAACTTATTGTGTTCTAGTTTGTGCCCACTGCCTCTTCCCCGCCACTGAGAATTCTGTATCTGTCTACTTAGCACCCTCCCTTTGAGAATGTACATGCATTGATAAGATCCAGGATTAACAGGCCCAGCTCTCTCAGCATCTCCTCACAGGAGTGATGCTCCAGTCGCTTAATCCTCTTTGTGGCCCTCTGTTGGACTCTAACTAGTATAGAGTCATAGAATCCTAGAATAGCTCAGATTGAAAAAGACATTAAAGATCATCTAGTGCAACTGTGACCTAACCATACTGACTTAACTAACAGCCCTCTGCTAAATCATGCTCCTGAGCACCACATCCAAATGGATATTAAACACGTCCAGGGGTGACTCAACCCTCCCTGGGGATCCGATTCCAGTGCTTAACAACCCTTTCTGTAAAGAAGTTTTTCCTGATATCCAATCCAAACTTACACTGGCACAACTTGAGGCCATTCCCCTTCATCTTGTCACGAGTGGGAAGAGACCAACCCTGCGCTCACTGTAAGCACTTTCAGATATTGGAAGAGAGCAATAAGGTCTCCCCTCAGCTTCCTTTTCCCCCGACTGAATATCCCCAGTTCCTTCGGTCTATCCTCACAGGGCATATTCTCCAAGGTCTTCACAAGCCTTGTTTGCTTGTATGTCCATGTCTACCCTGTACCGGGAGCCCAGAACTGGGTGCAGTTATCCAGATGTGGCCTCATTAGTGCCAGAGAGTGAAAGGATCTTATCTTGACCTGATGGTTATTCTATGCCTAATGCCTAATGTATCCCATGCTTAGCCTTTTTTGCCCCCCTCCCTCCTTTCTTTTTTTCTTTTCTTTTTTTTTTTTTCCCTTAATGGTGATGTAACTCTCATTGTCCAAGGACATTTGACTTCCTTTTCTCTCTCTCTCTCTCTCTTTTTTTTTTGTTTTATTTTTGTTTTTGTTTTTGTTTTTGTTTTGTTTTGTTTCTTTGGTTTTTTTTGGGCCTTGGGGGACTGTGGCCACCAGATTCCCTAAAAAAACCTTTATGTTAACACTGCATCAAAGTTGATGATGTTGATGACATTTGTCTCTGGCAGACCTTCAGCACAGCAGTTGCTACTTAATATATTCAGTCTTCCTAGGAGAGCTATAGAAAACAACGAATATTATGACTGCTTTTATATAAATAATTGCTTCCAAATAAGCAAGTCACCAGGCAAGACCCTTGTACTACGGAACAAGAAGAACAAAGAATAGAAAATATGTTCCTGGTGGTGGTGCAATATGATGCTGAGATCTCCTATTACATTGTCTAGAAGCCTCCAAAAAATACAGTCTAACTGTTCAGTGCAACATAATAACCATTGTCATTCTGTATTTCTCTTTTTTTTTCAGTAAATTAATATAATCTGGCAGGCTATCAAGCCTCCCCTTTTCCTGTGTTCTGTATTTGGAAAGAATGCAGATAACTAGCTCAAAATCTTTGGTGGTAGATCAGTTACATACAACTTCTTTCATATTTAGGAAATGGTGTCTGTGATTTTTGGTTATCATATAACTGTCCATCCTATTCTTAGTAGCATTCTAGTTATAGATTACAAAAAATGCTCATCTCCAATCTTAACATTTAAGAGCAATTTGTTTACAGTCTGACAGTCTTTCATCTATCACATCAAATTATTTTTTATATATTATCTCTAGTCTTCCTTCTCTATCATGTATTTTCTTCTTTCCCGCTCTCATTTAAATGTGTAAACTCATCACCAGCTAAACCATATGGTTCATAACAGCTGGCTGAACTTTTGTTTTCAAGTTTTATAATTTATTCTTCCTACATTTTTAGACTGCATACAAGGACATGTTTTTTACAATAAGGGTGGTGAGTCACAGGAACAGGCTGCCCAGAGATATGGTTATATGGCCAAGACCATCTCAGACATCTGCAGACTTCTAGACTTACCTATAGTGTGTGCAATTCATTATCTTTCATCATAAAACTAATTACAAAAATACATAACGAAATATGGTGATACAGGTAGTGTGATATGCAGTCCAAACGATTGTTATACTTACCCTTGGATTAACATTCAACTAAATCCAATCACAATTCTCAGACGATACTGTAACCCACAAAATATCATCATAGAGACATTTCCCAGAACATACATTAACTGCAGAAATACTGCAATGTGGGTGCTTCCCTATCCATTTTTATTAGGTCTGCTTCTAAAGTAATGTGCTTTGGAAGGCCTTGTAGGGCATTTTGAGTGAATCTTACCCACAGTAAAGGTTTCAAGGGAATGAAAACAGGTCTAAATGGCTGTGGATGTGTGACTGTGTGCATCAAATCTGCTGAAGCATCTTGATTGTATCAGTAGAAATGGGATGTACAATCCTTTTGTAGCTTTTTTTTTTTTTTTCTGGAAAATACAGGCATACGAACATGAATGGTCCTTTTATATAATTCTCAATAGAAGGAAAAAAAGCATTGCAAATTCTATTATACAACACATTTATTCCACAAAAGATTCTTGCTCCAGTTTCTTCCTGGTTTTGGAGACATTTGCAGTATAATCAAGAATATTAGAAATTGAAAAAAATCGGTTAAAATATTTCTCATAATCACATATATATATAGCAAAACAAATTTTGTCAGATAAGGTGATTTTTTTTTTTTTTTTTTTTTTTTCATAAGGAAGCACTGACCCTTGTACAAGAGATCAGCACAATATTAGAATATTAAATATTAAAAATATAAGGAAATTGCTTTTATTCTAAGCAGTGAAAAAGCATGCATATATCTTTGACAAGAAGAGGGTGTTCTTATTATGAATACAATACTGATACAGAATCTAAGGTGTTTTGATATAGGTTTGGTTGTTTTTTTTTTTTTTTTTCATCTTATTTACCTAAAAAATCTTCCTGTAAGTGAAGTAGTTGCTTTGATGTACTGATTATTACAAGTGAGAGCCACTGGGCAAATGGTAAACAACGATCTGTTGAAATGCAGTTATAAAACCACTTCCGCATTCCCCTCATTTTTATGTCTGATTTTTGAAATAATTGGTCACACATTAAGGAAACAGAGTACCCTGACACACCCAGTACTAAATTAAATTTGCTTGTCTTAATATGACTGAATTCTAGTTTGGTATGTCCAGCACTAAATCTGTATTACGTATATTCTTAGGGCTGTCAGTAAGCAAGCAAATAGAAAAAAAAGAAAGAATACTTTGTCTCTATTTCTTCATGTGTCTGACTAAAAGAATACACAGAATGTTGAGCACATTCTGATACAGCTTGTTTTTTTCCCTTTGGCTAATCATGCACTTTTAAGACATCAAAGTTTCTTTTTATAGAGTTCAGCATTTCTTGTGTTTGAATTGATATTGCTGCTAACCTTTTCTGACTTTTCTCCTCTTCTAAAATTCCTGTTCTTCAGGTTTTCCTTATAGCATGACTCAACACCAGTGAGATTCAGAGAGTCTTGATTTCTATTAAATTATTTTGTATACATCTATGTATTTTATGAAAAAAATGAAGAAAATTCTATGCCAGTGAGATTTATAAGTTTTCTAGTTTTTTTTTCTTTTATATATGATTTTTAATTATATGAATATATGAGTAGTATTAAAAAAAAAAAAAAACAAACAACAAACACAAAAGCAAACAGCAACCAAACAACAATAAAAAAGCACCTTTTTAAGAGATTCTAAAGGGGGAATCCAAAAACATTTTCTATAGGGTTTCCCTTTATTTGATAACACTTAGATTTCAATTATTATATAAATTAATTTATTAATCCATTATTATAATTCCAAAAGTAGTAAATACTTTTATCTGAATATTTTTGAAGGAATCATAAAAGTGTCTCTGTTTGGTAAGGAACAGCTCAAGTTTGTGCCAATTTTCATTTTTATGCTATTTTTACTCAATGAACTTCTGCTTTATGGAGAAATACGCATATCATGCATGCTTACAGACAAATGAACAGTATGCATGCAAATATAAATCAATACACATGTACATGTACAATATGTTTTCAGTCTTCTGAAGCTATCAGATAATTTTTTATTAATGAACCCATAATTTTTGTATAACAACCTGGATATAGATTTTAAATGGGTTGTATGTATTAATCTAGTCATACGCTGTGTAGTTATAGCTTTGAAAGCATATGTATTTCTGTTTCATGACCCTTGTCATATTAATTTTAGATTTGCATTTGTGTTATGATTTCTGATGCCATGGGAGCAATGATAAGGTCTTTTACAGATTGAAGTCTTTCAATAGAAATACTTGAAATCTTTGGAAGCATGCTTTTTCTCTTCCTTTCTTCCTTTCTTCCTTTCTTCCTTTTTCCCTTCTTTCCTTCTTTCTTCTACCTGTTTCTCTGAATGTATAGATCAGAATACGTCATGTAATAAAGTCGCTTAAAGCTCTGGAGGATTTTTTCCCTTTTCAGCATCCATCACAAGAAAGAAAAGAGCTTCAAGGGAAAAACGTTCTCTCTTTTGCTATTGTATTTGAAATGACTGGAGTTTGTTGTAATACACTTCTGGAAAGACTGCTGAAATTAAGTAGAAGCAGGACATAAAGTAAAATATTAAATCCATTAAAAATGTAATTTGCGTGAAGCCAGTAATATTTAATCAGGCAACTGAAGACTGGCAGACATTTAAAGAATCTCTTTCAAAATAGAAAGCAGTCATTCACTACCTGCAGACAGTTTGCTTCAGAAAGAGGGAAGCTTCTGAAAGTGAAGAAAATGATGTATCATGGATTTTAGAACTGTTTTTATGACAGCATAAGTCATGCAATAGATACAATTTTTCATCTCCTTGTGTGTGTGCATTGTTTTGTTTTACAGAATAACAGAATCACAGAATTACATGGTTTGGAAGTGTATGGGAACTGCTGAGTCACAGCCTGAACCTCTGATTAATCACCTGAGGTGAGCCTTGAGTCAGCCAGAGGAGCACAGGTGAAGGCAATTCACCAGTGCTGCCAGAAGGGGTGGAGCCAGGCGTCACCCCTCCTAGACCTATTTAAGAGCTGGCTATCAGTAGAGAAGTATCTCATCTGGGGATCCTCTCTTCTGGTGGGTTGTGTTTTTTTTTTTTTTTTTTGTGGGTGAGCCTAGCATATGGGTAAGCCCTCCACTTATTCTCTCTTGTTATCTTAGTCTACTTTGCCTAACTCTCTTGTTCTTTTTTGTGATTATAACCTCTTAATATCCACTGATTATACAGGAAGGGATCTCAAAAGATTATAGAGTCCAACCCCACTGCTAAAATAGGTACCCTGCAATAGGTCATACAAATAGGCATCAAGATGGATCTTGAATGCCTCCATAGGGGACTCTACAACCTCTCTGGGCACCCTATTCCAGTGCTCCTTTACCCTCACTGTTGTCAATGGTTTATGGTCAATGGTGTCCCAGTTTCTTGACTAGCAGGGCTGAGGGACCCACGGATCCATGCCCTGGGAAGGGATAAGGGGAAAAAGATAGAGAGATGTGCCCAAAACAAAACAGTGGCAAGAACTTCACCCTGACATCCAACCTAAATCTTCCCTCCTGTATGAATCCTTCTTTGCTTTCTAGCTCAAAGCTTGCTTTCTGAGGTATTTCTTGTGATAAGACTCTAGGAGATGAGAGGTGGGTGTTGCTGTGTGGCAATCAATGTCACTTTGTGGACAAAAGCATTTTTTCTGAAAGCATTTTTTTGGAGCTGTTTGCCTTCAGAACAGATTGCTCAGGACTGTTTACTGGCGGAAGACCTGGTCTGTGACCAAATAACTTCTGTTTGCTATGGGAGACTCAGGGATGATATCATTGTATCCTGTGAAGGCAAGATACAAGTTGGCACCTCCCTGCTCCCTCTTATCTGCTGGCAAGTCTGAAAGATGGGAGCGAAGGAGTTTCTGCTGATCCCAGAGCCAGAAGCTGACACTCCAAGGAGAGCTGAGTCAACCACTTTGGTCTTATAAATAAGTTGGTACTACCACTGAAAAGACTCCATCATCTCCATGGTCACCGTCGTCATCAACAGAACAACAATGCCCAACAATCCACCACTACTGAAGATCAATGACTGAACTACAAACCATGATGGATCCATGGTGGTGACTATCTCCCTCTTGCTTTCTATAAAGGCTCCTTGCTTCTTCTTTCCTATCTTTTCTATTGTCCTCTCTCCCTTCCCTATTGCCCTAATTCATAATAGTGTCCGTCCTCCCCTTCCCCATCTACCTGATTAAGATTTGTAATAAACTGATTGGACCAACATTTGAAACGTTGTTTCTTAATCTCAAGCTGGGTATATAGATATTAATGGAACCTCATCTCCCTCCTATAAATTCAGGCGAGACACCTCCCTCAACTTAAAACCATTTCCCCTTGTCCTGCAGTTATCAACCCTTTCAAAGAGTTGATTCCCCTCCTCTCTGTAGGCTCCCTTTTGGTACTGAAAGTCTGTAATGAAGTCACACTGCAGCCTTCTTTTCTCCAGGCTGAACGAGGCCGGTTGCCTCAGCCTGTCCTCACAGGGGAGGTGCTCCTGTCCCCTGATCATCTTCGTGGCTGTCCTCTGGACCCTCTCCAGCAGCTCACTGTCTTTTTTGTACTGGGGGCTCCAAGCCTGGACACAGTACTCCAGATGGGGCCTCACAAGAGTAGAGGAGGATAATCAACAAGGCAAAGAACTCATTCCGCCTTTTCTTTTCCTGTTGAAGCCAGTTCTCCTTTTACGTTTACCAAATACAAATATACTTGCTTTGGCCTGTCTCTTCTGGCCAACATACCTTTAGAATATTTTCCTATTGTTTTTCACATCACTCACCAAATTCAGTTCTGCCTGCTCCTTGTCTTTCCTGATCCCATGTCTGCAAGTCCAGATGGCATCCCTGTATTCTTCCCAGGTGACATGCCCTTGTTTCCAGAACTTGTATGCACCTTTATTTGCCCTCAGTATGCCCAGCAGGTCCTTGCTGAGCCTTGCTGGTTTTCTACCTCCTCTGCTCACTTTCTTATTCAGAGGGACAGAGAGCTCTTGTGCTCTCAGGAAGGCATCCTTGATGATTAGCCAGCTCTCCTCAACATCTTTGTTTAAAAACAGCATCGCTGGGATTTTGGCCAACAGTCTATTGAACAGCTTAAAGTTTTCTCTTCAAAAGTTCAGGGTTCTGATGCCACTTTTTGCTAGGCCCACATCCCCTGAGATCATGAACTCAACCAGGGCGTGGTCACTGCAGCCCAAGCTGCCTCCAACCTAAACGCCTTTAATGATCTCTGCATTGGTGAGAAGCAGGTCCAGCAACACTGGACACAGAGCAACACCTCTGGTTGATCTGTCCAATACCTGGACCAGGAAGTTATCATCAATGGATTCCAGGAGCTCCCTGGACTTCTTGTAGCTCGCTGTGTGATCTTTCCAACATATGCAGATGGTTGAAGTCCTCAATCAGGATGAGAGCCTGTGAGCACAATGCCTCCCGCATCTGAAGCAAGAAAGCCTCGTCAACAGCTTCCCCTTGATCAGGTGGCCTGTAGTATACGCCGATCACCAGCTGGCCTTTGTTAATTCAAGTAATATAAGAAAGTGTCTGAAAACTGAAGGCCTTACTCTAGCAGGTAAGGGAAGAGAGCCTGGTCCTGTGACTTTGCCAGGGAATTTTTCTCTTCTCTGAACGCAAAGTCCTCTGGGGAATGTAGTAGCTCTTCTTTTTTTGGGACAGGTACCCAAAACTGGACCATGAACTCTTTAACTCCCAGTGCACTACATGATGTTATGTTGTGGAATACCAATAACCAAAAATAATAAAACCATGACCATTACTGTAAAGAAGTTATTCTGCATATTTGTATGGAACTTCTTACATTCAAGTTTTAGGTCATTACTCCATGTCCTATTGCTACACACATGG
>NW_024885441.1:0-11767 GCF_019232065.1 Centrocercus urophasianus
GGGGAGTGCAATCAGTAATTCCATGTGTATGTACATAGATTTGTGTGTGTGTGTTTAATGATTGGTAATTATATTTTGTTTGTATATATTAAGCATGATGCAATGATGTTGAATAAGAGGTGGAATATCATGGCTTTGTGATTTTTGGTTATCAGTATTGCACATCATATCATCCACATAACATCATGCACATCTCACCTCAGCATTGTGGTGAGGCCTATCCAATTTTTGGACACACCTTTCATTATATCTTGATTTATTAGCTTCAATTCCATTACATCAGATTACCTTGCATTCTTATACTGTGTTTAGTAAATGAGTTTGTTTCACCTCAGATTGTTTCTGCTGTTTTCAATTATTTTGGGTCCCCTGTTTCCCTTTTTCTGGAGGTGCAGATCCGCAGATTCCTCCACCCCTAGTCGCAGAACCGGGCTGAAACAGCCCGTAAATGGTTGACAGGTTCTTTGCCCAATCTGTATAAACATCTGGGATTGCCCCAGCTCAGGTGCAACACCTTGCATTTGGCCTTATTGAACCTCATTAGGGTCACATGGGCCAATATGGGACAAACGAGTGGATGGTGAAATGGATTAAGATCTCACTGGCAGAGCTCAGAGATTTGTGATTGTCATGGTTGATGGTTTTTTTTTGGTTTTCAGTATTCCACATCAAAACATTATGTAGTGTACTGGGCATTAAAGTGTTAATGCTCCAATTCCAGGTACCTGTACATTACAGAAGTCATGGGATCTGCCCATTCCACGTGGGGGGCAGTCTCTTACTGCTTGGCAGTGGGTGCTGGAGGGTGCTTTCCTAGCTGCTCCAAGCTCTTCAGGTTTGACTTGGTCTCCAAACTTTCTCTCCTATCTTGTCTGATTTATTCATCTCACTTTCAATTGAATTGTATTATATTGTGTTATCTTGTATTCTGGCATCATAGTAAAATAAGTTTTCCTCCATAGATTATTGCCGCTGTTTTTTTTCTCCCTTCCGTCCTTCCTTCCCATTCTGTGGGGCTGGGGTGGGAGGGAAGCAGGAGCCTACTGCCCCCCCCTGTCATGGGCATAGATTGGTCTAGTCAACTCCATGACAGTGATCAGTGATTGATGTTCCCCAGCTGCTGATACTAGGTCTGATCTTGCCTAATATCTTCACTGATGATTTGGATGATGGAGTAGAGTGCATTCTCAGCAAATTCACTGATAATTTAAAGCTGGGAGTAACGGCTGACACATGAGAAATCTGTGCTGCCGTTCAATGAGATCTGAACAGGCTGTACAGCTGGGCAGAAAAGAGCTTTTAAGGTTCAAATTCAAAAAGGGCAAATGTGGAGTCATATACCTGGGGAGGAATAACTACGTACATGAGTAAAGGGTAGGATCTGACCTGCTGGAAAGGAGCTAGGTGGAGAAAAACTCAGGTGCCCTGGTGGACTACAAGTTGGCCTGAGCCAGCAGTGTGCCTTTGTGTCCAGATATCCTGGATTCACTCTGGACAGAATTGATTTTCTTCATTGAGTCTTTTGTGATGTCATGTTTTGGTTTTAGGAGGAAAAAAAAAAAAAAAAATTGATAACACGATGATGTTGTTGCTAAACAGTGCTGTACACATCCAGGAACATTTCAGTTTCTTGGGTTCCTGTGCTGTTCTGCCCATGATGGAGCTGGGAAGGGGAGCAAGAAGCTGGGAGCGGATAGAACCAGGATAGCTGACCCAAACTGGACAAAGGGATTCTCTATACCATATAACAACATATGAAAACATATGAAAACAAAACAAAACAAAACAAAACAAAACAAAACTAACAAGCAAATCCATAAAATTTAAGAAGTTGGCTAGGGGGCTGTTGCTTGGGGAGTGGCTGGGAATTGTTCAGAGGGTGGTCAGAAATTGTGTTACACATCACTTTTTAAAATATGTATATACGCCCTCATTACTATTATTTCTTTCTTCCTCTTCTATTTTAGTAAATAGTTTTATCTCAACCTATGAATTTGATGTTTATTTGAAGTCTCTTCCCCATCTGGTGTGGTATTGTGTGGGGCTGTGTGGTACTGAGCTTCTTGATAGATTAAACCATAGTATCAGAAGAACAGTGGTATCTTGGATTGCATTTAAAATAGCATAGACAGCTGTCAAGAGTGTTTTTCTTCTCCCTCTGCTATGCGCTGGTGTGGCCAC
This sequence comes from Centrocercus urophasianus, assembly GCF_019232065.1. Lineage (NCBI taxonomy): Eukaryota > Metazoa > Chordata > Aves > Galliformes > Phasianidae > Centrocercus > Centrocercus urophasianus. Next base: position 2,182 of record NW_024885441.1, read on the forward strand.
ATCTAGAATACTGTGTTCAGTTCTGGGCTTTCCAGTTCAAGAAAGACTGGTTTATATTGGAGAGAATTCAGTAGAGGGCTGCAATAATGTTGAAGGGTCTGGAGTATTTGTCATATGTGAAAAGACTGAGAATCCTGGGACTATTCAGCCCAGAGAAGAGAAGACTGAGAGGGGATGTTATCAACACTTAACAGATATCTAAAGGCAGGTGTAATATGGATGGGGCCAGGCTCTTTTTCTTGATGCCTAGTAACAAGACATAAGGCAATGGATACAAAATAGAATGCAGGAATTTCCATCTGAATATAAGAAAGATCTTCTTTACTAATATTTATAAAGCAGTGGGACAGTCTGCTTGGAATAGTTACATATCTCCTCCCTGGGAAGTTTTCAAAACCCAACTGGATGCATTCCTCTGCAACCTACTCTAAGGCAACAGCTTTAGCAGTTAGCTTGAACTCATGATCTCCAGAGGTCCCTTCCAATCCCTGCAATTCTGTGATTCTATGATTGAGAGCCCAACTGGTAAGCACAGGCAGCACTAGTGGAAAAATAAACAAACTTTTCATGAGTTGAACTGATGCACTTGATACAGGCTGGCTGTCTAGGTCTCCACAATAGGGAAAAAAAAGACATTTTCTGATGAAATCTGCATGTCTATCTTAGGCTGAGGTGAATTGACCCCTAAGGTTCATTGCCTTCCATTACTTGCATCTGTTTATTTTGCTTTATTTTAGTTTCCTGTATTGTTTATACTATCTCCATCCAGACCTTTCCTTCTAAAAACCATTCAGAACATTCACATTCATTCGCCATATAGTTTCCCTCTAAAGAGGAATCATTTAATGATGGTATTTATGGAATGTTATTTTCATTTCCTTTATTTATATACAGCAATATACAACTTCACTGAGGCTTCAAATACATTTTTTGGATGTTATGCTTAAGAGTCTTTGAAGATGGGGGATCTGCTAAGTCATCCTGTGTACTGAAATATCATGTTGTTGACATTGGACAAGTGAATACTGAACTTCAGTAGCATCAACTTTGTTGAGAGAAGAGACCATGTAGCTATGACTTAAAAACTTTGATGCCTTTCCATGTTTTTGCCAATGACATGTTAAATTTTGGGCAAGTCATATCACCTCTATATGCATTCCTTACCTGTTAACTAAATGTTAAAAGGTATAACAAGTTCTTAGAGATGTATTACAAAATGAAAAAGAATTATATGTCTTAATGACTGCCATTTTGAACTGTGAATCACAAAATTTTCCTATAGGAGTCACTGAAGTAGTCTTACTGAATGTTGTTTTATCCATGCTCAAAAAGAAAATGGTAGATAAGTTTTTGCTTATTTTATATGGTGTTCTACATTAACTGAACACTACTGTCAATTAGGTATTTTCAGCAACATTTTCTGCTTGACAAATTGATGAAGACTCGGTAATGCAGAGCAGTTTTTACTGTCAAAGCTTTTTTTTTTTCTTTTTTTCCTAAAAGACTTTTAATTACTACCAATCTTAACCAACATGCATTTTGCTTTTGATTAAAGTAGTCATTGATATCTTGACAATGCTTGACACATTCCATGTGAATTTAATTAACTTTTTCTTTCCCTTTTTTATTAGATGCTGTAAAGTAGGAGAGAATGGAAAAGGAAGGAATTTCAGTTTTATGTAACAGATGTTCTTGGTAGCATAGCAAAATTCTGACTTTATTAACTCAGTGAGAATGGCTTAATTAGTCAATACTTAGTATTGAAGTCAGAATATTTTTTTCTGAAGCTGATGAAATAAGTTCTGAATCAACTAAATGTGTCTGTTCTTGGTAAAAGGAGGGTGGTACAATGTCACAATTCAGTTGATCAATGTTCTCTAGGCTGAACAGCCTCAGCTCTTTCAGCCTGCTCTTGTTGAGGAGGTGTTCCATTTGGTTATTTTTGTGGCCCTCATCTGAATGCAATCCAACAGGTCTACATCTCTCCTGTACTGAGGATTTCAGATCTGGACACAGAACTCCAAATGAGGTCTCACAGAGAAGAGCAGAGGGGCGGAATCATGTCCCTCGACCTTGGATAGGGTTGGCTTTTGGGGCTATAAGAGCACATTGCTGAATCATGTCCAGCTTAATTTCCACTAGTATCATCAAATCCTTTTCAACATGGCTGTGCTCGATGCTTTCACCCCCCAGTTTGTATTGATAGTGGAGGATACTGAAAGTGCAACATCTTGCACTTGAAATACAAAAGGAATTATCTCTTGCTAATCAAACAAACACATCTTCATCAGCAGTTGAAAAACAAAAGCAGGCAGGTGCATCAGTTGTCTCTGGGCATTTCCCCCTGTAAAATGTATTTCCAGTAGGATCCAGTATCTTCTGCCAACTAAAAGAAAATAATATGGTAAGTCGTAACTTGTAAATGTAATCTACTCTGCAGACATGATGAAGTAGATACATTAGGGTAATGGGTAATAATGAAAAGCTAAATCAGCAACCAGGTCTCTATAGTGATGTAGACTAAACTGTGTGACATTTCGAATCTGAATGAATACCATAAACAGTAGGAAAACAGGTTTATCAAATATATCTACATAAAACTATAAACAGTACAAACCTTTCCGGTGCAGTGTTTATATTTACAGCACATAAGTTACAAATTAAATTTACTCTAGCATGTACTTCTGATACAAATTATTTTTCTTCAGAGAAATATTATCCCTAATAATTAGAACACTGTGAGCAAAAAGGATCCATTAGTGATGCTAGGGATGTTTACCTGAAGTTTCTGTTTAGTGGATTTTAATTATGCTAAGATATAGAAGTGCTTGGGGAAGGGTGTAAGTCATACCTGGAGAAAGAAAATGAACTCACTTCATAAAAACAAATAGACATGTTTATTTCAAACAATTTTGAGCTGATTGCTTAGTACATTAATATGTTTTCAGGAGACGATCTATTCCACTCTGAAGTTATGTTATTTAATATCAGCAGTAAAAACATTGAAAAACAGTGTATCTTGGCTATAAAGATTTTAAATTATGAGATTAAAAATATTTTTAAAAGATTTTTTTTCGAGAGATATATAGAAGTCTCTATATAGCCAGAATATTGCAGCTATTACTGTTTTAAAATACGTGCTGTCTCACAAGATCAGATTATATAAAAGGTACCAGAAGTGAAATATTGACTTCACTGAAGTCAACAGAAAATTTACTGTTGATTTCAAGCAGACAGGATTTCAATATAGTGAAATTCATGATAAAATAGCAAGATATGGCAACCCTGCTGCCTGTAAATCAACATCTCACTGGAATTACTTTGTTATCAGAATTTTCATTTGAAACAGGTTAGGATGGAGGGAATTTATAAAGAGCTTTGGCCTGATTTCATTACCCTACGCTCCTTTAAATCACCAGTAATTCTGTTAAAATGGCTTAGCATTTTACGGTCACTAGAAGAAACAGATGCATAATCCTTGTCAGGTTACAGTGAATCAGTATATTCTTCCACCACTCCAGCTGAGGTGGAAGCTGAAGCCTTTCGCCTGCGAAAGACCCCATACAGGTGTTCGCAATCGTTAGGGACTCCTCGGTCTGTCCATTTACCCAAGGTGCACACCAATGTGGTGAGAGGTAAAATGGCGTTTATTTGATAGCGACAGGAACTTATATAGCTTTGTACAACTTCGTCTACGCCCCTCTGACTCCACGTACAACTTCCCTATCTGGTTACTATTAGCAACTACCCGAGGGTGGAATGCCTCAGGGTCGTCTCCTGGCCAATGGACATGTAGAATGTCCTGTTTCTTCCTTATTTGGTCTATCTTGTTCTTCTCTCTTATCTTCAGGTCAGTTGTTGTCATGGTTTCCCAGGGGCCGAGGGGCCCCTGTCGACCCTGTTCGGCAACAGAAGCACTGCTGCTGTGTGTCACAGCAACAGTAATGACCCTTGATCAAGTTAGTTCCAAAACAATATCTAGTTATTGTTAGTAGAAAGAGAAGGGAGGCGATATATATTTTATAACTGCTTCAGAAATATTTACTTCACTTCTCTCATGTGGATGTAAGTACATATGCATACACGTATACAAAGTTCAATTTCAGTATAGAATTGCAGTCTCAAACTGCTGAGATATTGCCCCAAATGAGAAGATGTATTTCTACAAGGTTATGGGTGAATGCAATGATGCAGACAAAATAGTTAACACTGTTTAATTGTCTTCCTCTTGAAATGGACATAAGTAAGTCAAGTCTCTATGAAACGCAGAATGACAATTCATGTAACCAAGTTCTCTAGACTACAGTGTCTACTGTGACAAACAATGCTTTTCCCTATTATCATTAAATGAACTTCTTGAGAACATGACATTGGCATTGTACTTAGAGAAAAGCTGCTTTCCTGTTACTTTCTGCATTAGTTGATGCTGTAACCATGAACTTTCTCCTCTTCTGAGATGTCTCATGATGCTTATATGAAGCAGGTAGGAAAACCACAGGCAAGTACAATAGTATCAGAAGGAGCTGTAGTTTTTATCTGGTTAATAATCACTGTAGTTCCTTGGCATTCTTAAGTTGGACATTCTTGGTGTCTGACTGTAATCTTTAGTTCTTGTTCCTATTTTATGTTTTAGCCTCTCTTAAAATAACTTTGTGACTTGTACAAAAATCTGTTACCTGTTTGGTTAATAGAATCATAGAATCATAGAATCACTCAAGTTGAAAAAGATCTTAAAGATCACCGACTCCAACCACGATCTAACCATACTACCCTAACAACCCACCACTAAATCACATCCCCGAGCATCACATCCAGACAGTTTTTAAACACATCCAGGGATGGTGACTCAACCACCTCATTAGGGAGCCTATTGCAGTGTTTAACAACCCTTTCTGTAAAGAAGTTTTTCCTGATATCCAACCTAAACTTACCCTGGTGCAGCTTGAGGCCACTTCCCCTCATCCTGTCTCCTGTCACCAGTGAGAAGTGACCAACCCCGCTCTCACTGTAAGCAACTTTCAGGAAGAAAGCAATAACGTCTCCCCTCAGCCTCCTTTTCCCAGACTAAACACCCCAAGTTCTCCAGTCTCTCCTCATAGGGCATACTCTCCAAGCCCTTTGCAAGCCTTGTTGCCCTTCTTTGGACCTGCTCCAGCACCTCAATGTCCTTTCAGTTTCCCAAATTGAACTCAGTAGTCGAGGTGAGGCCTCACCAGTGCTGAATACACTGGCAGGATGACTTCCCTGGTCCTGCTCACCACACCATTCCTGATCCAAACCAGGATGCCATTTGCCTTCTTGGTCACTTGGGCACCCTTCTGGCTCATATTCAGCTGACTTTCTGTCAGTACACCAATGTTCCTTTCCATCGGGCAATTTTCCAGCCACTCCTCCCCAAGCCTGTAGCGTTGTCTGGGGTTGCTGTGACTAAAATGCAGAACCTGACACTTGGCCCTACTGAACTCATGCAGTTTGCCTTGGCCCATTGATCCAGTCTATCCAGATCCCTCTGTAGTGCCCTTCACCCCTTAGGCACATCAATCATTCAACCTCCTCATCAAGATTGTTAATAAAGATGTTAAATAGAAGTGGACCCAGTACCCGTATGAGCCCTGGGGGACACTGTGAGTATTTTGAAAGTTCTTTCAAATGTTTTACTGCATTAACCCACTGTGTTTTTCATATAGTAATAAGGATTTTTGGGAGGGCTGCGTAAGCAAAGGGCACTTGCTAGACCATTCAGATTAATGTATTGCCAAGTAATACTAGTAACAGAAAGCAAGTGCGTGATATCTGTGAAATAGATTGTCCACTCTGGGCTGTAGAGTCATCACAGTATTATTAAGACAATTTTCTATCTGAATGTTAGGCATCATGTACCAGTCATCCACTAACTGAATTTCATTTAAGGTTTTTCAGTTGACAAAAAAACATATGTTTTCTGAAGGGAATGTTCACACTGCTTGCCATCTACCTTTTATCTTAACACCTTAGTGAATTTTGTTTTCTGTAACACTGAATTTCTAATTACTGATATGATGTTTACATCACAGATGATCATTACATCTCAGAGCAATCTCAGAACATCTCAGAGCAAGTTTAATTTCTTTCTGCTTTGCTTTAGAAAAATATATATATATTTATATACATTTTAAATAAATAATATATAAATATATTATTTATATATTTAAAATATACATATATATATTATATATATATATATGAACCCAGTCTTGTTTATGTCTTTAGAAAGTCAAATTCATTACATCCATATTTTTGGCATTCTATGTAATTTTCTTCATTAAATAATAAGAATGTTATTTTCGTTTAAGCCGATTTGAGTGAAGGATTTACCTCCCAGTTGTTATTCTTCATTATGAACCGTTACACAGGACAGCATCTAGTTTAAAAACTATGTTATGCCCCAGCCCCAGCTTGACATAAAAAAAGGTACTTAGCTGGAATAATACCAGGATAGCAGTAAGTCTGGGAGAGACGTATATTGTTTAATAGGACTGATGTGCACGGTTTAATATCGAGACCTAATCTAATCCTGCTAATGGAAAAAATTAATATTCTGATAGGATCACTTAGTGAAATAGAATATTATAGCATGTGTTAAGAAGAAGGGGAAAGAAAAAAACCTAACTGGCATATGCTTGTTAGTTCAGTATCTATTTTTCATTAGCAATCATATGATTCTAATCCTTAACCCAATACCAGTGTTTTCTTTTATTTGGTGGTTTCAGATAAAGCCTTAGTAAAGCTTTTTGTAAAATAAAGTCATATTTCACCTTAGCATGGTAAATTAAATGTGCTACTTTCTTCCTGATAGCTCTGTTTGTTAAGGTGGTGCTGCACTGTCTTTTATTTGGTCATACTGTGTGCATCAGACATATCCATAATTTTGCACAGTGGGTTAAATTTGTTGAATCCTAGACAACATTCATATTAGATAGTTCTGTTGCTAGACAATACTTTCATTGTCTTCTGAGAGTGCTAAAGGATTTTGAAGTATAGGAGTGTTTTCTGAATATTGTGTTTCTGACAACAGCCTTTGCTGCCTTCACATTGTCTCTTACATGCATAGAGAAAAGACAGTATTCACATCCTCAGAGAATAAGCCAGGCTCAAGGCCACCTCTTCTTTTCTGTAGATCTGCAAGTCTGCAAATACATCCAAAGAAAGTGAAAATTCCAAGGATTTCAGATGGCTCTGGGGAAGCCATCTGAAGAGTTGCAGGATCTTAAAAGACTGTACGAGACAAAGGCACATTACTTCAAACCAATTTCCAAACCTTTTCTTTGTCCGAGAGAACTCCATTAATTTAGCACTTTACTTTGCTCTAAATTGCTCCTTGGACTGTGTCTGCAATGATTAGATCCCAACCTAAAATCATTCTCAAATCTATGCCTCTTGACAATCCTTATTGTAATCCAATAAGTCAAATCTAGTATTGTTCTAGACAACTTGAGAAGTTTTCTTGTGATTCTGTTAGGTTTTCTTCAGTAGAGCTCCTAAGAATCCACAAGGAAATACTAAGATTTTCAGACCTAAAATTCAAGGAGTGAGCCAATAACTATTTTATCATCCTTTGCCTCCACAGCCACCTTCCCCTCTATTGCTAGACAGAGACAAACCTGTGAAGTATCACAGTGTATCACAGAGTGCTTCATATATAGTCTACATCATAATCAGGGGAATCTGTGGTGCATTGTGATACACTGTGATGCAGTGTACCAAAAATTTGAGGTAAAAAACAACACAACTAAATGGTTTCAGTGGAAATTGTGAGATATGTTACTGATAGAGGCAGAGAGAACAATTTGGTGGAACTATGCATGATGGCTGTTAAAACACTTTTAGCTTGAGATTTCAGAAATGAGTGCAGGATATGGCTCCAGCATAATCTTCTGCTTGGAGTTTATTCTGTGATGGGATGTGCACCATTTGTGCATAGCACAGGAGGAAAATATTTACCTATGCTTAAAATGTTTGTGGGAATGAAATCACTACTGCCAAAGTAAGAACTGCCCATTAGCATAACTTCAACAACTTAGAATAGGAGCTTACATTTCCCTGTCTAGCAAGACTTAGCAACTCCCTTCTGTTAATCTTAACGAAGGAAATCTTTTTATATTCCTTCTCTTCAGTGATACAGTAATTTTAGTGAATGTCATTGGATCTAAGAATTACCTGACAGACATAATTACCATCTGCCATCATAACATGAAAAAAAAATCCAAAACAAAAGGATAAGATGATCATTTTATTGTTTTTCGGATATGTTGAAATATTCTGACTAATTTATTGTAAAAATCCTAACTCACTGAATATTAAGTCGTATAGCAAATTACCAAGCATTTTCCAGAAGATGTGATCGTGAAAACTTTATTATACTAGTTTACATATACAGCTGAATGAATGTTTCCTAACAAAATACCATGAAATTCAGTTTTCAAAAGTCTCATATTCCACTTCACTCCTGTACTAATATATCTTGATCAAGTCTTTCATGTATACAGCTATTTTGAAAGTTATGTCATACATATTCATAGACGGTTATTACAGATACAGTAATTGCTGCTTTACATGCTCCACAAGGTTTTATAAAATATTAATTGCCTATTATTCTTACTGCAGGTAGAAACAGTAGAAAGATGGTTCCCTCTTGCAATATAATAAACATTTTCAAGTCACTACATCGTAGTCTGAAGCTGAAATTTGCACACTAAAAGTTGGCATAGTTACAATCTATGGAATACCATTCCGGATATCATTTACTTCAGAGTTTGGATTTTGATAACTTTAAATATAAGGTTCTTGTAATAGCGAAGTTTCATGGCTTAGCTATGTCTAGAGTGTAAGACTGATTAATGTTATCAGGTTTTCAGGCTTGATATCCAGATATTCCTAGTAGTGACCATAGTCATTTGCATATATATTCATTAAGAATTGTAGAAATACAGAATGATTTGGGTTGGAAGAGAACTAAATGGCCATCTAATTCCAGTCCTGCTGTCATGGTCTGGGATACCTTCTAGTAGACCAGGTTGCTCAAAGTCCCATCCATCTTGACCTTTAGCACTCCAGAGATGGGACATCCACAGTAGTGCTAGGTGCCTGCACATCACCACCCTCACTGTGAAGAACTTTTTCCTAATATCTAATTTAAATCTTATATTTTGTAGTTTAAAAACATTTTCCCTTTTCAATTACTACGCATCCTGCCAAACAGTTTTTTTTAGACCTCCTTTTCAGTACTGAATGCTATAAGGTCTTCCTAAATATTTCTTACCTTCAGGTTGATCAACCCTAGGTCCCTTTCCTCATAGGAGAGGTACATTATCTGCATCATCATTATTATAGAATCATAGAATCATAGCATCATGGATTCGTAGAATCATAGAACGTCTTGGGCTGGAAGGGACCTCAAAGATCATCAGGCTCCAACCCCTCTACTGAAGGCAGGGCCACCAACCTTCATGACCTCCCCTGTACCTGCTTCAATAAGACCATGATCTTCTTTGTGCTTGTGGCACACAAATCTATGTACATACACATGGAATTACTGATTGCACTCCCC
>NW_024885442.1:0-40693 GCF_019232065.1 Centrocercus urophasianus
ATATATATATATATATATATATATATATATATAAAAATTAAGCAGGAGATAACACCATACTTGGTTCCTTCTAAGCAAGTTCTATTTTCTATGCATTAGTTCATGTTCATTAGTAGCTACCTCCTTTCAAACTACGCTGCTGTATGAGTCAAGACAGAAGCTTCCTTTCAGAAAGGAAACTATTGGTGGCAATCACTTGGACATGGCTCTAGGATGGCTGTGTTCAAGAACTCTTTTTTTCCAAGTTGTTGCTAAAGTCTTTCATTCTCAACTCTGTGAACTTTACCAGCAAGATGGCAACAGTTTCCTGTGAGCAAAGAAGATTGGGAGGATGTCTCTCTAACAGTTCAACTGTTTCATAAGTAAGTTTATTTTCAAATAATGATGATGTTGGATTTAAATAAACAAATAAATATTTTTTACTATCTACTTAAAATGTATTTTAGTTATTGTAAAGAATCCTTTTCACAGTTCTGGGAAGATGTAACAGAGGCAGTATTTTTTGTGCTGGGGTTTTTCACCAATCGGTTGCTGGTGGTTGCAACATTTGGCATTGCTCCTGGACCTTTACTCAACCAAGGCGTGGTGGTGATGTGTTGATGTGCATATTTGGCAGTAGATCTAGAAAATTAGGTTGTCTTAGAATAAGCTGTAAAAAGGGAGCCCACTTTAAGAAATTTGGGCCTGCTAAGCAAGCCACTGAAAAGTCTTATGCTGTCCAAACTAATTAGCTTTAACAATTTGATATTTTGACTTGAGGAAAATTTGGTCAAATCCTGGTTTTTGAGTAAGGACCTGACTCCAAGGATACAACATCACATACAAAGTCAATATTTTCCCCAGCTCACCAAATTTGGTGGACTTTCTGTAGTGGCTTACGAGTTTCCTTTACAGTGGACTCATTTGACTTCTTGTCTGGGGGAGAAAAGGCTTCTTTTTCTGTCCTGTTGAAACTTATTAATATTACTGTATTGCAGCAATACGTAAGTCATCCCTGTGATGCTATGGTGAAAGGCAGTGTAAAAGTAGAGGGGAAATAATGCTTGTTTAAATATAAATAAAAAATAACAAAGCAAGAACAAGATCAGTACCTCCAGTGTGGACATACGTGTATGTTTTTTAATGGGAACTGAGGCTTAGTGATGTATTGGCCTGCACATGCACTAGTAATGTACTGGTATATTGGCTGGATTTTTGAAGTGATTCAGCATTGGTGTAATTGTTCTAATCTGGGTCCAGTCAGGTCAACAATTTCTTCTTTTGGAAACACTTGTTTGTGACCTGTCACACAAGCTCTTCTTAATGTGACGGCACTCTACTGGAAGCAATTAGCTGCGAATATTTATAGTCTTCTGGGACTTAGACATTTCTCAGGCTGACTGTAGGTGCAGTTAACCCCTTAATTAGCTCATGACATAAAGTGACTTTGACAATATTTTGAGTATTGGTTTGGGCTCAGTTGAGCTCTAGATTTCTCTGTGAAGTTCCTAGGCTATGTGTCTTGCCATGCTTATGCTGCAGGAATTACTGGCTCATTAGTTGACACAGAGAGGTGTTTCACACCTCTTGTCTGAGAGGATTAGGGAAGAAAAAAAATTGTCTGGACGGTTTCTGAAGTGTTGATTGAACTTGGGAAGGTCCAATGACCTCAGAATGAGAGAAAGAGGTGCTGCTAAGTGCTCACATCTACTCAGATTGGGGAGAGTTAGAGATGATGGTCATGATCACCTGTGTTTGAGTAGGGGCTTGGCTTTGAAAGGTTTTTTTTGTAAATAGCTGAGCCATACTGTATATACTTCCATATTTTTGTATGGGAGACACATTCAGTTACTTCCTGTGAGTGAGTAGGAGGGGTGAGATCTTTATCTCTTCAAAGGATGCCAAGGACATGCAAAATAATTTTTAAACAAGTTTCTCAATACTTTTTGGAAGGCAGAATCCTCCTTCATATGTGTCATAATCAAATTAATGCCTTAGTAAAAATGTAATCCCCTCTACTCCCTGTCAGCTGATGTGATTTCTCTCTGCAGTGGCAGTGAATTTGCACTTCTCATTCTCTGGGATTTGGATTCACATTAAGTTTGAAGGTCTTTACTACTTGCAAGAGGGTGATATACAGATTTTTCAGATTTTTTTTTCTGGCCTCTGCACCTGGTCCCCTTTAGATTGTTTGAAACCCTTTAGCAACTTGGTTCAGCATGTTGTTTAGGTTAAGGAAAGAAAGAAAATGTCAGACAGTCCTGAAAGATCTTAACACATTGACTTTGGAGAAAGTGAAACTTTAAATAATTTGCATGATTTCTGGTGTGGCATAATTTGTTAAGAAATCATGTTTTAGAAATGTGTTTTAAATTAAAGAAAAAAAGGTTTCATTTGCAAAATTCCCTATTCAGTCAGCACTTCCCCAGAGTCATGTTATTACTGATTGAGTGGAGCTCACTTCTCGTTCTGTAAAAGTACACCTCTGATTCTGAGTGTTTTCAAATCGAACCACAGTCTGACAATTGTTGTGATCCTGGCACCAGATTTCTTTTTAGCTAACAGCAACATCCATACCTCTCTTACAGCTCAACACTAGGAAGGTCTACATGGAGTTTACCATACAGGTCCTATGTTTCCCACCTGACAGGAAAGAAAAGTACGGGCACTGACGGAATTAGTTCTGCCTTCACTTTGAGTGCGTTGTAGAGTATGGAAGAGTAAGTATATTGAAGATGAATGTTTCTCAGAATGAAATCTGAGACTATGGGGAAGGGGGTGTCATTATTCATCCATGGTTAAGCCTTCTCACATGCAGAGATTATAGCTTAGCTCCACTGTGCAACTGAAATATGATTTTGGTCTGCTGCCTTTCTTGCTTGATTGACAGGTGAAGGTCTGTGTAGATTGTATAGCTTACAGATCTGTTTTAAAATAATAATAATAAAAAAAAAAGACAAAGGCTAGAGCCAGAGAAGATCCTCCATCTGTAGAGCTGACGCTGTTTATTTACTTGTTAATTTGTGTTATTTGTTAACTCTGAATACTTCTTTCCTACTAAGACATCTCACTGTCATTTTATAACACTTCTCACTTGTTTTTGGGGTATTGAACTACCTTTGTGATTTAATTTAAACACTAGTCAAGGTGCTTAAGTGATGAGAGGTCATTACAGAGGTAGAACAATCATACTTTTCTCTTGTAATAATATGAAATCCCCCATTACTCATACATTTCTGTAGTCCTAGATGATCAGAAGGTGATGAAGGTGTATATGAGGTAATCATAAGATGTTGGATGCAGTTGTTACTGCAACTTATTGCAACTTGCAACTTACTGCACTTATGATATCCAGATAATTGTGTCTCTGTTGGGGATGGTAGTCTTTGCAGTAAGGCAGTTCAAATTAATTTTGGCTGCATCAGATCGGCAAGATATTCATATTTGCTTCACTTTCCTTTAATTGAGACTGAGAAACAAAAGCATGTGTATGTAGATGCGTACTTCAAAGCAGATGGAGAGCAGAGAAAATTACATCTTCATTTTTACTTTCCTTTACATTGCTCAGAGCTTTAAAGATTACTTCGGGTTTCCTTGTGTGTAATAGTCTCCCTAGTTTTTAAAAAGTGAAATAAGAGTATAAGTAGCATCTATATGGAGAACACTACTGGTTTTGAATAATTTACTCTGGAAATGTACTGGCTAAAAAAAATATGTTAGTTCCAATATATGGCTTATGAGACTTTGAGTAACTTCTCCCACAATTTACTTGATGTCTGTCTTTGTAAGTCTCCGTCATTTGAAAAGAATTCAAGAAAAATGTAAAAAGCCCCAACATAATAAATTATACTTTGAAGTAGAAATCTTTTTTGAAATCACAATCCTAGGATGCATTTCTAGCACTTGTTACACAACAGCAGGACAGACTGCAAAATCAGAATTTATTTGGACATGGATTGTAAGCCTTGCAGTATTACCTTTCCATGAGAACAGTGGTCGGCAGACAAAGCTTCTTCAGTGATGAGAAAAATGTTCTGTTAGAGGTGTTATTTGTTAATGATAGAATGAAACACTACTTACATCTGTTGATCATCATTCTTGACTTTTACAAAGCTTTCAAAGTTCTCTCGCGTGTGTGGGATAAGCTGTGGCTAAGGGAAGGCTACATCAGCTACAAAACTTGGTGATGGTTGTGAGTAGGAGAGGAAGAGGTACTTAAGAGCATGTTTTGGGTGTTGGAATAATTATACTATTTTGAGAAAGCAATCTGAATATTAAACTGTTCAGCAATAAAGATGCAATGAATGCAACACTCCAAATTACAAAGAGGTGATATCCCCTTTTTAGATGTTGTATTAAGGGACATGGTTTAATGGGTAAATACTGGTAGGTGGACGGTTTGACTAGATAATCTTGGAGGTTTTTTCCAATCTTGGTGATTCTATGTTTCTATGAGAGTAATAATGCTGGGGCAGTATTGCATTGGCTTTGAAATAGCTGGGGTGGTACCAAGGGGCTGCTCTGTTTTGCGGCTAAGAAATGAACTAAGTAATGGGTTCTGATTGCACAAGGAGAGGATAGAGTTCCTCCAAAGGACTTTTTCCAGCACAGCATCTGCTGTGGCAAGCTGAGGAAACCAAGCTGAATGACTGATCCTCTTTCATTTGATCAATAATGTGTGGTGGTTTATTTATTTATTCATGGCAGCAGATTCATACTTTATTTTTTAATACTGTATTTTCTCCAGAAAAGCATTCTTCTTTCTAAAGCTGGAGAAACTAGTTTTGCAAGAGCATAAATGGATGATACTCAACTGTGAGTGCTCCGCCTGGATTTATTCATAAGCATTTAACACAGATATAAAGTAACAAAGGCAGAAATTAAGGAAGAAGTGGATTATCCATCAGTATGAAAGGGGCTGATTTAAAAATACGTTTCGGATACCGAACCTTTCCTTACCACAAGCCCTGTGCCCTACTTGGGATCTGTGATGCAAGCGCTAGTACTACCCTCCCCCTGTCATCAAGCAGGGAGACAGGAAGGAGAGTGGCAGAGCAAGAATCTCATGTCACACACTCCAAAGTTTGCCAACCTACAGACACATGCTAATGCAGGGCTCCTGTAATACGTTGCCCTTACAAGCACTGAGTCACTGCACACTAAGTAAATTATAGAAATAAAGAATGGCATAGTTGGAGGGGACCTTAAAGATCATCCAGTTCCAACCCCCTGCTATGGGCAGGGCTGCCACCCATCAGATCAGGCTGCCCAGGGCCCCAGCCAACCTGCTTTGAACACCTCCAGGCACCCACAACCTCTCTAGGCAGCCTGTGCCCCACCCTGCTGTGAGCACAGAATTTCTTCTTAACATCTAACCTGAATCTACCTTCTTTAGTTCAATGCCATTCACACTTGTCCTATCAAAAAGAGGCACCAGGAAGCATTTGGGACCCAGATGTTTCCGCTGTGGTGCCAGCTGGAGCTGCTGTGAGTGGGCACACACAGGAACCCTTTGTATGCTGAATGAGTGGCTGTGCTCCCAGGGCCCATGCACTGAGCACAGCCGCTCCTGCCTCACCTTTCCTCCCCCAGATTTCTCCTACTGCTTGTAGCTCCTGATTTTCTCTCACTGCACATAACTGCAAACTTTTCTGGGTGATGATTCTTTCTTTTTTTTTTTTCCTGCAGATAGACTAAATATCCAGGCAAAGGATACTGAGCATGTGGTTAGGTCACTAAGGCTAGCACAGAGATGTCCAAATAATGTTAGAAGAGCATGTATGCTGCAAATTTAGCTGAAGCACCAAGTCAGTTTACCTTGCTGAGCAGCTTGCTGCTACGTGTGCTGGATAGAGTTCAGGGTATGGAAGGCAGCTTCTGGGATCTCTTCCCAGTACTTTGGTAGCTTTGTGGTAGGGCGGCTGAGAGCTGTGATTTAGTAAGTAACAGACAGTTAACAGCAGTAGTATTTTGTAGAAACCCCCAGGTAGACAGGGGTTTCAGTGTACCCTGAAACACAAAGTAGGTAGAAAAGGAATCTCCTCATTCTGCTGACTCAGCTGACATGCTCCAATAGGCTGCAGGAAGCAGGGAGGGGACTGCCTAATGACTGGGAATAACAAAGGGGTGGGGCAGGAGAACCTGGTCATAAAATCCCTAATCCTCCACCCCTAATATGCATGAGGAGTTCCTGCCAGCCATACAGCTTGGTGTGTTTTATCATTGAACTTAGATGCAACTGGGGCTGCAATGGGATCAAATTTAAGTTCAAATGAGGTAAGCGAAAGAAGCTTTTAGCAGGTGTAAAGTGGGTGGAATTCTAATTTTCCATAGCTGAGAACAAGCTGTTTTAGGTGTATGGGCAAGCCACAGGAGGCAGGGTTGCTGTTCCTTGGATCTTAGGGTTGCAAGGAGTGTTTTCCTAGGCTAGCATTGTGCAGAACCTTGTGGCATGTCTGTTTTCCAGTTACGTTTTCAGGTTAGCAGCATCACTTGCTGTGCCTGCTGAAAGGAAAAGCTGCATGTCAAGAAAGCAAGAAGCTTCCATGGAGTTGTTGACATGGGTTTGGTGACTAGTAAAGCACCTAATGGCTGTCATTAATACTCATGGCCCCGAATCAGATTTTGAATGGGAGATGTTTTTAAGTGCCAGCCTAAAATGAAAGTTGAACATTTAGTTTAGTTTTTTAACTTTGCCTTGTATTGTTCTTCCTAGACATTTACGGGCACCTCAGCGCCAGTGGAGAGAACGGTAGGTAGTAATTAGCTGCCCCTTCATTAAATGCTGTCCAGTGCTGAATGTACAGCACCAGAAAAATGTTGGGAATTCAGTGGCTCAGGGGAAAACTGTGCTGGCTTAGTTACGGAATGCTGAAAGGTTAAGCTGCAGCTTCAGCTCTGGGGGTGAAGTATCGCCTTACTTTTTTGATGCTTTTGGTGCTGTTGGTGCGGTGCTATATCTGGGCAGGTTTGTTCTTCAACAATTGATTCCTTCAATTGAAGGAATCTTCAATTCCTTCCCCTTTTTATATTATATTTTGATTTCTTTGGATGAAACTTGCCTCTTGCATTGTTCTTTCTGTGTAAGTGGATGTTTCAATGTTTCTTAGTGCTGTAGTAATCTTTTTTTTGTTACCTCTCATTTGAGTTATATGAGTATATACCTCTCATATAACTTAACTTTCACTGCGTAACTGCTTAAAAATTCAGCCTCAGAACATGTAAAACTGGAATGAATGTGTCTTATTTTGTCTCTCCAGATTCATTATCCTCACAGTAGAAATAGTGCCAAAGCTCTAAATGCAAAACAAAAAACCAACAAAAACCAAACCCTAGGTATTCTGTTGAGATGGACCTGAGGATGCATTCTTCGGCAAATGAAAACTTCCTGAGTAATTAGCAGACATTCAGGTTGATAAGTATTAGCATAAAGGAAAATGTCAGATTAGCTGCTGTTCTGAGCTGATGAACGGGGGTAGTGGCAGCAGAATGGGGCTGTCTTCAGATATTTGCCATTGGCTGGGTGCTCTTGCCCTGCATTGGCGATGTGGTGGCTTATAAGCCTGGTTGGTTTGAGCTTTGATTGCGCATGATCCTGGTGGTGGGAGACTGCGGTGAGGCTCTCCCAGATGGTGGTGATTTTGGTCATTGTCTCATGAAGGTTTGCTGTTAGTGATGGTATCTGATATCTGATTTTGACTGAGAGCCGTTTGATGCTGTCTATGCTCCTCCAAGGTGAAATGCCATAGTCAAACAAGACTTTGACTGCAATGTTTCTTTAAAAAGTGGCTGTGAAAATGATGTTTAGGCTTCTGTGTATAATCTCACAGTCAGAAGGAAGCATGCTAACATCACAAATTATTTTTTTTAATCCTTTGTTTGACAGGATCAAACTTGGTTTTTTTAATTTGCCTTTCATTTTACAAATGGGTCTCTAGGGGTGAGAGCTGTACAGTTCTCTGGCCTTAGGTCACGCCTCTCATCTTTACAGTATTTAGGGTGGCAGAGCTGAACTGAATATAGTAAATACAATAAGGAGTAGGACACAGAGCCCTTTTTTTCTTGCCGTTTTAGAAAAAGGAAAATAAGAACAAGCAATAAGATCATTAAGGACCTGACTTTTTAAAATATTTTTTTGGCCAAGGCAATTAGTAGTTGTGATGATAAATATGTGGATGTCAAACATTTGAGATGTTTTATGCCACTCTAGCTCTATAAGGAAACTAGCTTTCATTACGAGTCAGCGTCAGGATAATTCATGGAATGTTTATGTGTTTATGATCAAAACTGAATTGGTCACTTAAATTAAAAAGATAATGTAAGGTACTTGGTGGGAAAATGTAGAGAAACAAACAAAAAACCCAACTTTTTTGATTACTTGAATTACTGTATCATATCAAAATAACATGGACCAACATGGTCTTTACAGAAAGCCATGCTGAACTGTGCAAATTTTAGACTCAGTTTCTCTTCCAAGTTTTGGATTTATTCTAATGAGAATGCTGTGGAAGTGCAGGTGGGGAAAAAGTGAAAAACACATGAAAATGGCAGTCTGAGCCATGCACGTTTTACATAGCTCTTGGAAGGAATAAAGCCTTGGTCCATTTGTTTTTATTCTGTGTCAACCCCAGTGAGCTTTGTCAACTTTTAACATGAACTAGCTATGGGATATTTTAAAATGGGTGAAATAAATATAAAATGCACAGTGCGAGGAAAGTGTTTATTATACATCTGACCTTGCCTGAGGTAGCAGACATGGTAACGTAATGAAATCCTGCCTGCCCCTGAGGCTCCATAGCTCTTTGAAGTTAGCAGGTGCCACATACCTGATGGAGGCCAGAGCCATGGCAATGATGTGCGTTTTGGTGTCCTGCTGGGCTTTCTGACAGGGCTGAGCGTTTTCTTTGTTGGTCTTCTCAAGTTTTAGTATAGGGATGAGTCTTCTATTTTGTTTCAAAGAGAAAGCTAAGGAAAGAAGGCAGTGCTCTAAATACATCTGTCACGCTGTTTTGTTTTAATAATTGCCTTTTCACTTGATTTAACTCAAGAATATCATATGTATTTCTAGTCCCCTGAAGAACAATTCCTTTAGAAGTGCAGAAGGAATTTTACTGAAATAGAACAGTTTTAGGGTCCACTTACGCAGCTCTTATTCATATGGATGAGCAATACATGTGAACAGTGCCACTGACTTCCCTGGGAACAGATATGTCAGGATTGCACAAACATGCCACAGGACTTTTATCTGACGTAGGACAGGGTGACCAATTCCTGTGTTTGTAATCTCATATATTTAAGTAGTTTCAACAGTGATTATTAAAATGCCTGGCTTGTGTTTCCGGTTTATGAGGTAACAATCAGGTCTCAGACCAAATAAACACAGAAGCCGAAAGTTGTAGTGCATGTAATAGCTGACCTGGGAAGCTTCTGGCCTTGGAATTCACCCAGCCTGTGATACGGTCATCATCAGATTAAAGGGAAACATGTGGAAATCATTGCCAGCATTAACAACATTAAGTCATTAACAGCAAAGGATGCAGTTTAAGATATGCCTCTCAGGAGTTCTTTTCCAAGTGACTGTAAGTTGTTGTGATCTGGATCTGACAAAGCATTCCAACACCTACATTTAGGAGACATAATGTTGGACTTCTGAGTCTTCACAACCCTGAGTTAAGCACTGGGGATTGATTCAATACATTTGCAGAGTTAGATTCCATATATTTGGTGAGTTATACTGGTATGGGAATTGTTACAACAGGTAAGGGAACCATGTAACTAAGCACACCCAGCTGATGGGGAAAACTGAGCTCAGGGACGCAGTTACAGCTTATATCCTACCTCTGTATGCTACTTAGGGCTGAATGAAGAAACCACTACCCACTGGATAAGCAAAGCAGAGTTCTAGACCCTGGTATTTAAAGAAAAAGGCAAAGTTTATTTCCTAAAAATGGCATCCAGCCTAGTGGTAATAGCGCTTCGCTGCAATGGGAGATTTTTCTACTCATGCCCATTCTTCAGTATTCAAGAGATGCAAGATTTAGCTTTTCTGGGGAAAGGTATTCTCTACATCTTCTGCTAAAATTGTGCTATTGAGGACAAAGACACTTAGGATTTTTTTGGGTGAGAGAGTAGGGACCATGTATACATGTAACAAATACATCAGTGTGTGTGGCAGGGATAGGCAAGCCTTGGTTGTTGATCCTTGGGTCTAGGACTCGTTCTTTGTCGTGCCCAATTATATTTAATGCATAGAATCATAAAAGGATTTGATTTGGGCTGCCCAGGGCCCCATTCAAACTGGCCTTGAATGCCTTCAGAGATGGGGCATCACCTGATCTCTGGGCAGCCTGTGCCAGTGCCTCATCATCCTCTGAGTAAAAAATGTCCTCCTAATACCTAATCTAAATCTCTCGCCTTTCAGTTCTAGTGATTTCTCCTTGTCCTATCGTTATCTGCCAATGTAAAAATCATAGAATCATAGAATGGTTTGGGTTGGGAGGGACCTTTAAGATTATCTAGTTCCAGCCCCCCTGCTATAGGCAGGGGCCCCTCTTATTAGATCAGTTTGCTCAAAGCCCCATCCAGCCTAGTCTTGAATGCCACAACCTTACTGGACAACTTTTTCCAGTTTTCTCACCATTTCTTCATGATTTCTTCACAATATCTAGTCTAAATCTACCCTCTTCCAGTTTAAAACCATTTCTCCTCATCCTATCAGTACATGCCCTTATAAAAAGTCCCTCCCCAGCTTTTCTGTAGGCCCCCTTCAGGTACTAGAAGAAAAAAGTCAGTCTCCCTCATGCTTAATGCATGTAGGAAAGCTCTTCTGTCAGTTCAACTCTAAAGTCTGAGCATTGTGTATTTTTGTTGTTTCTGATTTCCTCATGGGCCTTTTGCTAACCCAGGGGGAAGAGGGAAGGGTGTTAGCCAGGTTGTTTCTTCGAGGTTTTTGCCATGCTGGAGAAGCCAGGGGCTTTGTTGGTGAAGATGTAGATCTGCTTTATTACACTGTAATAGGGTCCATTGCCAAGTTATTGTCCTGTTTGCTTAATTTTGTCCAAGTGTTGTGAAACTCTACAGGATAAGATTTCTGCTGCAACTGGAAAGACATGGTCCAACAAAGCCTATAATATGTGAAGGAATAGTAATAAGATACATTTGATTATGTAATGTCAGCAAATCATTTTTACTTTTGCCTCTTGTGCTGATACAAACACTTCAGGTGCAAAGTGATAAAACCCATGTGCTTGTGTTAGAACAATATGTGTTCACTTTACTAGGGTGTATTATGTCTATGAATGCAGGCGTGAGAGAGTTTATGAGTAAAATTAATACATTTTCTTACCAACTGGCATAGATGGAAAGATTAGACATTCTGAGGCACAAAAAACCTGTTTTTGGTCTTTCATAGAACCAGTAGACTCAAAGCTCAATATCAGTTCTAAGAAAGTGTTAAGTGAAATTATATATTCATGCAACAGTTTTGAAAAGAACAATGGTACCTATGAAATGGAGATGTTAATGCAGGAGTGGAGAAGCAGAGAAACATGTTAAGCAGTCATCTCAAAGGTGAAATGGGGAGGAAGTTCAATTTTAGCCTAAGGAACATGGTGACATGCTAATTTAGTACATAGAAGTTATGAGGTTTTATAAAATAAAAATTTCTGAGCTGAAGGTACCTGATAGCGAATTATGAGTTGATTCCCAGGATCGTCACTGATAAGAGTAGTTTAGTTTTCTGCTGGGAACCAGGGCTGTAGATCAGTGTCTTCATGAGAAATATCTCCTGACTCTCAGTAGCATTTCTGGTCTACTTGCACAGCAAATGTGACAGCTATTAGAGTCCCATAGGCAGTCCATTACATTCCAGACCCAAGGACACCAAAGTGCATGATGTAAGGAGGCTCATTTTGATAGTAGAGAAGCAGAGTTAGAAGGAACTGTTTCTTATCAAACTGAACTCAACAGCTGTTCTCACCTCATGTAGTTTTGAAATCTGCACCTTCTTTATCAGATCTAGAAAGGATTATATGCCAAAAATACATATAATTTTTCCAAATAGTTCAACTAGTTTGATAATAGCCCAACCTTAAAATCTGTTTTATCCACGTGCTTAATACTTCAAGGTTAGAGCCTGCAGAAGTCTGACTAGAGACTGATATTCATCTTGCTGTTGTTTCTTTTTCTTTAAATTGTTCTGCAGAGGCCAGTATCTCCTTTCAACTTGCTTACTGTAAAAATACTAAGGCTGAGGAATGTCCGGAAGGCAGACTTGCGTAAGTACTTCTGTAGTTGTCAAATATTGCTTATAGTTTCTTATTTGGTCAACATTATTGTCCTCAAGTCGTGTGGGAATACTGAAATGTATTGCTATAAGTTTGTAAGTTCTATTTTTACTGTCGTCCTAAGTACTGCTCTCTGCACCTTAGTATAAAGAGTCCAATCTGGGCAAGGTGGTGCATTCAATTTCAGGCTTCATGCCTCGTTGTATGAGACTTATTTTAGAGTGCATCGTCAACATTATGTTCACCAGAATCACGCTGAATGTGTCTCAAAATTAATTGTCTTCTCAGGATTTCATGCAGCTTAGCAGTTTCTAAGGAAACCAAATATGCATTTTAGTTTGTGTACTGTATAGTTTAGGATTTTATCTAGTGTGATGGGTAGAGAGTAGAGAAAGCTTGTCAGAAGTTGGAAATGGTTGCTTAAAGGAAGAATGTTGTTGGAACATGTGGAAATTGTGCAACAAGATTATTTTTGAATGAACACTTACTATCAGAGAACAAATCTTTGTTTCACTCACTCATGGTATTCTATATTACTTAATCCTATGTTTTCTGCAGTGCAATACTAGTGTACTTATTTATTGGGTGTCTTCAGTTTTCTCCAAAAGAATATTCTATTCGGTGTTTATGTCTCGATGCTTTTTACTCTAGAAATTACAGATCATCAAACTTTTATTTCCATAGTATCTGCCTTGTCACAAATACTATTTGCAAAGCTAAAGAGTATTATAAGTTGTGAAGTTCTAGGTTTCTTAGAGGATAAAGATGTATTTTGATTTTCATAGACATGCACTTGATAGTTGTAGGCTTTGTATGCACTGCATTTTTACTTAACAAAAAATAGCTATTCAAATGCTTACATGGTGATTTGAGTGGGTAGTCACTGCAATTGCACCTGCAAACCTGCATGCTCAATTGTGTGTGCATTTGTGTACTCCAGCAGGTTGCCTGCTTATGCTTCAATTCATTGTGGTTGTTCACAGGAAAAGAAATTACTCACAATCATTGCTTGCCACAGTGAATAGTATGGCCTTTCTTCATGAAGCCAACTGGTTTGTTTGTCACAACATATTGGCTTATTTCCTTGTGTTCTGGTCCCAAGAATGGATGCATATCGTATATTTCTTCCCTTAAAATGCCCCAAATTCAGAACTTGAGTATGGTTTTCCACAGGTTTGTTTAAAGCATATTTGGCAGAGAATTCTTAAGCAAGAGTGTCTTCTCTTGCAGAAAATTTGTTTTCTGAGAAAACATAATTATTTGGGGAAAAAAATAATTTGAGGTCTTTTTGTCTGTAGCCAGAAGGACATGTTCTGAGGCACTGAAAAGGCATTTGAGAATCCAAATATTTTCGTTTTCCATGAAACCTCAGTATTTTAGGCTGCAGGAAGAAATCAATTTTCCGTCTAATTTTATAATACAAATGATATGCTTCTCGTTACAATCCTAAGTTAATGCTTTTTTGCTCTGCTTTGGCTTTTGTTTTTGCTCTGATTAAACTTCGATGCTCCCCATTCCAGTGTTTTTTTCATATTTTACCCTACTATTGTTCCAGAGTAAGATAATTTTAATAGATTTGGGTATAGGCCTAGTAATTTGGACTGTGCTTTGGACCTGGTTCTGGCTGTGTTGTGGAATCCTGGGCAAGTTATTCAGGTTTTCTCAATGTACTTAATTGCTTAATCCTTACATTGCCACAGTGAAGTAAATCATTGGTGTGTGTCAATCTCTTTGAAAATGGAAACTCCACTATTAATCACCATTAACCATTTGAATTTCCATCTGCCTACACTTGTGCCTTTGCTGAAGATCTGATTGGTCATGTCCTTCAGATCAGGGCTGGTCTAGGCACCACCTGGATACGCTGTGCTTCCCACGGCAGTTACCAAGCTCCCTCAGACTACAGGTAGTGTTGTTAACTGTGTGATGAGGGTGCAGCTTCAGCAAAGTATTATGTTAGAAGAACCCAATTCTTTAACTGTTATTGAAAGATAAGGAGGAAATAACAGGAAGAAAATTGTATTTAATGTGACACAGTAACACTGCTACACATTTTGGGTGATGCAGGGACTGACTAGGGGTTGAATTATTTGACCTCTTGACTCATAGAGTTCTTCTGAGAACCAAATGACTTGTTAAGCATTGCTAACATGAAATTGGAAGAATACGTAATACATTCTAGGTATGAGACCAGGGTCATTGCATCCTGTACCAACTTTCTGTAAGTTGCTCTCTGGCAATTTTCCATCTGAGTGTGAGGGGTTAGAATATGGAAGGAACTAACATCTCTGATGGCGCTTTCTTTTCCAGATAGGAGTGATGGCAGGATTTGTCAGTCTGCAGATGGGGTAGTAGAAGGGAATAGGATAAACTGTAACATAACGATGAAAACTTTTGAGGAAGATACCACTTCTAAAAATTGTCAAACATTAATCAAAATGAAATTGCTGCATTGTGATTTGCGATAAGGATTAACAGAGGAATGAAACCTTTTGGCAAACAAACAAACAAACAAAACAAAAAACCAAAAAAACAAAACCAAAAGAAAACTGCATTCATTTAAACAATCACTTGGCTAAAGGCTTTCGACTACTTTTAAGTCCCTCAAAAACGAGGAGAGCATACAAGAAGACAAATCTCTTTGCTCTGATGTGAGTGCTCCTTGGACAGGGCATATACTGATAGATGCTCTTGGCTTTGGTAGTGTTAAACTACTTCCTGCTCCAGTCATTGAGCAGTCATGAGTATGGAGTTTACTGCAGCATGGATAGGTGTGCATCTATAGAAAATGCTACTGCAAATAAAGAGTAATGTTTTAAAAGAGAAATAATTTGACCAAGATTAAAAAGTGGGAATCAGCATGACAAACATGCAAGAATGTTTCTGTTTTCCAGTGAGTACTTCATTGTACTATTTATTCCTTAATCTACATGCTTCGGGAAAAATCCCCTATGGTGTTATCTCAGTCTTATTGGTGATAAACAGATACTTGCAGTATTTCTTCCTCTAGACACATCATCACTGCTCTTTTTGTTATGCAGTCACCCTTTCAGATTGCTATGTGACACTGTGGTTGCCTACTGCCTCGTCTGAGAAGGTTCGGACCAGAACCATCAGGAACAGCAAAAATCCAGTCTGGAATGAAGCTTTCTGTTACAAGATTGACCGACGAGTGAAGGTAATGAAAATAAATGCTTTTCACTATTCACTACCTGCATGTAGTCAGTACATCTTGCAGTGCTACAGCAACTACAACTGTTGCTTGCATCCTCCTTGGTAAGTTTGGTACTTAGATGTCTACTATTCTGAAACAATAAAAAGCAATTAATTTCCCTGCAGAAAATGTCCACAGTATCCAGTTCCTTGTCCTAACATATACAAGTGAAACCCAAGATAAAGATCACACAGAAGATAAACATGAAGTTAGCTCTAGGTATGGTGGAAAGAAAATCCTTTAACAGCTGTGCCCGTTCTATATGCTTAGAGCCAAAGGTCACACAACAAATGCAGCAGCATTTAATACAGTTATTTACAACAAATTCATGAGCGTTCTGCATGACGTGCCTTCCTTGTTTCCTTTCCCCAAGCACACATTCTATCAAATCAAGCCCCAGGGCAAATGTGAGGCAAATTATATCACCTAGGCTCTATGACAGATTAATCTGCTTCTTTGTATATGCATTTTTTGTTCAATACCCATGCTCCCAAATCCCCTTCCCTTTTGTGTTTCTTGTAGTCCTTTTTCCTTCTTTCCTTCAAAAATTGGAGGGAAAAAGAAAGCCTAGTCTTGAGGTTTTACTGCCTTACGAAGTTCTTTGAAAGACAGTATTGAAAGAAAACCACAATATTCTTAATGTCTCTTTGCAGAATGTGCTGGAGCTGAAGGTTTGTGATGAAGACACAGTCACCAGGGATGATGAACTCTGCACGGTTCTCTTTGACATAGATAAACTTAGTGTAGGACGTACTGTTCGAGTGAAGTTTCAACTGAATCCACAGGTGAGCAATGGAATCAGTGAGCATGAAAACTAATTTTCTTCCACCAAAATATATCCTAATATAGCATTTCCCTACAGTTTCACTGAACTGTATTTCTTTGTTGTTATCAGAAATAATTAAATCCCTATAGCAGTGTTCCACACCAGTTTGAACTTTTGTAATAATAACACAGCTAATTCTTTGCATTCAGAATTGAAATGTGAAAAATGGCTGTTTTATGAGAATGGGCAAATAATACATCTGCATGCTCGTATGTGATTTAGATGTCAAAATATTAGTTTTAGCAAATGTTTTTTCAGTATTTCAGAATTGAATACCTTCATTTGACACTGAAGTTTCTTTCTTTTGCAAATTACTCTTATGTTCAGGGAACTGTTCCAAGTGCAAGTATAAATATGTTTATTATGATATGAAACTTGTGTACGTGAAGAACATTAAGAAATACACTCTTCTTTCTGCTTTTTCCTTTTTTCAGGCACGCGAGGAGCTGGAGGTGGAGTTCACATTGCAGAACACGTGAGTAGACTCTTACATTCTGTATAAGCTGTCATATTCAGTATAAAAGTAGTGTGGAAAGCTTATTCATCTGTGACAGCACTTTTCAACCCGCAGTCTCCAAAGCAGTGTCTAGATGTGTTCATTCAAGTCTAGTAAACTGGAATTTCAGAATTTAAATTTCAGAATTTATGATTTACATATCTGAAACTAAATTTTGTCTGGCATGACTAATGCCTCCTGGGCACCTATGTCCTCCAGTTCTCTTTTCCTCATTGGGTTAGCATAGAAGGAAGTACAAGTTAAAATATTAAAGAAACTTTAACGATTAGAAAAAGGAATGCTATACCTTGGTATCTCGTATTGACCCTTTTCTGGCACTCTGATGCAGGACAATATCTATCTCTGTAGTATGCTTTATCACTCTGGGAAAGTTATTTGAAAAGATTTCTGCTATCAATTATATGTGATATGTGTTGTTGGACTGAAAGCATTGTTAAAACAACCTTAGAGGTGAGCTGGTATTGCTGGGACCTTCGTGAGGCATTAAGGGTGTTTTTGGAGGATCATCATGCTAATATGTTGGTGAAGAATTTGGAAAGTGCGATATTAGTTCCAGAAGGGAAATCAGGAACTTGCGGAGAAAGAGCAGTAGCACAGTGTTATGTGCACAAGCAAAAGAACTTTCAGAGATAAAAAATAGTCCCAGAATCTCTTATTACAAGTCATATAAACTTACCAGTCTGGATTGTTTGTTGTTTACTGTGTACCAAAACTGGCAGAAGACAAATGTGCCTATTACAGCTCAGGGTATCATGAAATCAGTAACAGCAACGGGGAAGGAGCTCCACTAGATATTCCAAATGATCTGACTAAGGTCTTCCCAGTTGTAGGATGGTTTATGGATTTGGTGTGTAGAATTATACTCTTGATAATTCTGTGTTTTGATGAGGGAGGTCTGGGCAGGTGGGTTCATGTATGGGTGCAGAGGATGTAATGTGTGAGAGCTGGCTGTGTGTGGAAACTGTTATTTGAATCTTACACCTAGTTGCATTTTCCTAGCGGCATGTTAGGTAGATAAAGTCAGAGAGAAACCATCTTCTGCAGAATCTGAGAATTCTATTGACTGAAGAAAAATCGTTGGGGACTATACAAGTAAAAAGGACCCTTAGCACTCCCAAGGAAGAGAGATTTTAGTTGCTACAAGAACGCTTCTAATCCACATTTTATTCATAGCATGGTAACTCAGTGACTAATGCAGTAATTGTGACCTGAAGAACTCCAGAGAAAAGGGGAGAAATTGCTGCACTTGGGATAGGGGATGTCACTGAGTGGATCCAGCAGGCCTGGAAAGATGAAAAACACTTGGGGAAATATGCTTCTTAAGGTGGATAAATGTTTCCCCTGCTATCCCTCATTCATGTTTCTTGCACATGCATGAAAGTTGATGGTGTTCTGCCTATCAATTGAGTCTGGAATAAATGTGTGAGATGATTAAAAATAGTTTTCGAGAGAGCCCCCTTGCTAAGAATACTGAGGCGGCCTTTTGTTTGGTTGTTGTTGCTTTTCTGTCAACACAGAAAAGTGTTCTGTCAGGAATAATGAATGAAAGGGTTGGTGCACTAAAATTAGAGACTACGGATTGCATTACCTGTGATAAGCTAGAGAGATCTGAAACACTGAAGTAGCTGGGATGGGTCACCAGTAAACTATGGACCAAAGCGGCCTCTCCTGTGCTGAACAAGTTCAGCAGGTTTTGGCAAGGCAGCCAAACAAGAATCCTTGGCTGTTCAGGAAGGGGTAAAATGAGCCCTGGGGAACATAATATGTGCTTTGAAACTTCTGATTGAGAGAGACACCCACATGGGGAATTTCAAATAGGAAAAGGAACAGCATCCAGGAAAAAAATGGGGACATTACCCTGTAGATAGACAGAAGGATGTTAGTGATGCTGGCTCCCTGCTTAGACGCAGAAAAGATGTGCAGTCAGAGATCACAGATGAGACCTCTTTGCTGAAGCCAGGCTCCCTGAATCAAGGTTTGACTGTTGAAATTTGAGGGGAAACTAGTGGTTGCTGAGCCAAGCTCATGGGGTGGGCATGATAAAGCTCTGCAGGAAAGTACTGAGGAATAGATCTCTTCAAAATGAGATAAGAAGATATTTAGTGGCCAGAGAACCAACTAGAGGGCTGTGTAAGCTCCTCTTCTTGTGATGTTAGCAGTCATCTTAAAGAATTAACCTGTCCCAAAAGCATCACTGCACTAGAGAAGTATTGACAGAATTAGAGATAATTTTCATAATTACAGCTTACCATGTGTAATATTTTCTAAAAAAATTGTATTATGATGAGAACGTGCTTTAAAAAACATCTTTCTTTTTTTCTTTTTTTTTAATTTGGCAGTTTATCTTGGAAATGATTATTATACTGTCTGACTTTATCTATTCATCTGAACTAGTTTGCCATTTCTTTCCTGTCTTTATCGCAGACTTTACAGATTACCAATTGCAAAAATCACTATATTAGCCTCTTCTTCATTTCCAACACTTCACATGAATAATATCATACAGGAGATGTAATTCTAGGCCAAATAATTCTCCTGGGTTGCACCTATGATAGTGGCTTTGTCACTCCTATTTTTGTTTGCCTTACTGCAAAAGTTGTTTCTGGGTTACTTTTACAGAAGACTATTGCAAAAGTTCCTTCTTGATACAGAAATGGAGTGTGTGAAATTGGTTTTGGTATTTGTTCCTGTTTTGTTCAAAACTTTCTGCTTTGATAGCTTGGTTTCTACAACTGCATGGTGACTGTCCTCCCTAGTTTTGCCTCACTCTTGTTCCATTGCCTGCAATACTTTCAAACATACATCTCTGGCTGCCACTACGCATGGCATGCACTGAGAGCCAGACGTTTGATCCTAACGGCACAGAGAGGAAGGCATGCTCCTTCCTCCAAGTACTTTTTCACCAGCAACCAAGAAAAGGGATTGCAAACACCCATCCAGTGTTTTATGGGCCCATAGCATGAGCCCAGCTGGCATGAGAGCTGCTGCCCTTGAGCAGCAGTGACAGAAAAGGTAAGGTCATTGTACACAGATTGTGGAATTGCATGTCTTAGTGCTTTTTGTGTTACTTTGTGGTGATTACCAATAGTAACACAGGCTTTCTCCCTCATGTTTCCCCTGGTAGGGTCCAGCGACAGCATGAGCCCTTACGGATTGCTGGGGAGACTGAGTCTCGCTGGACTCGGTGGCTTCGCTCCCTCAACATCCCTCTCCCTTCTGACTTTTACTGAAGATTGGGCCTGTGATTAAGTGGCCACAAATAGACTTCTGATGAACTAAAAGGTACTTCAAGTTTCCAAGGAGAGGTCTGAGGGGCCCAGAGTATTTCCGGGTCTGATGATCTTCTTTTTGGTCTCCTTCTATCTTTCAGATATCCTGAGTTGAGGAGGTGCATCTCTAACAATTCTTAGAAGAATGAAGGACTACTCTTACACAGCCTTTCACCTCAGCCCTTTCCTCTTATTTTTTTCCTAAATGTGAAAGACAGTGCTTAAAACTAAGCCCACTTAGTGCAAATGAATGTAAATAGATGTACAAAAAGTTGTATAAAACTTGAATGTTAATTATTAAATTATGGCAAACAGATTATTTTTAGAAAATAAAAGCCTTTATTTCTTTCTGTAGTTCTGCTGTGTTGCTTTGAGAAAGTTTCCCTGTGTGTCTTCGGAGCAGCAGATCATGTCTTCAGTTTGGTTTGGGTGCTGCTGGGGAAACTGAGTGGGCTGAATCTCAGTCTGTTGAGGGCTGAGTAGTGTACTGTTCTTATATGTATTTGTGTCAGGAAGTTTCAAGTCCTCAAGGAGCACATGAGACAAAAGTTTTAAGTCAAGGAAGGTAGTCGCCTATGAATCTCTTGAGGCTAATACATTTTTTTTTTTAATTGAAATAGCTCCATCCTCCATCCTTCTCTCAGGTCATCAGAAAAGTAGCCTATCATATGCAGATGCCACTAAAAAGAGAAAGGGAGCAGCTGGATCTGACACAAAAGAATTATGATTTCGTGCACAGGTAGCTAAAAGTGACTCTCCAGTGAAACAGAACATGGTTGTCTACTTTAATTGAAGTTGTAACGTAAGAATCCAAGTGGCATTAATTTCCTAACAGTATTGGCTGCTTCATTATAAACCAGGTATGATGGAAGGAGGAAAAGGGAGTTTGATCTGGAGCAGGTGTTGTGTTGCAGAGGCATAGGATGGGAGGTGATCCACTGGGTCACAAAGCCCATCAGTCTTGGCTACCGCATTTGATAGATATTTAGTGGGGAAAGAAGTCCAGGGTTTTTGTTCCTGGCTTTCCCTGCTGCAGGCCATACTGTTCTCCCAGTTGCCTTAGTAAAGCCAAGACCTGCATTATAAAGGCCACAAAGGTTACAAACTGTGATGGAGGACAGGACAGAAGTGTTACTGTGTGTAATGAGAGTCATGTGATAGCAGGCTGTTTGTTAGGGAAACTGATAGCTAGTAAGTGTATGTTAACTAACAAATTAGTCAATAAATGGATGTTATTCAGTACACAAGTATAGGTAAAATATTCAAAGGTCCCAATCAGAAGAAATGCTAAGAACTCTTCCACACTCAGCTCCTCTGTGTTTGATCTCCAAAGCTTCAAAGAAAGGTGAATGCCTTTGCTCTTTTAAAAACAAATGTACAGGTCATCAGGTTAAAATAATAATGTATGTCCTATTCAGTCAATGGCAGAAGCCTTGAAACTCAGCATCTAAAAGTTGAAAGTGCACTGTAGAGAGTAAGCAATAAATGGCAGCAACTGGGCTTCCTTACTATAATGGCCACACAGCTTCTACCTCTAAAGGGATATCTCTTCTGGCAGTGCTCAAAGCTTGTGCTGTCCTAATTCTTCCCAGGTGTCTTCCGAGTCATTTGGTGCAACAGTTCAAATTCTTCCACCTGGTTTGAAAGTCATGCTTTGGATCTCAGTTTAACTTTATTCTTTGTTGATACCAAGAACTCAAATAATACTACACTCTTCTGGATACTTACCTCCATCAGGAGGCATTTTTCCTTCTTTTTCCATGTTCGTCTTAACAGCATATGCAGGCTGAAATCTTTTATTATCCGTCCAGCTGTTTCTCTGTTTTCCTTGCAGTACTTCATGAAATATATGAGTATAGTGACACTATTAGACATGTATGGTTTAACTACAAATAAGTGGACAAGTTTGAAAGAAATCTTGAGTTGCAATAATATCCATTTTCCTTACAGATAGAAACATGTAAGTATGTTCTGTGCCTGATATTCTTTGAACTCATTTAACATAATCTTTCAATATGAGATGATCCTTCAAGATTCTGAAAGAAGTAACTTTTCCTGAGTTTGCTGCATTTAGCCAAATTGTTGTGGTGGCAGTCGTTTTTGCTTTTTTCTTGAAGGAAAACATTGGTTTGAAAATGAAACTTTTAAGTTGTTTATCAGGTCTGAAATTCTGTGAGAATTCTTTGTCATGAGAAATTCTATGAAGCTATTTTCATTCATAAATTCTAATAGTCTGTGATAATATTCTAATAAATTTGGTAATAATGTAATTGATCTGAGTTTAATGGAAGCTTAATACATGGTTTCTGCTTAGATGTGGTACATGTCTCACACAGTCATACACTTGAGATTACAGTATGTATAATCAATAACTTGTAAAAGTCTGAATAGATTACTCATACTTTCTGCATTGGATTGAGGAGTCGGTGCAAAAGTCTTATGATTTTACATATGTTTTAATGAGGAGCTGCCTGGTTATTTTTTTTTAGTGGTGCGATTTTTTTGTTTGGTTTTGGTGGAAAAAGTATTTAAGAATCTGAAAATCAGTTTCTACAGTATATGAACCAATTTCTGCCCTTACATGGTTAAGTAGAAACACATCGACATATGGCGCATATATTAAAATTTATTAAAATTTCACGTCCTACTTGCAAATGCCTTAATAGATGTGAGTGTCTTTGTCTTCATACTTCTATGGTAACCTGAGCAAGTGGTTGGTTTTTTTTTTTTTGTTTGTTTTTTTTTTTTTTTTTTTTTGGTACAATAACTTAGGCCAAAGTGTGTAATGCTTAAAATGATCAGAATAGCTGTAATGGCTCCAACTCAACTGAAACTCACTATATTCTGTGTTAAACACTTCATTAAAGGAAGTGTGAAAAATGATATAAGTAAAAACCATGCTTCATATTTTATCATGGGACAAGGATGGAATGACCAGTCAGTCTGCTAGAATTTTGTTTTTTAACAGATTTAAAACATTTCTGAATTGAGAATGAATATTAAAGTTGGAAGTGTCAAACTGGTGGGGGGAAAATATTTATCTGAAATGTTCTTTCCATTTTATTTTCCAGTCTGGACTATCCTGATGGCATCATTACTAATGGAGTGCTAGTGGTAATTATTTCTTACGATCTTTCCTATGCCTGTATAACAACTGTACGTACTCCTAACTTGGAGAACTGAGTTATGTCCCAAACACTGTATTGTCAGCAACAGGAAGGCACTGATGGGTAGTTTCCTACAAACTGTTTCTACATTATGCCCCATACTAGCAGGAGTTAATGAAGAAAGTGATAAAATGCTCTATTTAGAGTCCCGTATCTCAAGACTCCTATTATTTTAAATAGGTCTCATCTTCC
This sequence comes from Centrocercus urophasianus, assembly GCF_019232065.1. Classification (NCBI taxonomy): domain Eukaryota; kingdom Metazoa; phylum Chordata; class Aves; order Galliformes; family Phasianidae; genus Centrocercus; species Centrocercus urophasianus. The sequence continues at coordinate 23,449 of NW_024885442.1, forward strand.
TCACTTCCTTGGCTCTCCAAGTTCAAAGCAATTCATGAGTTGTTCCTCTTTACTTTCCAACCCATAAAAAATGCTATGTCAGTATTATCTCTTAATAGTAATAATAGATAATAGCTGTGTTGCCATTGATCAGCTAGAGGGTTTGGTTAAGAACACTATGAATCACTTGCAATGACATTTACATTTCTCTTAATCATCATTTGTCCTCTCTTGTTACAGGCTCGTGAGGTTTCCTGTTTGGAGGTCAGAGTGGATACAGGGAAGCTGAAGCAGCAATCCACAAGTGAGGTTATTGCTTCATTAACCTATTGTTTTTGTGTTGTGATTCAGTCCTTATAACAGATGTTGAAAAATTAATGATCAGTTGTGCATGTTACTCTAGCTGTGTCACATAATACTTAGTTTTGCCATGCTCTGTCTTGCGGAAAAAAAATGTGTGTGTTGAAATTCAAGTTAATCAAGTATTTGGTTAATTGGTTTGGTACATGGCAAATTTTAAACTGATGCAAAAATAATGCCATCTACACCTTGGCCTGCCAAGGGAGGTGGTGGAGTTGCCGTCCCTGGCAGTGGTCAAGAGGCGCCTAGATGAGGAGCTATGAGATATGGGTTAGTTTGTGGTGGCAATAGTAATGAGAAGAGGTTGGACTAGATAATCTTACAGGTCATTTCCAACCTTGTGATTCTATGATTCTATGATTCTGTGAATTAAAAAATTGGGAAAAAAAAATGGTGTTCTCTTTAGCTATTACTTGCTCGATATGAAAATTGTTAAGTAAATTTTAAAATTATAAGTTTTTTTTCTTTTTAAAAGTTTTAATATAGAAAAAACTTTATTTTGTATGCTTGATTTGAGATTGAGTATGTCCAAGGTTTCTGCATACTCAAGGCCATTTCTGTTTTGGTGACACAGTTCTCATGGAAGAGTAATGACACAAGGCATGTGTCAATTATTTTGCACTATTTTGAATTTGAAACAATGCGCAAGATGAACCAGAACAAGCAGATAACAAATAAACGAATCTTTTGTTCAATGTGAATAATCCTAAATTCCTTTGAACTAACACTCCTTTAAGTCTAAGTTTCTCTTTTACTTATTCATGGGAAATATAATAACATAATAGCATTTCAAAAGTGTGTGATTTCTGTTTATTAATGACTTATACCAAGGTCTACCAAGTATTTCTATATTAGTTTTTGATTTATTTTGGCCACCCAAAGTTTACTTTATCATTGAGGTATAAGAAAAATCAGACAAAAAGCATGCAGAGTAAAAACGTATTTCAGTTATCAATTATGTATGTTTGCTTGGAATAGTTAGATTAATTTTTGTTCCCTGCCTTTATATTTAGATCAGGAGCTTATGTTCACAGTGAAAGGATCCCATGAAGGAAGCCAGAAGATTTCCCTGGGCTATGAACCCAGCCTTCAGATCATTGTATTTCATTGCATCATAAATGACCAGACAAGACTGGACATCATGTTACCAGAAGAGGTACATTCCTCTTCTGTATGTTAGAATTAACCATTGTGACAGAAAAAAAAAAAAAAAAATGAAGACAACCAGTCTTCTTAAAAGCAGAAGTGCTAGAGATTACAAACTTTTCATGTGCATCCCTGCTGCTTTTCACATTATTTCAGCTGGCTGACAAAAATGGAACTCAGGAATATGGAGTCCTCTCTTTTCCTCTGAATTCCCTCCCTTTGCAGAAGGAAGTAACAGTAGAAGAGGTGAGTGCTCGAGAACATTTTTGAAATAAATATTTTAGAACTTTTCTTAATTTTGTCCTGCTGGGAAATAAGGTCACCAAGAGAGAAAAATTGCTGCGTTAGATTATATAGATATTTGCTGAAAGTGTTTAAAAATAATAAAGGTTGTCATATTCACTTTCATGAAACAGATGGTAGCAATCACTGTAGTAATTGCTTAATCTTTGCAAATCTACATACCAAAATTAGAAGGAGTTTCAAGGGAAAAAAATAAAATGGCCATACGCACATGTGTTCCATAATTTGTTATTAGAATAATTTCACAATGGCTATTAATTAAAAGGCAGCTCAGAATATGAGCTTAATTCAGATCTTACCTCAATGTTGGTGTTAAGAGAATGGTTTGTAATGTTTTGTAACATTTTTTGTAGTATTTGTAATATTTTTCAATGAGGCTATTTGGTGGTTCTTGCTCTAAGCGTGCATGCTCAGTGTTACGTGTGAGTTCATTGTCCCAGGCAGGTTTATTAGATAAGAGAGAATTCGATTCCAGAACAGATTTTGTTTAATTGTACCAAAATAATACTCCCGAACATGTGAATTATCTTTTGAGAACTTCATTCCTTACCTAAGCTGAAAGGAGGGGATAACTATTTTTAAAATTTATTGGCAATTAACTTTGTTTTCTTCATTTCTAGGATCAATCCTTTGAGTTGTACTTGACATCAAGAAAATGGTAAGATAGCCTCCTTTTATCCAAGTGTCCAGGATTACTGTAAACAATTATCTAGGGTTTTTTCTCTAGACAGTGGAGAGAGGAAAACTTACCACGTGAGTGTTTTGTCCTGTACTCAGGTGGTGCCCGAGGTAAGTACAAGTCTATTGTGGTTACAGGGTCATGCAAGACAATATAAGTTTGAGTCTTTCTACGTTTTTATTTTCAGAGTAAGTTAGTTTATTTTACAGCCGCCATTCTTAGGCATGAATAAAATTATGCTTTTTTCATATTAACTTTATATCAATAGTCAGATCTAATGGGTTAAATAAACTCTATCCCTCTTTGACTATGCAAAGTCACTAGAAAAACAACAAATGTTCCTTCTCCTGCTTCACTTAGCAAAATGTGTACTGGGACCTGACCAGATGCACCTCTCACTAGCAGTTAATGGGAACATGTTGGTGCCAATGACGGATAACACTGAAGAGAATGAGGTTTTATGGTACAAATGAAAACTTGATACTGTTTACACAGTTATTATTCTTGGGTGACATGCAAAAGGGAAGTAACATCAATTTACAGAGCATAGGAGGAGTTTGTGTAGATAACTGTAGGGCATGGATAAGAGAGCCTCCTTTTCAATCTCAGCCCATTACAAAATCTGTTGAAGTGTAAATCCTAGAGACTTAGCAAGTGAACAACAAGAAGTGCTAGAGTTTTTTGTCTACCTCTAGGACAGTTGTTTGCTTTTAGGAGGTCAATCAAATCACCTTATTTTATTTTCAAAGTTAATCTGGCATGTACCAAATTTACTGGAGTGCAGAAAATACTAACAACAACCCTTCAGACTTTTGTGTTCCTAGGCATTAGTGAAGGTATGTTCAGAATAGAATTTGTGGCCACCAGAGGGTGGTGTGACACAAAAGATTTGAGCAATATTGAGAACACTTTTTGTTTGTTTGTTTGTTGTGTTTTGTTTTCTGTACTAAGCAAATTTGCTTCTTGGGAAGGCACAAAAAATTAATTGCTGTTTGGTTTTGTGCTTTCTCTTCTGCAAAACCCTTGGCCTGTGCTTAACATTTCTCAAGGGATAAAATTCAGCGTGGCTGCTCACAGGGAAAAAATGGTGGATAGTCATATATTTGCAAGATTAAGTTCATAAATGCTTAGCTAGAAATCACACTGGTAAAAGGCATTAAGTATCTGTATAGCTATGAATGAGCTTATCTGTAAGCACAGGTGAAAAGACCACCGTAAAGTAATACAGACGGAATGCTGCAGAGAAAAACACACTCACTCTGGGCATCACACAAACTGCCTAGTGCTACTCACCTGTTTATCTGACACATTTCCATAAGCAAAGACAGACAGCTCTGTAAAGCTTTCCAAGTGCTGTCTGGATTTCATAAGACAGTCTGACCAGAGCGATGTGATGCTGTGGGACTTGTCCTGAGTTACAGGCTCCATTACACATCTTGACAGGACCTCTGCTTTCAGATGTTAGTGAGCTGACTAAACCTGAGAACAGACAACACTGGTGTCATTTGAGTTTTCCTGGATGTCATGGTGATAGAATGGAATGGATACAGAAAAAAGCCACCCTTTTTTGGTGATCTTTCTCTGGCCCGTGTATCTTTACTTTTGTGCTCCCATTCACAAGAGATCTAAAGTACCTTGGAAACTTATCATTGCTACCTCTTGCTGGCAGTAGAAATGTTTATTCTGTTCTTTGTTCAACTTCAGTGCAGACTTGGCAATGTTTGTTTATGGAATTTGCAGACTACTTCCCCTTACAGGTCCTGATACTGGCTATAGCTGACGCATGTATTGATTTGCCCCATTGCCTGTTCCAGCTCAGGAGATCTGGATGTGCGTCTGGGGTACAGCCTGTGCAGGGAGGAGCAAGACTTCCTGCTGAAAAGAAAGAAATATGTTGCTGCTGCTCTGAAGAAGATCCTTAATTTGGAGGAGGATCTGAAGGAGCATGAGGCAAGCCATGCGATCCCCGGTGGCAACTTCTCTCCAGGAATCAGAGCTTGGCTCACAAACTGAGACAAGAAATAATAAAGCAGCTTAGTTAACAATATTTTTCTAGAGCAGGCCTGCTGTCTAGAGCAAGAGGTAACCAAGAGAAGCAGTGGTTGGTCTCTGCAGCAGCATGGAGAAAGCAGGATGTGCCTTTACAGACTCCAAGACTTCTCCACAGCTCTCCAGTTTAACCCATTCCTGATAATTTTTGATGTTGCTCGTGGGTCTCAGCAGGAATATTTTTGTTGGGCATACATGGGAAAGTAGGGGGATGCTGTTTGGGAAACTGCATGGTCTAGCTCAGTAGCAGAGGCAAGGCTTTCCTGCAGAAGAGTTCAGAGCTTTCCTGAAAATTCTGAGATGAGAAAGCTACGTTTTCTCAGATATGGGAATTAAAAGTGTTTTGGGTTGAGTCTGTAGCAGAAAAGATAATGTGGGAAAATGCTTACTGGAATAAAACTGTCCAGCTGGAAAAAAAAGATTGAATCTTGTAGCACAGTTGAGATGTATAGGTGAAACTTTTGATTATAAATTGAGCTTTGTCACTGTAATCCCTGTTCTTCCTTCCACATTTGAATCATAAGCTTTGTAATGGCTTAAACCCAGTTACGTTGCTGAAAATCAAGAACTCTGAACATAACAATTGCAAGAATCCTCTTTAGCTGACAGTGAAAAGGAATAGAAAACTTTTTACTTAACTGTCTATGGTTTCTTGGGGCAAATGGTTGAAATGATAAGACCGAAATGATAAGACCAAATTTCACTTTTGAAAAGAACTCATTACTCTGGATCTGCTTTTCATGTACTCAATCTCAAAATTTTGATAATATCTCCCTTGTAAACTCTTAAAAAACATTTTCAGCTCGAAGCCATCACTAGCATTTTAATTTATGTTGAAAGAGATTGGAAAAGGTAAAGAGAAAAAAAAATGTATTTTTTGAAATTATTCTGATTTTAAGTATTTTTTTTCTTTTTTTTCTTTTTTAAGATTTTTTCCTTATTATTTTGTAATTATTTTGTAATTTCAACTAGAGGTTGAGCTCATAGCAAGTGTAGGGTAGAACTGTTTTTTGAATTTTTTGGGATGGGAGAAATATTTTTTCTTCAAGCTCTGTTCAGTGATTTAAGAACAGTAGATCTGTTGATGAAATTAGAAGTTAATAACGGAAAGGTGTAAACATTTCCCAAACAGCATGGAAGATGTTAACGGAAGCAAATGGCATACTAGATTAGGAAAAGATTAAGAGAAGAATAGTCTCTTCAATTGCACCTGGAATTTAAGAAGGAAAAATAAATAACCCTATCAATGCTTGTGCCTCAGGACATGAGGTAATTGCTGGCTTGAGGTCAGGAAGGCTTTGGCTGTTGGGCGGTTTGGCTGATTACAGGGTGCTCTGCATTCTTCTGAGACACTGATCATTGTTAGAGGCAGAATCACAGATCCTTAATCAGCTCTACCATGGCAAATCCTGTATTTTTTTTTTTATGATCGCCTCTAATGATACATGTTGAGAAGAATTCCAGTGTGATGAGGTTGATTTCCAATTATATATTAAGTAAATAGCCTCCCCCCCACCCAATCCAGGTGGGTAAAACATGAACTTTGCTTCCCCTGTCAGTCAGATGGTGGCAACAGAAGCTTTTTGCATCACATCCTTTTGCACAAAGTGATGTCATTGCTTACATCAGTGCATCTAAACTGTTACTTAATTTCAGCATTACAATGTCTTGTCTCTAATACACACATGGCTCTCTCTGCCTTTCTGCCTTGCTGTGTTGGACAGGTGCCAGTGGTGGCCATCACGACGACTGGGGGCGGGACGAGGTCACTGACAGCGATGTATGGCAGCCTACTGGGGCTCCAGAAACTCAATCTGTTAGACTGCATTTCTTACATTGGTGGTTTATCAGGTACCACATGGTGAGGATTGCCTTAATAAGTTGTATGTTTTCTCTGCTGATAGTGTTGATTGTTTGTACAGCACTGTCAGTTTATAATGAATGCACTCAGTAAATCAAAAGCATTTCTGTTTTCCCCGTGATATCTCGTTTTCACTTAGAACAAAGAAACAAATGTTCTCAATAAGAGATCAATCATCACCACATTGACACAGTCTGTGACTGATATTTTCATGTAAATGCTGTATTACCTTTTCACATTTTATCAATTATACCTTAGACTGAATGCAATGAATTTGTCTTTAGACTGGAAATTGAAGAAAGATGGGAAGAAGAATTTATGACCGCCATTTGCTGGTTAATCTCACTTCCATTTTGGATTTAAAGTGCATCTTCCTCTGGTAAAAGACGTATTTGGGGCTAGTAGAATTAATATTGTTGAAGATGGTCCAACAAATGATGCTGAGTTACCAGCCTCAGACAGAATGCAACTGTTGTTGCTAATTATAAATGCTTGCTTCTCCCAGTGGGTATACAGCAGTTGATGTCATAATGTAAATAACTGTTAAAAATTTATATGGGTTTTAGACAGTTTCACTCCTCTACACTCTGTTGGAAGTGGAGACAGTTTTTGCGTTGAGTTAATCACTGCAAAACTTAATGACAAGTTTGTCTAGGTATTCTTTCAGTTTATCTGTATGCATGTAGAGTTTTCAGTGTACTTGTCTGCGTTGTGATTTCAGGTGAACAATAGGGATTGTCCAGGATGTGTTTCAAGTACTGCCTAGTGCTATCACAGGCAGAAGCCAGAAGCCAATATTAGGGGAAAAATTAAGTCTAGGGCAAACTTGTAGGGTTTTCTGGGGACCTGTTTAGTAGTCTTGCCAGATTTTTATTTTTTTTTTTCTTGAATTTCTTATGCTATTTTTGAACCCACAAGATCTTGTCATCAAAATTAGGGAAATTTAGGAGAGGATGTATTTGCTCTCAAAATGAAAGGATTTCAGGAGAATCTAGCTTTCAGTTGTGAACCCTATAAGAAGTGAAACAGGCAAACGCGTTGCACAAATGTCTTCTGAAGTCAAACCACAGCATTCTTTCATATTTTCTTCTAATGTTTCTTCAGGACAATGGCAAACTTGTATGAAGATGCTGACTGGTCGGAAAAATATCTGGAAGAGGCGATCAAGGAAGCTCGCAAGCAAGTAACAAAAAACAAGATCTGCTGTTTTTCCTTGGATTGTTTGAAGTACTACTACAATGACCTGATGGAGAGGGTTAAAGAAGGACGTAACACGTCTTTCATAGACTTATGGGGGCTTGTCATTGAATCCATGCTACATGATAAGGTATTACTCTTTTTTTTTTCCTAGAAATTTGATGAATGTCTATAATTACATAGGAAAAGAAAATTAATCTTGGGATGGCACAACTAATCTTGGGATTGCACTACTAGTGCAAATGGTTGATTATATGCTGAATAGTGAGATTCATTATTGAAACACTTCTCTCACTACAAAGTGAGGTTTATCTTGAAGGAACAGTAGCGTCCAGTCAAAGGTGTTCTCTTTTCTAGAAAATAAAAAAAAATCCATATTTTTGATTATTTCGTAATGTAAACTCATCACTTTGGACATTAAATATTCTGAAACAGATTCTGATTAGAATAGGTACTTAAAAATTAGAAATAACGTATTTCGCTGGCACAAGCTTTAGTTACAGGCTTTTTCATATGGAAGATGATTCAGTGGAAAGACCATTCTTTAAATATTTTGACAAGTTTTAATAGAAATATTTGTACTTTTAGAATAGTATTACTTAAGAAGTTTCCTTCTAATTTATGTTTATACCAGGAAGTTTTGTATTGTCATGTGCAATACAATATATTCTTACATATAAATGTACTTGTAAAACATAGTAAAATATGATAAACTTCATTCCATGCACATCAGCCAAAAAAGTACCTTACATTTCACTTACTCGCATACTTCTTCCTGGGAACTGTCTGAGAACCCCTATATTGTAGCTGCTGTTTAATGGATACTTAACTGAATTTTGGATATACAAAAGCAGATACTTCTGAACAGTCCAATGAGATTAAAACAGGAAGGAGAACCTGATAAAGATCATAATTCACATGATATTATTTCAAATGCAAATTGTTTGTCACCTCATTCCTTTAACCAATTTTAATCAAAACCAGAAAGATGAACACAGACTCTCGGATCAGCGGCAGGCAGTGGATAATGGGCAGAACCCATTGCCCATTTATGTGGCCATCAACCTCAAGTCCAACTATAGTGCTCAGGCATTCAGAGGTAATGGTTATATTTCTTAATTTTTTTATAATATAAGTAATCTAAATGCATGTAATCAGCTTCAATAGTACAATAAGTCCATTCATTGTAATAACAAAAAGCTTTTTTCTCTACACTGCCAGAAACAAAAGTATGTTTATACAAAAGAAGAGGCCACTTTTTTTGTGACCAGAATAAATTGCAACTTTTAAATTAAATTAATTCTTGTGATGATTCCACCTATTCCAATTTTGAACAGTAAGATGTTTGAAGTTTTTGATCGAGTGGCAGGAAAATTACTATCTCCTCTGTTATTGATTTTCATGGTGTTTATTTAACATCAACAGCTGAGTGCTGTCATGACTGCCCTGAAGGAACAAAGATACCCATGAGCAATACACATTTTTGGGTAGGACTAACAGGGAATGATAATAATTTTATTCAGACTAAAGCTTTTCTGCAGAAGATTGCTGCATCTAAAGACTTCACAGTCTAGGACCATCCACCCTAAAAGTGAAAGAAACATTCTCTCAGGGCATAAGTTCTGTGAGCAATAGAGATATAGCAATAGTTCTAACCAGTATATCATGAGCTAGATAGCATCTGTTTCACTTGCTCCTGTTCTCTGGCCCTATTCTGTGTAGCCATCGTTAATGCATTATTGTCTTTTTATAATTTGGCTGTTGTCTCCATAGAGTGGTTGGAGTTCACTCCTTATGAAGTCAGTCTCCTGAAATATGGAGCATCTATCCGTGCAGAACATTTTGGAAGTGAATTCTTTATGGGAAGGCTTGTGAAGAGGCTCCCAGAGACTCGGATCTGCTACATGCAAGGTGACTATTGCATAGAAAGCAAGGTGGTCCACTTGAAAGAGGCTGGTGCTTTTGAGCATATTACATGTGGAGGACAACCCTGGGAAAGCACCAGTAAACAGGTTAGGCAGGTGTGAGGCCATATTAGTGAGCACATACTTAGGAAGCGTGCCCACAGAGATGGCCATCTGGACAGAGGAAGTATCAAAGGGGAATGACTGAAGGTATGTACCAATTAAAATTCTTCCAAAACTATTCCATCAGTTTATGTTCTCTCTTTCATGTTACAGGCATGTGGAGTAGTATATTTTCCATAGATGTGATGTATGTCTGGAATTTGGCTGCTGATTCAGAGGATTTCTGGTTCAGATGGACCAGGGATAGAGTAAAAGATATTGGTGAGATATTTTTGTGGTTTTTTTCACCACCAGCTTGATTGTCTCCCTAAGTTGGATAATGTTGAAAGCTAAGTGATATTAGCATGTTTTCTGGATTGTTCTGTTCAAAGGCCAATGCTATTAACTTATCTTTTGGCTCTCAGCTCTCCCCTGCACCACACACTGCAGTGGAGGTGCACATCATTCAAGGAGTGTGAGGTAGTGCTTAGTGCCTGGAAACTTGCTGCCTGCAGGTCACATTTAATTCACAGTATAACTGAGTTTTATTTGGTAGTACATGCTTCAGGGCTTATTGCTGTATTTGGTTTACGTTCCGATTGGAGATGGTGGCAACTGTAGTTGTTTCATGCTTTTTCTTGTTGTTGTTGTTTTTGTTTTTAGATCTAGATTATTTGTGAAAAGTGTCCTAAACTCAGAAATTCTTTCTTGCAGAGGAAGAACCCTTTCTGTCCATGAATCCTTGTGAGGTAGACACGTGTATGCTCAGTCCCTCATCCACCTTCTCCTCTGTTCTGCGAGATGTCTTAACGGGACGCCCAACCATTGCACAGTATCCCAATTTTATCAGAGGCTTACAGATGCACAGCAAGTACCTGGAGAGTGATGGATTTTCTACCTGGAAAGGCACAGTAACACAGCATGTTTTTGAGCAGCATTTTTGGAAGGTTTAGGTTTGGGAATCTGCTTAGGATTTCTAACGCAGAGGAAGAGATAGGGCTGACTTCTGGAACTCCAAGTTCCCCCAAATGGAAGAAGTGACAGCCAAATTTAACATGTATTTCAGATTTTTGTTTCAGTAGGGAGGTAGCGGTGCTTTAAAAATTCAGTTTGACTGGAGATTGTGTGCAATGGACAATAGAAACTCAGCCTGGGAAAAAAAAAAATTAGGGGGTCTACCCTTTATAGCCTGGAGCTGCATGAGGTGTCTAAGGAGGAAGGAAAAAGCTGTACTATGTCATTTATTCCTATAAATCAGTGCCTGTTGTTAGTCAGCAAAGAAAGGCAGGGGAAATTGAGGGCAGAATTCTCTGTTCTTCCCTCTTTGATTGTTTCTCTGTAGAAAGTGAATATTGTTTTTGACTTACTGACAAAAAATATTTGTGTTTCAGACACAGTAATAGACTCCTTTCCAAATAAATTGATGGAAACAGCTAATGATGAGCTCTCCCTGGTTGACACTGGGTTTTTCATCAATACCAGCTACCCACCACTTTTGAGATCGAAAAGGGAAGTGGATGTCATCCTGCATTTAAATTACAGTGGGGGATCCCAAACACTGGTAAGAAAAGCCGATGATATTTGAGATCCTTTTCCTTTGTGTCTGTTTTAGTCTACAGCATTTATCAATTAAAACGATTAACTTTCCAGTACTGAAGTGGGAAGAATTAATCTTTTTCTAGTTTCTACCACCACTTTGATGATGATTTTGCCTCTTTGTGTCAGAAATTGTCACCAGTATTCTGGAAGGACAGGTAACTTTCCTTAGAGTCCTCTGCTTAAACTAGGAGGCTGGCAGTAGATGCTATTACAGAGATATGAACAAAAGAGCGAACTACTATGAAGAATTCTTTAAATTATTTCCAGAATTATAGATACTGGTGAGGACATTGCTTTACTTCAAGGTAAAAATGGAACTGATGGGTGGAGCTGCCAATAATGTTGCAACACCCTTCCCAGTAGCTAGCATGCTCAGTATGCTTTTCTATTGTATGTTGATGAAAAATAGCACACTGGCTTGCTGTTACAATATGTATTGATTAAGATTATTTATTACTTAGATTACTAGATTAATTTCTCAGTAGCAAAGAAGGATGATCGGAGACAGTGGATGAATATTAGTGTTTTAAAATCATCAAAGTCTTTGCTGCAGTGGACATAAGGTTTTTGAAGGGGGATGATTAAGGAATTACCAGGTACTCTAATATTGATTTTTGGTTATCTCTGAATTGAGAAAGTTACAAAGGTAATCAGAGTCCTTACAAAATTTTAACAGATTACATGGAAAAATCTATGTGGTTCTGGGCTTGTTTATCTCATATTAGTCTTATAAAAATGGACTAGCTGAAGCTGGACTTGATTAATAAAGACAAATGAGATAATTAATGTTGCGTATGTAGTGAGATAATTATAAAAATGAACATAGACTTACAGTAAATATAGCTGTTTAAACAAACTGTTTTCTTTATGAGATTAGTAGGTATGTTGATAAATAGTCACATATAAATATGTTGATAATAGTCATTTTTAAATGACTGCAAACCATGCAGAAGATGGAAAGACTGGAGAAGTGACAAATATTGAAGAGGTCAAGACAGTGGTGCAGAGTATCTAGACTGATTGGTTCCTTCTCCATTCTTGCAGTTTCGTATTTCCTTTTCCTCCCGAGCCCATTTAGAGAAACTGTTTAATTAGAACCACAAAACCAGTCCTCTGGCTTTTGGCTTTATTTGCAGGTTTGTAGAAAGTGGGTATTTTCTTGTTTTGCCTGAAGCAATGAAGAAAATAAGTAAGTTGTAATGTATGGTATGGTTAAGATCATATTTCTGAAACTTAACATCTTCCCAGAGGAAGAAAATTCAAGCCTTGGATTGTAACTGTTAGCTGCTGGAACTTAAAAAAATAATGAGTACTGGATCTTCTGTGATTTTTTTTTCTTTATTTTATTTATTCATTCAGCCTCTGGATCAGATTGCAAAATACATTTCGGGGCAAGGAATTCCATTTCCCAAAATCGAGATAAGTGATGAAGACAGGGAAAACTTGAAGGAATGTTATGTTTTTGAAGATGCTGACAGTCCACAAGTTCCAACAGTGCTCTTCTTCCCCTTAGTGAACGACACTTTCAAGAACTATAAATCTCCTGGTGAGTCACCTGTATCTTCCCATTTTAATAAAGAGTTACTTGCCTGGTGTGCCTTCTCCATCTCATATCTAACCTCTCACTGGTTATCTCTGACATTCTTTCTAATGCTGACGTAGTCTCATTGCTGACAAAGAAGTACTCTGTACTAGTATCTCTGAAACAAGCAAACCACAGAAACTGATCTAATATATTTAGGATGAAAACAGGCATTTATTCTACAAGAATTGCTTGAGATAGCAAGAAGGTAAATCTTCCAAAATATATACAGCATGGGTAGCAGGTCCTCAAGCTGTCACACTATATTGACACACACTTCTTATGCACCAGTACTTGCAAAAAGAAATGAAACATTCTATAGGTTTGGTGGTAGTCTGGTAGACTGTCTTCTTCCCAATTCAGAACTGAATGGACTGGGATTTTTTTATTTTTAATTTTATTTATTTATTTATTTATTTTTAAGTATGAACTGTGTCCTCTCTCTGAGGGTCAACATTTCTCCCAAACTTCCAGTAGGCATTGCTATTCCACCCAGTACAAGATTGTTTTCCTTCTGCTTCCTCATCTCTAGTTTGAACAACAAAGACTCCATGTTTTCTAAGTAGTGGTCTACAAGTGCTTCTGCTGATAATGGATGGCTTTCTTATTCCCAGCTACATGGGTATAGTTCAGTCTTGGGCAGAGGCTTGATTCAGAATCTGAAATATATGATGATACTGAGCTAATCACTTCTCCTTCAAATCTCCCTTTTCTACCTAAAATTACTTAATTGATATAATTATATCATTGATATAACTACATGCTGTGTTAAAATCTTACTGTTGCCTCTTGTGGTTTTTCCCTCAGGTGTGGAAAGGAGTCCTGAAGAGATGGCTGAAGGCAAAGTTGATGTTTGCAGTATCCTTTCCCCATTTACAACAAGGGAGGTCTGTTTCAGTGAAGAGAATTTTGACAAACTGGTGAAATTGACTGATTACAATGTCCTGAATAATGAAAACTTGATTATTCAGGCCTTGCGCATGGCAGTGGCACGGAGGAAGCAGAGGAATTACTAGCCGCCATTTGCTAACTTTAAACTCCCATGTGATATTTCTTGAGTTGTCTGTCATCTAGTGAGATTAAACTGTTTGATGCTTGCCACTCTAATCTGCAGTTGAAATTGCATCACCCCTTGGACTTGATGGACTCCAGTTCATTCTATTTAAATGACTGTTCAGATGGGCAGAATGGAATTCACAGTGGTTTAATCCAAAAGAAACTTCAAAACAACAAATTTATGTTTAGTTTTGTTACCTTGTTATTTTTCCAGTGGAGATATATATAATATAATTTAATACAGTGTTTTCTGTGATTACAATGAAATATGTAGCACATTAAAAATGTGAATCAAACCAAAACTCATACGTTTTTCTGTCTGGCCAAGCAGCAATCCCTTGAACTGGAATCTCTCTGTTTGTTAGCTTATTGATTGTGTTGGTCTTGCTTATCTTAATCATTGACATTATGAAGTTTGTTATCTCTGATGTGATTGTCTACTCTGAGATTTTTTTTAACTCACTTCACTAGTCTTTGAAAATAAGTGCTTTTTTTCAATTTACTACCAGTGTTAAAAATAATCTATGAAGCTTTGACCATCTATTAAAAGAAAATCCAAACAACTCAGAATGAAGTTGTCACTGTTTTATACTGTCATAATTGTCCTTTAAAATGCTCTTCACAGAACCACTGATAGTCAGCCTAAGTACTTGCTGTGTTTCCCAGCTACTTTGATTTTTCTCTTGGAGTTGCTGCGTGTTCTGCCTCTCATCTTCACCTGTCTTGAGTGTTCCTGTCAGCAGTCCATCTTCCAATGTTTCGGAGAATGGGAAGTGGCTGATAGCTGGTGCATAGAATACGACAATGCAAGAAGACCTTTTGAGCAATCTTCCAGATACAGTTTTTGTAACTGTTCAGCATTTTCCTGCAAATAGTTGGTTTTTTTTTTTTTTTTTTTTTTTTTTTTTTTTTTTTTTCGTAGAGATTGTGCTGAAAGAGTGATTTTCCCATCATCAAAAATTCAAAAGGCCCTCTGAGGGAAGCTAGTTGCCAGAGGCAATCTTCTCACAGTTCTGCAGTGGGTAGATCACAAGTTGTCTTTCTCAACAGCTGCTCTACACTGTGATACATGAAGAGTCTGCTCACAGCAGCTCAAATAATGCTTGGGATTGTCTTGCTTTTGGTAATAAAAGAGGAATAATAAAAGGACCTGGTGTAACCTTGTTTCCAGGTGCAGTATTGCATGTTGAAATTCAGATTATTAGCCCTGCATGTTATGAGGCAACTGTAATTGTGATTCAGCTCCAGAACACTAGAATCAGCTCAAGGAATACCTTTGGGTCTTTCCCAGATATCAGTTTGATTTGTGGTTTCTAGGATTTCTGGGAGGAAATGAAGCAGAGCAGGGTAGAAGCTCTTTCTATCTGTTTTTACAGGGAAAACTTAACAACAGGAGAGAAAAAAGCCAGATAGGTACATGACACAACCTGAGCCTCATTAACCAACTTTTTCATCAGGACTAATTAGTCCATTTCCTAAGTAACTATGACGAATTGTTGCGAAGACGTAACAGTGTTGCTTCCCGAGTCAGCCCTGGGGTATCTCTGCATTTTGTCCCGCTGATAGGAAACTTGCTTTTCTGTCTCTGGGGGGGGTTCCTTCTGCACTCAGGTTGCTCCATGATTCTTCTTTTTATCTTCCCATTGCTTCAATATCATCTGTTCAAAACAGTGTGTCCAAAATGTTTATTTTCTCGATAAAACTAATTTAGCCTGCAATAGGCTTAAAACTGAACTGATTGCAATCTTTTGGGGATTATTTCCTTTGACTGCTGCTTCTTGTTGCATCCACTTCTTACGTTACAGTATCTTTGGATGTCAAACGTCTTATTGAATTCAAGTTAGATAATATCTGTGGAATTACCTTAATCAATTATCATTTCATTGCAAAATGAAGTGAAATTTTGAGTTCATTTTTTAAATTAAATTTCATAATAGCAAGGAAGTTCTTTTTTTAAAAGTAAGTCTTCAATTTCATTATCTGCTACGTATTCACTTTAAGCACTGTGATGATTTCATGTGATGTCAACAGTGCCCTGCAAAGCAAAGTCTTATAAATGCAGGGATATAAGATTATGCTAGAACATGAAGAATAAGTAACATTAATTTCAAGTGACATCATCCAAATATGTTATCTTTGAGATCATTCACAATTTTGAGAAAGTGACTGAGCCTTTAAAGCTTTGCCTCTACCATGGAAATTCTCTTCCAGTCTCAACAGCTATTTGGAAATTTTTTGGCAATATTTTTCACTGCAGTAACCACTTGGCTGAAAGACCAGCTTACTGCCTGAGAGCACCATGAAAGCTGAGGTAGGGATGAAAAATCATCTTTCTCATATGTCTTTAAGCAAATACACACAGGCAATAAAAGACTACAAAAACTCTTTTGCATTCTCAATGACTTGCTTGGATGTTCTGGGCCAAGGAAGCCATGTGCAGTTGGACAGATCATTGCTGGTGCAGCTGATTTTGCACAGGAGGATGCATCCTGACCCTCTGGTATGCAAGAGCTATGTAGCCTCCTTAAAACCTACAAAGGGAAGATTCCTGCTGGGTATTGACACCACTCTAACTGCGGCTGGGAAGAGTATCCTTCTGCTGGGGTATCTATGTGTCACCTGCCAGCAGTGAGGAGGAGGAGCTGGAGATTGCTCAAGGGCTGGTGGCTGGGGCGAGGTTGGAACTGAGTCAGTCATCCACACACCTGCCTGTCTGCTCCAGGCAGCTTAAAGCACCAGAAGCTTTGGGTGCTCCTCAGTACCCATCCGCTGCTGCATTTCACACCTGGTTTGAACGTGGGGAAGACCACGATGGGGGTGTTTTACAGCACAAGCCAGGTAAGGAAAGGGAAAAAAAGGCTCTGGGATGAGCTGTCCAGGCAGCTTTAGTGGCAGATGGGACCTCGTGTAGGAGCATTGTTCAACTGAGATTCCTTCTTCAGAACCTGGGCTGACAGCAATGACTGGCTTCTATCTGGGTTTTCTGCTCGCTGTAATTTTTTGCTTTGAGGAATCTAAGGGCTTTCATACTGTAGCAATGGTACCATATTTTGTAAATGCCCACTTTATACACTGCTGCTTCTTTAACTCTCATCCAGTGGGATCTAGCAAAAAAACCCACTGATGAAAGCTATAGAGATGTATGTGAATGAGCACAGAGGAAAAGCCAGAAAGGTGTTAAATGTGGGCTCTCCTAGAAATTGTGGGAGTCTGTGGGCATTAGTGAACGGATGGTGACACAGAAGGCTTTCGTTGCTATATGTGGATTATATATATATATATATATACTTGTGGCATTGATACTCCCTGCTCAATGAGTAGCGTGCATGAGCTCTCCCATATATTTGTTACAAAAATATATGGAATATATGGTCTTTTTTCTTTTTCTTTCTTTCTTTTTTTTTTTTTTTTTTTTTTTTTTTTTTTTT
>NW_024885443.1:0-11068 GCF_019232065.1 Centrocercus urophasianus
AACCCAAAAACAAAAAAACAAAAACAAAAAACATAGAACCATGACAAACATCCCTTCCCAATGTCACCACTGCAACAGCATCACCCCTTGATGTTAAACCCCAGTGAACCCCCATCAGCCCCCCACATCACTCCCCAGTATCACCATAATCCCTGTAAACAGGAAGCAGAACCCCTAGAAGTGCACTATTACTATCTGACCCCAGAGAGACAGCAAACTGCCGAAAAGACAGAGAAAGGACATGCCAGCAGAGGATGCAATAGACAGCACCAGTAGGGCATCCCCTGCTTCAAAGGGCACTTTGTCTTTCATCCCCACTGCAATTTCTCTCCTTCTTTGGTTTTCCCCTGGGTCTGCAGGGTTTGTTCCATTGCACACTGTACCAGCATGGCCAACGCATGGTACAGAGCCCAAATAGAAGAGAACCCCTGACAACCTTTCCTCCAACAACCAACCTCAGCCCCAGCAAACAACTTTGCCCCCCAACACCCCCTCACCTCCTTGTCACTCCCTAATATCCCCCTCAATATCTTCCCAACAACGTCACAGCCCAGCATCACTCCCCAACATGATCCCAGCATCCCCACCCCCCATCACCCCAACAGTGTCCCCCCCAGTGATACCCCACCATCACCACAGTACCATCCCCACAGCATCACCTCTACAATGAGCTGGAAAACACAGCAGCGATAGTTGAGCAGCTAAGCCCTAGGTTGCAGCAAACGAAGGTCTGCTCTAGTACAGCATCAGTGAGCACACTCCCAAAGGAAACAAAACTGCTCTACATTGGAAAGCCTCAAGTTGGCAGAAACTCACAGTAAAAGCCCTATTCTTCCACTGCCAGCCCTTAAATGGGGGCTGGGAAGGAGTGGATCCTGGTTCCACCCCTTCATCACTCAGCAACACTGTGTGCACCTGAGCTCCTCTGGATCAGCCCTGCCTTCCCACCAGGTTCTCCATCTCTGCTTCAAGCCATGACTTAGCATTGCCACTACACCCTCACCATCACTCTGACAGTGTCACCCCAGTGTTACCCCCCAACAATGTCACGCCAGCATCACTCCCTGCTGTCACCCCATCTTCACCCCCCACTGTCACTCTCTGTTATCACCTCAACTTCACCCCTGGTGTCACCCCATAGGATAACTCCAAAATCACTCATTCTCTCCCCCCACACTGTCCCTCTGTCCCTTCATCCCTTGCTGTACACCCACCTGTCCCACCATGTCCCCTTGTGCCCAGCTGCTGGCATTGGCCCCCAGCTGCAGCGTAGTGCCCCGTAAGTGGTTTTGTGTCACCTCCACTGTCACCTCCACCAGCATGTATGGGGAAAGCTCAGCCCCATGTCCCCCACGTCACCCTCAGTGTCCCCTCTGTGTCCCCTCTGCATTCCCGTGTCCCCTCCATGTTCTTATGTACCCTCTGTGTGCCCATATCCCACCCATTTCTCTGTGTCCTCGCTGTGTCTCCTCCACATCTCCATATCCCCTTCATGCCTCCATGTCCCAGTGCCCCCCATCTCCTTGTCCCCTCTGTGTCCCCACGTCCCCCCCCATGTCTCTATGTCCCCGTGTCCCCCCGTGTCCCCATGCTTTCAATGTGGTGCAGCACAGGGTGGCTCATGTGACACAACAGTGTCCCTGCCACTGTCACCATTGCTATTCCTGCCACTGTTCCCACTGTCACCAGTGCTGCCGCTGCCTCCCGGCAGCTGATGGGCACCAGGGATGTGCTCTGCGGGGATGTGGGGACACCAGGGATATTGTGGGGACATTGTAAGGAGATTGGGGGATTGGGGGACAATGGGGGGACACTATGAAAGTTGGGGGCACTGGGGCGTCTTTGAGGACTGGGGACATTGTGTGGACATGGGAACAGGTGCCCTCACTGCGGTGGCCCTTGCTCTGCGGAACACCATCTCCAGGCAGTGCCAGATGGTGACGGTGGCATTGTGCGTGACCTCACCGTGGTTGTGCACTACCAGCACTGCGGTCATGTTGGCCACATGGCTGCCCAGCAGTGTGGCACCGGGCATCACCGTTACTGCCAGCTCAGGATGCTCGTCTGCCCCACAGCGCTTCTCTAATGGCACCTGCGGTGGCACCGGCACATCCTGGCCCAGCCTGTTACCTCCATGTGTCACATCACCATCACATCCCAGAGTGCGCTGAGGAGCTGGGAGAGGGCTCGATGATGTCTCTGGAGCTGCTCGCTGCATACTCCATAGCGCTGGGACACGTCCAGGTGTCTCTAGAGCCCATCGTGGGGCCATGAAAGAGTTCTGGGGCATACAGGGGGCACTGGGTTCCACAGGACTGAACTGACATGTGGCTGCTTGCCAAGTAGCTGCTATGTTGGCAGTGTTTGGGACAGCAGCTCCTAGTGGGGCTGTGTAACCGTTCAGACACCGATAATCAACTGTTAATCTTCCCCTTCCATCTGGTTTCGAAACTAGACGAACGGGCGAGTTATATGGGGAGTGTGTTCCGGAAATGTTTTTTCTCCAAATCTGTGATGACTTCAGAAATCCCACATCATGCTACAGCAGAAATGGGGTGCTGCAGTACATCAGTGATCTCTGATTCCAGGAGCACAGGGGCTGCACGAAGTATATACACGCTGCAGGCACCCTACTTCTTTGGGGTTTGGGGTTGAAACTTGAGGATGTCAAATCCTGAATTGTTTTCACAATGGTCTTTAATCGCAAAGAAAGTAGGCGACACACGTTTCTCACTGGAGAGCCGTAAGTTGTCCCCTCTAGTTTGGCAAACAGCACTCGCTCTGATCACGCCGGTAATCTCAACTTTGCCGTCCAGGCTGCACACACAGCTTTTCAGCATCTTGCTGTATCAGTACTGAAATTTGTGTGCTGTATCAGTATTGAAATTTGCGCTCCCCTATCTATTAGAAATTTTACCGAATGCCTTTGAGGACAGACTTCAGTCAAAATATGCATACCACTGTTGCTCATCCTGTGATAAAACTCCCCTTGCCACACCTGCTCGTTATCAGTCTTTTTTTTTTTGTTGTTTACAGTCTGAAGCAGTGATGGAGCACCTGGTGAGGGGTGTGGCCAGCCCTGCCAGCACAGGTGGAAGCAATTTGTCTGTGGGACCGGATAGGGCTGAGCTTGGCTCCACCCCTCCCTGCCCATATTTAAGGGCTGGGAACAGCAAGGGTAGCATTCTACTTGTGGGCTGCCTTCTTGGGAGTGAGTTCTGCCCTTTGGAATGTGGTGAGTGATTGATGCTTTATTGCAGAGCTTTGGTCTTTCCTTTTTGGGGATCCTGACCACTTTTAAGGGCTGAAAGCTGTAAGGGCAGCATTTCTCTATGGAGACTGCTTCTTTTGGGGTGTGGGCTGAGTGTTTGTTTTTGGAATGGGGTCGTTGATTTCTTCTTTATTATTGGATTGTAATTTCACTTTCTGGGGGGCTCCTGACCACGTTTAAGGTCTGTCAGCAGAAGGAGCAGCTACTGCACCTGGACACCGCTTCCTTTGGAATGTGGTGTGAGCCCTTGAAACAGGGTGAGTGACTTTTTTTTCTGGGTTCCAATATCTTGTTGTTGGGGGGATCTTGACCCCACTTAAGGGCTGGCAGCCTTTAGGGTGGTATCCGTCTTTAGAGACCGTCTCCTTGGGAGTGTGGGGTGAGGTCTGATCCTTGAGAAAGGGTGAGCGATTCCTTCTTATTTTAGGGCTGTGATCTCTCCTGTTTTTGGGGCATCCTGACCACATTTAAGTGCTGACAGATGTAAGGGCAGCATTGATCTCTGGAGACTGTCTCCTGTGGAGCATGGGTGAGTTTTGGTCTTTGAGGAGGGTATAAGTGATTTCTTCTTTATTTCAGGGCTGCAGTCTCCCTGTTGTTGTTTTTTGTAGCATGCTGACCACATTTAAGGGATGGAAGCCATAAGGGCAGCATCTCTACCTGGACACTGCTTCCTTGGTAGTGTGGACTGAGTGTTCATCTTTGGAATGGGGTAATTTATTCTTTCTTTATTTCAGGGCTGTTATGCACTGCATCCAATCATGCAGAGTTGTTTAAGGGCGTTCTGTGCACCCTCAGGTGTAATAAATCAGCTGATCTAATTTTTCAGCTCGATGGGGTTTAAGGATTGACAGAGTTCGTCTGGTCAGTGGTGTAAGCACTGTGTGATCTGCTGAGCAGATAATGGAACATCGCGAGCCCTATGTTTGTGCACTAGTTTGTATGCAGGCAGGTTTTTGATGGCTGTGGGAAGCTCACACAGGGATCGAATGGGTTGCAGGGGGCTTACCTCTCTCCATGGGGTCTATTAGAGTGAGGTGCATCGACCAGGACCTGAAGAACAGTCCCAGATGGCAGTGGCCATTTGCTTCATCCTCATTGAGCATAATGTGGTCTGGACCTCTCGAGCATAGGGATAACAGGTATTTGTTCCTATTTTGTCTGGCTCTCTCCCATATCTCCTTTATGAGTTTGTCAATGGTAATGGATCCCAAGGCATCGTTCTCAGAGCATGTTGTGACTGACCACCTTGGCGTCCTACAGTCCTTTCTGTTTGAACAGAAGGGCAGGGGAGATTCAGGCTGGACATTAGGAAGTATTACTTTTCAGAAGGGGTGGTCAGACACTGGAATGGACTGCCCAGGGAGGTGGTGGAGTCACCGAGCCTGGGGGTGTTCAAGGAAAGGCTGGATGTTGTGTTGAGGGACATGGTTTAGTGGGAGCTATTGGGAATAGGTGAACGGTTGGACTGGATGATCTTTTAGGTCTTTTCCAACCTTGGTGATTCTATGATTCTAACAGCAGATCTGGCTTCGTCTTTATAGAAAGCCAAGGATTGTCCTCTTCTGGACCACTGTACTCAGCATCACCCCAGCGTGATGAAGTGAAGTCCCTGGTCTGCTGAGTAGTGGGACTGGCCCAGAGAGGCTCTGTGACGGATGTGGATTATCCCAGCTGGGGTACCTGGTACCATTGGTGGTGATCTCGTCCAACTGCCACACAACGAACAGGAACATCCACAGCCAGATCAGGTTGCCCTGAGCCTTACCCAGCCTCACCTTGGAAGGGACAGGGCATCCATCATGTGTCTGGGTAACCTGTTCCACTGTGTCACCACCCTCACTGTACAAGGTTTTCTTTATATCTAGGCTAAATCTTTCCTTGTTCTTCCCTTCAGGTATTGAAAGGGAATCACCTCGGAGCCTTCACTTCTCCAGGCTGAACAGCTCCAGCTCTCTCTCTTTATAGGAAAGGCGTTCCATCCCTCGGTTCATATCTGTGGCCATTCTCTGGATGTGCTCCAACAGCTCCACGTCTGTCCTGCACTGTGGACATCTACATCCAGACACAGCACCTCCAGATGAGGTCTCACAGTGCAGAGCAGAGGGGCAGGACCGCCTCCCTTCACCTGCTGACCGCGCATCTTTGGATGGAGCCCAGCATACAGTTGGCTTTCTTGGCCAGGAAGGTACATTGCTGAGTGCCCACTACTCAGCTCATTGAGGTCCCTCTGGATGGCATTGTCCCTCTGGTGTGTCACCGCACCCCACAGCTTGGTGTCATTAGGGTGTACTCAACCCCACTGTCAATGTCAGTGATGAAGGGGCAATCCCAGATGTTTGTGCAAACTCAGCAAAGAACACCTTGAGAGCAGCACCACAGAGAAGGACTTGCGGATCCTGGTGGCTGAGCCAGGATCCATGAGTGGACATCAGCCAGCAGAGTGCGCCTGCAGCCTGGAAGACCAACTGTGTTCTGGGCTGCATTAAAAGAGGAGTGGTCAGCAGGGAGAAGGAGATGATCTTCCCCATTTACTCGGCTCTTGTGAGGCCCCGTCTGCAGCGCTGTGTCCAGGCCTGGGGGCCCCAGCACAGGAAGGACGTGGAGCTCATGGAGCGGGTCCAGAGGAGGCACTGAGATGATCAGATGGTTGGAGCAGCTCTCCTGCAAGGAAAGGTTGAGGGAAGTGGGCTTGTTCAGCCTGGAGAAGAGAAGGCTTGGGGGAGAACTCATTGCAGCTTTCCAGTACTTGAAGGGAGTGTATAAGCAGGAAGGGAAATGGGTGTTTATGAGGGTGGATCGTGATAGGACAAGGGGAAATGGTTTTAAACTGAGACAGGGGAGGTTTAGGTTGGTTATTTGGAGGAAGCTTTTCATACAGAGGGTGGTGACGCACTGGAACATGCTTCAGAGTCACTTCCAGGAAGATCTGCTCCATGATTTTTTCCAGCACGGAGGTGAGACTGACATGTTGGTAGTTCCCAGGGTCATCCTTTCTATCTGTAATAACAGCTGTGCTGTCGCCTTTTTTTCTGCTCACCAGGGACTTCACCTGACTGCCTCAACTTCTCAAATACCATTGACAGTGGCTCAGTGACTGCAGCACTGAATTCCCTTAGAAGTCTGGGACTCGCCTCGTCAGGACCCAAAGACTCCTGGATGTTCAGGTCCTCAGGTGGTCCAGGACCTGATTTCCCATCACAGTGTGGGATTGGGGGGGGAGGGAGGCGGCATTGCTTCCTCAATCCCCACCTACCAAACCAAAGGTGAGGGCAGTGTATAGTGAGCAGTTATCAGAGAAGATGGAAGCAAAAATATTGTTGGGTACCTGAGCCTTCTTGTCTGTTGTTCTCAGCTTCAGTGCTGCTGGTAAGCAGCATCATGCACAGAGTGCAGCCATGTTGCTCTGAGAAAGGAGCACTGCAGCGCATGTCTGAAAGGAACCCTGCCCTACATCTGCAGTGCCTTCATTACTGCATTGTGTCCTACAGGTGGCAGCGCGTTGCGGTGCTCCCGAGAGACATAACAACTGCATGGAGAGGTGTGGGTCTTCACGGCAACAGCAAGGAACCAGAATCTGCATTTCCTGGAATGCCACTGGACCCCACTTTGCTGGCTGGTAATTGTCTGCCCAGCAGGTAAGGGCAATGCTCACCCACCAGTGTTTACCCACTCCATTGCATGGCACAGCACGGTGCTCCCAGAGCTCTTAATTGCACTTGAAGGTGCCCGGAAGGCTGCCTGTCCTTTTCTTTCTGTGTTCTCCTTGTCTCTGGCCTTTTACTGCAGTGTTTTCCTTCCCTTTGCCATTGGTGTTCCCTACTGCATTCTCTTGCCCTCCTGTTTTTGTGTTCCATGCCACGTTCATTTGGCCGTTGCCCTTGGCTTTCTTTGCCATATTCACTTTGGCATTCAGTTTTGTCGTTCCCTGCTGCGCTCTCTTGCCCTCCTGTTTTGGCGTTTCTTGCCGTGTTCTCTTGGCCATCATCCTTGGCTTTTCCTTCCATGTTCTCTTGGCCCTTGGCCTTGTCTGGGCATTCCCTTGTCCTCCTGTTATTGTGTCCTGTGCCACATTCTCTTGGCCATTGCCCTTGGCTTTCTGTAGCCACATTCTCTTCAGTATTTGTTTTTGGCATTCCCGGCAGCGTTCTGTCGTGTTTTGGCATTTCCTGCCACGTTGTCTTGGCCCTTGCCTGGGCATTCCCTGCGGCATTCTCTTTGACCTCCTGTCTTGGCGTTCCAGCTGCATTCTGCATTGGCCTTCTTTGCCGCGTTCTCTTTGGCCTCCTGTTTTGGCACTTCCTGCCATGTTTTCTTAGCCCTTGCCTGGGCATTCCATGTCGTGTTCCCTCGGCCTTTTGTTTTGGCATTTTGTGCTGCGTTCTCTTGGCCTTTGCCCTTGGCCTTTCCTTCTGTGTTCTCTTTGGCTGTATATTTTGGCCTTTCCTGTTGTGTTCTCCTTACCCTCACCTTGGCTTTCCATTGGGTGCTCTCTTTGTTTTTGCCCTTGCCTTAGCTTGGCTGTTTGCTTTGCATTTGCCTTGGCTTTCCTTGGCAGTTCTGCTTCCCTTTGCCTGCCCTGGGAGTTCTGCTTGCCTTTGGCACTTTGGTATCCCACTAACGCTGGGAGGCAGCGTTAATGTTAACCTTGACCGGAACCCATAGCTGAATGGGAGTTCTAACGATAATTACGTTAACCTGCAGTGTACCTGTGAACCAAACCCTTAACCCAGTATTAAAAATGTCTCTTACTCTAAGTGCTGCCATAAAAATAATGCCCCACGTTTTCTGTCAAAGTAATCTTAATTGTAATTGTAGTGCAGAATACTGATGTTAGACTAACTGTAACTTCAAACCTATCAATAGCATTAATCATACCCTTAAGGTTAATTATAATCATAACTAATTATAACCCTTGCGTCATCATTACAGCAATGTGCTCAGGGTGCAGCCCTACATATGCGGGGCAGTGCCTTCATTACTATATTGTGTCCAACAGGTGGCTGCAGAGCTGCAGCGCTCCTGAGAGCTTTAAGGACAGCATGGAGATGCGTGGGTCTTTACGGCAGCAGCAAGAAACCAGAATCTGCATTTCCTGGAATGCCACTGGACCCCACTTTGCTGGCTGGTAATTGTCTGCCCAGCAGGTAAGGGCAATGCTCACCCACCAGTGTTTACCCACTCCATTGCATGGCACAGCACGGTGCTCCCAGAGCTCTTAATTGCACTTGAAGGTGCCCGGAAGGCTGCCTGTCCTTTTCTTTCTGTGTTCTCCTTGCCCTTGGCTTTCCCTGCTGTGTTCTCTTGCCCTCCTGTTTTGGCGTTTCTTATGGCATTCTCTTGGCCATTGCCCTTGGCTGCCTTTGATGCATTCTCTTCAGCCTTCAGTTTTGGCCATCTGTGCACATTCTGTTGCCCTTTCTCGTTGGCCTTCTTTGACACATTCCCTTTGCCTCCCATTCTGGCATTCCCTACATTTTCCTTGGCCTTCAGTTCTGGCATTCTTGGCTGCGTTCTCTTTGGCCATTGTCCTTGGCCTTCTTTGCCACATTGTCTTTGACCTCTTGTTTTTTGCGTTCCCTCAGCATTCTCTTTGGCCTCTTGTTCTGGCGTTCCCTGCAGTGTTCTCTTTGGCTTCGATTTTGGCGTTTCCTTCCATGTTCTCTTCGGCCATTGCTCCCGGCCTTCTTTGCCGCTTTCCCTTTGGCCTCTTGTTTTTGCATCCCTTACGGTGTTCTCTTTGGCCTTCGGTTTTGTCTTTCTGTGCCGCGTTCTCTTTGGCCATTGCCCTTGGCCTTCTGCATTGACCTTCCCTGATTCATTTTCTTTTGTCTCTGTTTTGGTGTTCTCTGCGGCCTTCTCCTGGGGCCTGGCCTCTGACGAGGCGTTCTCTTCAGTGCTCTCCCTGCCATTGCCATCCCTTTGCCTTTGATGTTGCCTTCCCTTGGGTGTCGTCTATGCCTTTGCCCTCTGTTTTGGCATTCCCTCAGCTGTTCTCCTTGCCTTTTGCTCTCAGCTTTGCCTTGGCCTTCCCTAACAGTCACTCTGAGCCTAATCCTAATAAATCTAACCTTAATATCTTCTCCCCAACCCTACGCTCTGAACTGAGACCCTGAGGCAGTGTTAATGTTTTAACCTGGGTCTTCTGCCAGCCCAAGGCAGAGCTCAGTGCACTCTCATAGAGTCCATAGCCTTTCCTTTTCCTCTTTGACCATCACTCATCGAGTCCACAGCCTTTCCTTTTCCTCTTTGACCATCACTCATATAGAGTCCATAGCCTTTCCTTTTCCCTTTGACCATCACTCATAGAGTCCATAGCCTTTCCTTTTCCTCTTTGACCATCACTCATAGACTCCATATCCCCTTTGCTACGGTTCAGAGGTGGGAACCATCCCACCACGTCTCTGTGAGCCAAACAAGACCCCAGCACTGCAAATGCAAAAGATTTCGAGCTCACCGAGTTGATGTTCGTTCTCATTCATGTAAAGACACTTCAGAATGCATCCCATTCCAGAAGCATGATGTGATACAGCCTGGCTGGGCCTCGTATCTACACCACGGTACTGATGTTCAGAAGGTGGCACACAGGTACGCTGTGGGGCTCACAGTTGCCCAGGAAGCATTGGCACCACCATGGCTTTCCTGAAAGCCCAGAACTGCATTTGCCAACTGGCTGGGGGTGTGCTGGAGACTCCAGGGAGCTGCCATTCAAAGCAGAGCCCAGAACAAACTAAAGTATCATCAGTGAAAGAATGTAGCCATGTCACAGCCCTGTAATCCCTTAAGCTCCAGCATATGCAATAGATGGGGAACTGCAGGCCTGTTAGCCTGACCTCGGTGCCAGGGAAGGTGATGTGCAGGGTGAGCAGGGGATCAGGCCTGGCCAGCATGAAGGGCAGCTCCTGTTTGACCAACCTGATCTCCTTCTATGATCTGTGACCCATCTGGTGGATGAGGGAAAGGCTGTTGATGTGCTCTGCCTAGACTTCAGCAAAGCCTTTGGCACCGTCTGCCACAGCATCTCCTCATCCCACAGCTCCTCCTGCTGAAGCTGGCAGCCAGAGGCTTGGATGGATGCACTCTTGGCTGGGTAAGGAGCTGGTTGGAGGGCCGGGCACAGAGAGTGGTGGTGAATGGAGTCAAATCCAGCTGGCGACTGGCCTGTCCTCCTCAATATCTTCATTGATGACCTCGATGAGGGCATCGAGTGCAGCCTCAGTAAATTTGCAGATGGCACCAAATTGGCTGGAAGCGTGGATCTGCCTGGGGGTAGCGAGGCCCTACAGCGGGATCTGGACAGGCTGGAGAGCTGGGCTGAAGGCAATGGGATGAGTTTCAACAAGGCCTGGGGGTATGGATGGATGCTGGGCTGAACATGAGCCCACAGTGTGCCCAGGTGGCCAAGAAGGCCAGGCATCCTGGCTGGCATCAGAAACAGTGTTGCAAGCAGGAGCAGGGAGGTGATTGCTGCCCTGTATCCAGCACGGGTGAGGCCGCACCTCGAGGGCGACAAAGCTGGTGAGGGGTCTGGAGCACAGGGCTGATGAGGAGAGGCTGAAGGAGCTGGGGTTGTTCAGCCTGGAGAAGAGGAGGCTCAGGGGAAACCTCATTGCTCTCTATGGCTGCCTGAAGGGAGGGTGTAGTGAGCTGGGGGTCGGCCTCTGCTCTCGTGTCATCAGTGATGGGAGCAGGGGGAATGGCTTCATTCAGTCCTCCAGCCCCACATCTCAGTCCTCCAGCCCCATAAGTGAGTCCTCCAGCCCCATAAGTGAGTCCTCCAGCCCCATAAGTGAGTCC
>NW_024885444.1:0-1549 GCF_019232065.1 Centrocercus urophasianus
GGTTTTTTTTTGGGGGGGGAGGAAGACCCCAAAACATCAGCCACCCCATAACGAGTGACAGCCTCCCCCATAAATCAGCCAATCCCAGCTGACGGGGATCCCGAAATCCCAAAGGAGGGGCCCCAAAATTGCAGCCCAGGGACCCCAAAAGCTGCAAAAGGACCCCAACATTGGAACCGTGTGACCCCAAAATCCCACAGGGACCCCAACATTCCAACCCAGGGACCCCAAAATTCAGATCAGAGACCCAAAATCCCATTGGGGGACCCCAACATTGCAACCCAGGGACACCAAAATCCCATTAAGGACCCCAAATCCCATAGGAACCCATAGAATCCCATAGGGGACCCCAAAATTCCAACCCAGGGAACCCAAAATCCCATAGAAATCAGAACCTCATTGGGGGACCCCAAAATTCCTACCCAGGGACACCAAAATCCCATAGAATCCCATAGAAGACCCCAAAATCCCATAGAGGACCTCAAAATCCCACAAGAGATACAGAATCCCATTGGGGGACCCCAAAATACATACAGGGGACCCCAAAATCCCATAGGAACCAGAGAATCCCATTGGGGGACCCCAAAATTCACACCAGGGACCCCAAATCCCTTTGGAACCCATAAATGCCAGTGGGAAATCCCAAAATTCCAACTCAGGGACCCCAAAATTCACGTTGGGGACATTTGGGGACAGATATGGGATGGGGGGACACGTCTGGGGACATGTAGGGACATCTGAGAACTGATCCGGGATTTGGGGACACATTTGGGGACACATTTGGGGACATCTGGGGACAGATATGGGATTTGGGGACACACTGGGGTCAGATTTGGGGACATTTGGGGTCACAGTGGGGTAGGGGGGCACATTTGGGGACAGATATGGGATTTGGGGACACATTGGGGTCACATTTGGGGACATTTGGGGACAGCTGGGACGCTGTGGGCACAGATGGTGGCACAGCGGGGAGCTGGGCTCTCTTAAAGGGCCAGGCGCGCCTGAAGGCTCGACCCCATAGATCTTAAAGGGACAGGGACCCTAAAAATGCCAGGTCCGGAACTCTTAAAGGGCCAGAGTTCTCTTAAAGGGCCAGCGCTTCTTAAAGGGACAGCCTCGTTGATGTTAAAGGTACAGATCCGTCTCTTAAAGAGACAGGAACCCATTTAAAAGGACTGCAGCTCCTCAAACCTCAATCCCAGGGCCATATACCTCTCTTAAAGGGCCAGACTCCTTCTTAAAGTGCCAGACCCCCCAGCTTTAAAAAGCCATACTTGACACTTAAAGGGGCAGACACCTCCTTAAAGGGCCAAACTTCTACTTAAAGGACCAGAGCCACCTTAAAAAGCCATACTCCCCACTTAAAGGGCCAGACACTCTTTAAAGGGCCGCCAACTCCCTTGAAAGGGCCAGCCACGCCCTTAAAGGGCCAGACACTCTTTACAGGGCCAAACAGTGCCTTAAAGGGCCAGACTGCTCCTTAAAGGGCCAGACACCCCAATAAAGGACCACAAACCCCCTTAAAGGGCCAGACCTCCCCCTTAAAGGG
>NW_024885444.1:1649-17443 GCF_019232065.1 Centrocercus urophasianus
AAGTGGGGGGCGATCCCCTCCCTACACCCCAAAACCTCTATGGGGGCTCTATGGGATCCAAGCCTTTGGGGTCTGTATGGGGTTCCAATGGGGTCTCTATGGGGTCCCAATGGGATCCAAGGTTTTGAGGTTTCTATGGGTCCTATGGGGTGTGAGGCTTTGGGGTCTGTATGGGGTCTTTATCGGACCCAATATTTTGGGGCCTCTATGGGGTCTCTATGGGGTCCCTATGGGGTCTCAATGGTGTCTGAGGGTATGGAGTCCCCATAGGTTCTGTACAGGGTCCCTACAGGATCTCTATAGGGTTTCTATGGGGTCTGAAGGTTTTGGGGTCTCTACGGGGCCCCATAGGGTCTGTGGCTTTGCGGTCCCTATGGGGGCCCAATGGGGTCTCTATGGAGTCCCTATGGGGGTCTCTATGTGGACTGAAAGTTTTGACGGTCTCTATGGGGGTCATCTTTATTGGAGTCTCTATGGGGTCCCCATGAGGTACGAGGGTTTGGGGTCTCTACGGTATCCCTATGGGGTACTTCTCGGGTCTGAAGCTTTGGGGTCTTTATGGGGTCTCTATGGGATCTCTGTGGGATCTCTATGGGCCCCATGAGGTCTGAGGCTTTGGGGTCTATATGGGGTCTGAAATTTTTGAGATCTCTATGGAGTCCCTATGGGGTGGAAAACTTTGGGGTCTCTATGGAGTCTCTATGGGGTTTGAGGCTTTGGGGTCTTTATGTGGTCTCTATGTGGTCTCTATGGGGTCCCTACAGGATCCGAGGCTTTGGGGTCTCTATGGGGTCCCTATGGGGTCCCTACAGGATCCGAGGCTTTGGGGTCTCTATGGGGTCCCTATGGGGTCTCCACAGCGTGTGATGGATTTAGGGTCTCTACAGGTCTAGAGTCTCCCTAGGAGTTTCTATGGGGTGTGAGCATTTTGGGGTCTCCATAGGGTCTCTATGGGATGCCTATGGGATCTCTATGGGGCCCCATGGGGTCTGAGGCTTTGGGGTCTGTATGGGGTCTCCATAGAATCTGAGGGCTTTGGGGACTCTATGGGGTCTCTATGGGTCTCCATGGGTCCCTGTGGGTCTCTATGGGTCCCTGTGGGATTTCTATGTCTCTCTATGGGATTTCTTGTGTCCCTATGGCTCTCAATGCCTCTCTATGGGATTTCTATGGCTCTCAATGGGTCCCTATGGTTCTCTAGGGATTTCTATGGCTCTCGATGGGATTTCTGTGGCTCTGTATGGCTCTCTATGGGTCCCTATGGGATTTCCATGTGTTCCTCTGGCTCTCCATGGCTCTCTATGGGTCCCTAGGGCTCTCTGTGGGTCCCTATGGGACTTCTATAGCTCTCCATGCATCTCAATGAGTTGCATGGAGAGCTATAGAATGATGTGATTTCTGAGAGTCTCCATGCGATTTCTATGGGTCCCTGTGGGTCCTTGTGGGATTTCTATGTGTCCCTATGGCTCTCAATGGATCTCTAAGGGGTTTCTATGGCTCTCAATGGGCCCCAATAGGATTTCTCTGGCTCTCTATGGGTCCCTATGGGATTTCTATGGGTCCCTATGTCTCTCTACGGCCTCAATGGGTCCCTATGGGATTTTTACATGCCTCCACGGAATTCCTATGTGTCCCTATGGCTCTCAGTGGCTCTCTATGGGTCCCTACGGGTCTCTGTGGGATTTCTATGGCTCTCAATGGCTCTCAGTGGGTGCCTATGGGATTTCTATGGCTCTCTATGGGCTCCTATGATTCTCTATAGGATTTCTAGGGGTCTCTACGGGTCCCCATGATTCTCTATGGCATTTCTAGGGCTCTCTATGGGTCCCTATGATTCTCTATGGGTCCCCATGATTCTCTATGGGATTTCTAGGACTCTCTATGGGTCCCTATGATTCTCTATGGGTCCCCATGATTCTCTATGGGATTTCTAGGACTCTCTATGGCTGCCTATGATTCTCTATGGGATTTCTAGGACTCTCTATGGGTCCCCATGATTCTCTGTGGGATTCCTAGGTGTCTCTACGGGTCCCTATGATTCTCTATGGGATTTCTAGGGGTCTCTATGGGCCCCTATGATTCTCTATAAGATTTCTAGGGGTCTCTATGGGTCCCCATGATTCTCTGTGGGATTCCTAGGGCTCCCTATGGGTCCCTATGATTCTCTATGGGATTTCTAGGGCTCTCTATGGGTCCCTATGATTCTCTATGGGATTTCTAGGGGTCCCTATGGCTCTCAATGGGTCTCAATGGCTCTCAATGGATCCCAGCGTTTCTCAGTGATGCTTCCGGTCCCTCCTTCCCTCTGCTCCCGGTTCCCCCGCTGCCTCCGTTACCGCCTCAGCGCCTCTCCCGGTCCCGGTAGTCCTCAGCCATGGCGGATCCGGGCCCGACCCCGCGGGCGGTTCCGGTGGGGCCGGGCCGGTCCAGAGACAGGAATGGCGGCGGCGCCGGAAGCGGCGCAGAAATGACGTCACCACTGTGCGTCAGAAACCGGAAACGGAAGGCGTGGCTTATGTCCCGGCCGCGCCCTTCTTACCCTTTACCGCAATGGGAGAAATGAGGGCGGAAGTGGCTTCTAGACCGGAAGTTGGTCCTCTCGGGAAACGGATATCGAGCGCGGTGGTTCCGCCGGCAATTGAGTTCCCCCTCTTCAATGTGGAGCGAATCCCGCAGCTCCTTAATCCGGATTTACTCCGGATTTACACCCCTTTACCCCTCCCACCCCCCCTTCACTCCCCACTCACTCTCATCGTGGATCCACCCCCTTTACTCCACATTTACACCCCCTCACTCCAGTTTTACTCCAGGTTCACTTCATTCCGCATTCACACCACTTTACTCCGGATTTACTCCATCTTTAATCCGGATTTACTCCCAGTGTATTCCAGCTCCCACCCCCACTTACACTCCCAATCACAGACCCACTCCTTTTACTCCACATTTACACCCTCTTTACTCCGGATTTATTCCGGATTTACCCCCCTTTTACTCCTCCTATTCCCACTTCACTCCCCATTCACACCCCCATCCTGGATCCGTCCCCTTTGCTCCACATTTACACCCCCCTTACTCCAGTTTTACTCCAAGTTCATTCTGCATTCACACCCACTTTACTACGGATTTACTCCCCCTTTACTCCCACTGCACTCTATATTTACTTCCAAAAGAATCTACATTTATTCCACATTGACTCCAACTTAACTCCACATTTACTCCTCATTTACTCCATTTTACTCCAGGCTTACTCCCAAATTACATCACATTTACATCACTCCACATTTACTCCACATTTTCACCCACAGTTCTCAACATCTACTCCACATTGTCTTCCACGTTTACTTCCAATTTACTCCACGTTTTCTCCACATTTCCTCCCACATTGCTCCAGGTTTATTCCCACATCACATCCACTCCACATTCACCCCATATTTTCTCCCATATTTACTCCCCCTTTACTCCACGTTTACTTCCAATTTAACCCACATTCAGTCCATATTTACACTCACGTTGCTCCACATTTCCTCCCACATTTACACCACTTTTACTCCCAAATCACTTCAATTCTTGACGGGTTACGCCATCACAAAAACAGATAAATCCATCACGCCTTCGTTGTTATCATCAGCAACGCTGTTCGTTAAGTAGCCCACACCGTTCAGTTGAAACTACAGCAGCGAAGGAAGGGGGGGGGTATCTCGTCTCCGCCCAGGCTCAGCAAACATCGCCTCCGCTCATCCCAGACACGAACTGCGGGCTGGAAATCTCACGAGCAACGAAAGCTCCGGCTGTGAGGCTTCCCGCACAGCGCTTCGCCGCAGAGCCCACGGCCGCCCCCCCGGAGCGCGGCACGCAGCGCAGCGCAGCCCATCCTGCGGCCGCCCCCCGCCCCGCCTCATCGCGGCGGCGGCTCCGCTGCGCCCGGCGGCCCGGTCCAGGCAGCCCGACCGAGCCCGGAACTCCTCTTCCGTCACGGCCACGGACGGCTGCCTTCCGACGGGACGGGGCTCGACCTTTGCTGGGCTCCGCTGCTCCGTGTCCCCCACGCTCCCCTCCTGTCCCCTCCCCTCCCCCGCTGAAGGTCGCTCCGAGCGGCGCCGTCGGCGCTGTCACCTCCCAGGCTGCTGCTGCCGGGATGTGACGGCGCTCAGCGCTGCGGGCCGCTCTGCGCACAGACGGAGCCGTCGGTGCCGTTGCCAGGAGAACGGCCGACTTCTTGCCAGCAGAGCAGGTGAGAACGAGCGGGGCGCAGCGCGTCACCCACCGTGGGCACGGCGTTGCCATCTGCAGGAGGAGCGGAGCGGAGGAGCGTCCCGGCGCTGCCTTCCCCGAGGGCTGCGTGCCCTGCCCGCTTCCATACCGGCGGTGGAGGCGGTGCTCCAGCAGGCTGCGCTGCTGGCAGCTGGGTCTGCGCTGGGGGGCTGAGCTCAGAGCGTTCCTCAACGAGCTGGGGACTCGACGAGCTGGGGACTCAATGAGTTGGGTGCTCAGTGAGCTGGGGACTCAATGAGCTGGAGACCCAATGAGCTGGGTGCTTTTCTGCACTTCCCTGGCGATTTTCTCTTTACCATTTTCTAGCAGTTCTTCGCAGCCCGTCTCCCTGGTGGTTCCAGGCAGTTCAAAGCCCCCCGAGGTGGCACAGGCTGTCCCTGATGTATTTCTCCGCTTGCTTTACCGCCGGGACCAACTCCTTTTTCCCATTTCTCCAGTTTCTTGGCCTGCAGCTAGCTTAGATGATAAGCAGACGTGCTGCTGCTGCTGCTGCTGCACCACCTGTTCAGAGGAAGGTCCTTTAATTACAGCGTTTCTTTGTGGAGTCAAGGAGCTCAGTCTGTGTGCCATAGAGGCAGGTGGGTGACAGCAGGAACATTGCAGCTCCCACCCCATGCAGCAGCAGAAATGGAGCTGAGGGTTTCCATTCGGGGAGGAGGGCGCAGAGGACGCGCTGCCGTCTCCCTGTTTCTCTGGGGCTGGGATCAGTGTTTGGACCGGAGGAGCGGGCCCCAAGGCCGTCCATTTCAGTCACTGAGACCTGAGTGCTTTTCAGGATGGTTTACAATTGCAGAGGAGCGTTTGGCGCGCGTTTCTGGTCCGGAAGCCAGATTTGGTACACAACGATTTGTCCCATTTCAGCTTTAACTCCTTGCTGTCTGAACTGCACGCCCAGCTTCCTGGAGTGGAATTGGGTCAGCACCAACATTTGTGTTTGGCTGTTTATGAAAAAGGCTTTCCCAGGTGGTCCGTATGATATCTGGCATTAACATGAACGTGTGGCTGTCGCCGTTCGTTCACAGATCATTTTTCCTGGGGCAGGAGCGGCCAAAGCCTTTGGGCATCCTTTGTTCTGAGCTCAGGCCCTGCTGCTCCTCTGCTGGTGGTAGACAGGGGAGCTGGGAAGCCGCTTTCCTTTCTCTGCTGGCCCTGACAGTGCAGGAGCTGAAATGCTCTCCTTTCCTTCACTCTTAGCCAGCATCTGCAACACTGCAATTAGGCTGAAAATAATGGCAGGAGGCTGATTAAGAACAACGCCCCTAGGAATGCCCGGGGTTCATGTTTTCTGTTTGCTTCTTTGGTTTTCTGCAGGATCGCTCACTCCGCTTTCAGACATTTGTCCGTAATACTTCAGACTGATTTTCCTTTGCTTTAGTTTCTGTCCCCTGCTCCTGTTTATTTCAGTTCTCCTTTGCTTCGTGCTGCAACTCCCAAACTTGGCGTTTTGCAGGTACCACCTCTCGCCTTTCATCCTTGTGTGGCCCCAAATGGTTGTCACGGGTGGCTCCAAACACAATACATGCTCCTGAGAGGGATGCAGGACTCTATTAATGTAATACAGATACGCTGTAGTGATTTAACAGCACCTTGACAGGAGTGGAGACGGCTGAATCCACTCGGTTACTTGCTGCACAGGGTTAACACGCACCTACAGACGGCCCTGCTGTTCAGTCACGAGGCTCAGGGTTGACCTTGCTT
The DNA here is from genome assembly GCF_019232065.1 of Centrocercus urophasianus. Taxonomy (NCBI): domain Eukaryota; kingdom Metazoa; phylum Chordata; class Aves; order Galliformes; family Phasianidae; genus Centrocercus; species Centrocercus urophasianus. The sequence goes on from NW_024885444.1 coordinate 7,620, forward strand.
TCTCAACTAGAAGCACAAAGGCAAGGAGCCTTTGCAGCAGGCGGATCCACTGCTGTGCCAGGTCTTGATCAGGGCTGATGTCTATGGGATCGTATGCCAGTCTAAGAAATAACCCTAGAGAAGCTCTCAAAGCTTCAGTGTAACCACGCGTCTCTTGCAGAAGATCAGCGTCGGCGAGGCGTTTTCACGTCAGGGTGCAAGAGATCTCAGTGCAGGACCTTGGGAGGCAGCTCTGGTCGAAGGGAGATCCTGCTGTGCAGCCTGCTGCTGCACAAGAACTGCAGGGGCACTTGGGCTGCCATCCGTTTGGGGTAAGGTGACCGACTCCTTGCCATGCTGTGTCTGTGGTCTGATGCACTGTCATGGTTCTGTTTTTTGTTTTTTTTTTATTTGGGGTTTCAGTATTCCACATCAAAACATCGTGCAGTGTACGGGGCATTGAAGTGTTAACGCCTCAATTCCAAGTACCCATCCCTGTGCATTACAGCAGTCACGGGATCTGGCCCTGCCGGGTGGGGGTCACTCTCTTGGCTGCCTTGCAGTGGGTGCTGGAGGTGCTTTCCTGGCCGTTCCAAGCTGTTCAGGTTTGACTGGGTCCCGGGAACTCTCTCTCATCTTGTCTGATTTATTCATCTCAATTTCAATTAGATTGTATTGTGTTTTGTTATCTTGTATTCCAGTATTATAGTAAAATAAGTTTTCCTCCATGGATTGTTGCCGCTGTTCTTTTCTTCCCTTCCTTCCTTCCCATTTTTGTGGCACTGGGGTGGGGGGGGGAGGGCAGAGGCCTGTCACCTCCCTGTCACGGACATCGACTGATCTGGTCAATGGTGTGACAGATTTTGGTGGAGAATGCAGGCAGAGCTGCTTTTTAGCTTTTAGAACTAATCTCTTCTTCTCTCTGCTCTTAGAGAGCTTCATTAAGGAGCATTACCAGTAGCTCAGGTTTCTGTGCTGGAAAACCTGACCTTGAAAGATGAGGCGTGCTGCCAGCATTCTGGGATCTTTGTAAACTTAGAGCACTGCTCAGTCTGGGTAGGGCCTTTTTTCTTTTTTTCCCCTCCTCTCGTTAGCTGCAATTCATTAACCCCTTTTTAGCAGGCACCAGTGATGAACTCGTTATCATGGGGGTGCTGCATAAAGGATTAAAAGCAATGGCGTTACTCACAACCTACTGGCCAATAATCCAGCTCATATTTATGTGCTGTGGAATTGCATCCGTGTATGGCTACCCGATGGCACTGGTGGAGACGCCTATATTTTACCCATATGCAAAGTGGTGTGGTTTGAATTTGGACATCCCCGAAGGAACGGCTTATTTCACAAACAGCTCCATCCCTAACGGAATAGCTGATTCACAAACAACACTACCCACGCTTTAAGCCACCGCCATGACGCCCCCGTCACGGACGTAGGTGGATCCAGTCCACTCTGTGACACGCGCATTCGCCCCTCACTTGTTGCCTCGGTGTCTGCTCTCAGTTCTTTCAGGCCCCCAGTTTGTGCTAGTTCATCTGTTCCAGCCAGAGTTTCACCAGTGCTGTTGCTGATTGTCTTCCTGTGCAAGTGCCCTGCAGATGGGTTGGGGAGGGCTGGGCTTGGGCAGGGGCTGCTGCGTTCCCTCACAGCTCTCCTGCCGTTTGTCTTCTCCCTGCAGGCTCCAGTTCAACTCCTGCCTTCCAGCCGCGACCATCCCAGCCTACAGGAGAGCAGCAGATGGCCTCAGCACAGCCACCTCAGGTAGGGGCTGGGGAAGCAGGCAGGAGAGGGCAAAGGGCGAGGGATGTGAATGCAGGGGGGGAGGGAGGTGGCCTCAGCCAGCGTGTGTGTGCTGGGGATGGAGAAGGGCTGGGGCTGGAGTTTGCGTCCTCTGCGAGCTGCTTCCCCGGGCCTTGGCTGCTCTCAGCAAGGAGCCTCTTTGCTTGCAGGAGCCCGTGAGCTTTGCGGAGGTGGCCGTGCATTTCAGCAGGGAGGAGTGGGTGCTGCTGGACCCTGCGCAGCGAGCGCTGTACCGGGACGTGATGCTGGAGACGTACCAGTGCCTGGCCTCGCTGGGTGAGGGCTCTGCTGCCTTTCCTCCTCCTTAGGGCACCTCTGGCTGTACGGCCACCCTCTGCAAGCAGGGCATATTCTACCATGCAGTTACTTATTGACCAACACGCTGATAACAAGAGCAAAGGAAACCGAAGCAGCAGTTTCAGAAGGGATTAGTGCATTCTGATAAAAGCCCCAGAGTCACTGCTGGCAAGCAGACATCAGCTCGGAGGGGGAGGATGAGCTCCCTGCAAACAGCTCTTGTGCCTCCAGCTGCAGCATAACAGTGCTGACCCCGGTTACTCCTTTAGAAAGTTTTCTGTTCAGCTCCCATGAAGCTTTCTGATGCCTTTGGCATTGAGGGACTGGGGTGAAAATGATCAAATCCTTTCAAAGGCAATTTTAAAGGAAGTATTTCCAAAAAAAATAATTTTTGGTGATGTCAGAGTCATGCTGGGCTCCAGCGGAAGGCAGCGTGTGATGGGCCGGCGTCAGTTAGGTTTCGCACAATTGTGGTTTCAATGGTGGAGGAACACAGAGCGGAGTTGTAGGACTGTGCCAGAGGGGTGGCAGCGCTCTCACCTGCGCTGTTTCTATCGTTGAAGGTCCACTTCCAGCCCCCAAACCCGCCGTGATCTCCCTGCTTGAAAGAGGGGGCAACCCCTGCATCCCAGATGTGCGCAGCCCTGAGGCGCTGTCAGAACTCAGCCCAGGTGAGGTGGTGGAGGGAAGGAGGAGGTTAGGGCTGCAAAAGCCCTCTCTGGTGGGGGAATGCTAGGGGTGCCGCTTGGTACTTTTCTATTTCCTCTGTCATCCAGCAGGAGCTGAGATCACGAATCTAAAGGAGGGTCTGCAGAAAAGTGGTGTGGCCAAAAGGCGGAGAGGCCGTGGCTCCGTGGGAAGGATCAGAAAGGATGTCCAGGGGCGCCTGGAGCAAGCGGGGCGCTTCAAGAAGCCCCTGGGAAAGCATCCAGGAGAGAGCCCGAGGAAGCCTGTGGATTTCAGCACAGGTCCAAAGCAGACTGAAGACCTGAGGAGCAAGGAAGCGGGCCAGAAGAAGCTGAACCTGCGTGTGTTGCGTAGGAAAAGCCTTAAAAGGTGTGCCAACCTTGTTAACCGCCAGCGCAAGCGCTCTGGGAAGAGCCAGTACAAGTGCTCTGATTGTGGAAGGAGCTTCAGATGGAGATCCAAATTCACCCAGCACCGGCGCGTCCACACAGGAGAGAGGCCCTTCCAGTGCCCTGAGTGTGGGAAGAGCTTCCAAAGGACTTTCCAGCTCACAGTGCACCAACGCGTCCACACAGGAGAGAGGCCCTTCCAGTGCTCCGAGTGTGGGAAGAGCTTCAAAAGTCATTCCGAGCTGAAGTTCCACCAGAGAGTCCACGCGAGAGAGAACCTCTGTCAGTGCTCTGAGTGTGGCAAGGGCTTCAAGAGCAGTTCCAACCTCAGGGTGCACCAGCGCATCCACACGGGAGAGAGGCCCTACGAGTGTCCTGAGTGCGGCAAGAGCTTCAAAGGGAGTTCCCAGCTCGCTGTGCACCGGCGCATCCACACCGGAGAGAGACCCTATGAGTGCTCCGAGTGTGGGAAGAGCTTCAAAAGGAGCTCCCACCTCACCTACCATCAGCGCGTTCACACCGGAGAGAGACCCTTTAAGTGTCCCGAGTGTGGCAAGGGCTTCAAAACCAGTTCCAACCTCGCCATACACCAGCGCATCCACACAGGGGTGAAGCCCTTTAAGTGCTCCGAGTGTGGGAAGGGCTTCAAAAGCATTTCTGAATTGAAGCAGCACCGGGGCGTCCACAAAGGAGAGGAATCCTTGAAGTGTCTCGAGTGCGGGGAGAGCTTCAAAAGCAGTTTCGACTTCAGGGTGCACCAGCGCACCCACATCGCAGACAGGCCCTTTAAGTGCTCCGAGTGTGGCAAGAGCTTCAGAAGGAATTCCCAGCTCACTTTCCATCGGCGCATTCACACCACAGAGAGACCCTTTAAATGCTCTGAGTGTGGCAAGAGCTTCAAGAGCGGTTCCGACCTCAGAGTGCACCAGCGCATCCACACGGGGGTGAGACCCTTCAAGTGCTCCGAGTGTGGGAAGAGCTTCAAAAGGAGTTCCTACCTCACCTACCATCAGCGCATCCACACCGGAGAGAGACCCTTCAAATGCTCTGAGTGTGGGAAGAGCTTCAGGAGGAATTCCTACCTCACCTACCATCAGCGCGTTCACACCGGAGAGAGACCCTTTAAGTGTCCCGAGTGTGGCAAGGGCTTCAAAAGCAGTTCCAACCTCGCCATACACCAGCGCATCCACACGAGGGTGAAGCCCTTTAAGTGCTCCGAGTGTGGGAAGGGCTTCAAAAGCATTTCTGCGTTGAAGCGCCACCGGGGCGTCCACAAAGGAGAGGAATCCTTGAAGTGTCTCGAGTGCGGGGAGAGCTTCAAGAGCAGTTCTAATTTCAGCTGCCACGCATGCGTCCACGAAGCAGGCAGACTGTAGAAGCGCCCCAGTTTTGTGAGAACCATCCAGCCTCGTTAGCTGTCTGCACAGGACGCAGAGCCTGCAGCACTCCAGGCTCTCCAGAGCTCCCCAGCCTTCAAATCAGAGTAGGGCCTTTGATTTCAGACACTCTATCTCTCTCTCTCTCTCTCTCTCATTTTATTTAATTGCTCTCAATTCCTATTGTATTGTGTTGTATTCTGTTATCTAGCAATCCGATATCAAATTAAGTTTCCTCCTTAGATCGTTGGCGCTGTTCTGTTTTTTATGGGCCCAGCTCCCTTCTCCCAACCTTCCCCCTTCTCCCTTCCCCTTTTTTTGGGCTGGTAAGCCTTCCGTGACGGGGGGACATCAGGCCACAGCGGAGGGAAGGGAAGGGGAGTGGAGGGGAGGGGAGAGGAGGGAAGGCAAGGCAAGGCAAGGCAAGGGTGTCAGCCGTTTACAGGCTGCTTCAGCCTGGGGATCTACGGATCTTCACCCTGGGAAAAGGGAGGGGAAAAGGGGGAAGGGACCTAAAAACAGAACAGCGGCAACGATCTGAGGAGGAGAGTTAATTTACTGCATGAGATATTGGGATGCAAGACAACACACTGCAATACAATATACAATTGGAACTGAGGCTTATAAATAAAATGAGGACGCAAACCGACGCATGGCCAGGCAGCAAGAGACAGAGAGAGGAAGAGTGCTGTGACTTGCTGTCATGGTTTTGTGACTCTTGGCTTTCGGCATTCCACATCACAACATCATGTGGGGCACTGGGAGTTGAGCTGTTAGTGCTCAAGCCCTGGGTACCTGCCCAGAAGAGAAGGAGAGCTGCATTCCCCAGGGGGCTTGGCGGTCAGGGAGAGGAGGTTTGACTGCTGGCAAGGTCTCCTGATGCTCCTTTTTGCCTCCCCTTCGCTGCTCCCATCTCCCCGCGGCTCAGCTGCACTGCGCCTCTCACCTCAGCCTTGTGCTGAGGCTGGTCCACCTTGCAGACATTCTCTCATTATACCTGATTTATTAGCTTCAATTCTGATTATATTGTATTACAGTGTGTTTCTCCTCAGATCATTGCCGCCGCTGTTTTCAATTATTTTGGTGTCCCTGTTTCCCTTTTTTTTCGGAGGCGCAGATCCATGGATCCCTCTGCCCCGCTGGTCACAGAACCGGGCCGGAGCAGCCTGTAAACCGCTGACATTCTTGGTGGAGAATGCAGGCAGCGAGTTGCTTTGTAGCTTTTTAGAACAAATCTCTGCTCTCAGAGAGCTTCATCGGGAAAGTTTATCTTTTTCACTGGTGCTTACTGAAAACTTGACCTTGAAAGTCCAGGCAGACTGCCAATGTTCCAGCGTTCCTATGATAATTGTAAACTTGGAGCACTGCCATCTTGCTTCTGTAAAGAGAGGAAAAAAATGATCCTGCTTTCTCTTCTAATCCTGCTTGCAGAGGGAGCTGCTAATTTTGCATAACTTGTGATTTTTAAGCAGGCTCCCAGTCTCTCCTTTGAATCCTTTATGCAGTTTTCGAATGCTCACCTGATGGCGTTGTTAATCTCCCTGAATTTACTGTTCATCATTGCAGTCGGTTTTGTATTTATTGTATTTTGAGGAAGCCTTCCCCAGAACCAGGGAATTCTGAGTGGCAGGGGGTGTGGAGAGGCTTGGGAGAGACTTTAGAGAGATGGACATCTTCGGTGCCATGGAACTTTACTCCTGAACACCTGAAAGACCCTGAGAGCTTAAACATTTATTTGAGACAGGAACGTTGCGGCTCAGGCAGATCTGAGGAGTCACAAATGATTTGGGGCCTGGCTAATGCTGATCGGGCCTTATTCAATAGTATCCCAAAAAGGGAGGGAGCTTGTGAAATTGAGAGAGAGCGTCTGAGAGCTGAGAGGGAGAATCTCCAGGCTGAGCGAGAGTCTCCTGGTTGAGAGAAAAGGCCTCCAATCTGAGAGGGATGTCCTCAACTCCGAGAGAGATGCCCTCCAAAGCGAGAGAGACTCCCTGCAATCCCAGAGAGTCTCCTAGTCGAGAAACAGAGTCTCCAAATCCAAAGGGAGAGTCTCCAAGGCGAGACAGAGAATCTCCGGGTTGAGAAAGAGTCTCCTAGCCAGGAGAGAGAAGCTCAAAACATGGCAGGAGTGTCTCTGAGCTGAGAAAGAAAGTCTCCGAGTCAAAGGGGAGAATCTCCGAGCTGAGAAAAGGAATCTCCAATCTCGACAAGATGCCTTCGAATATGGGTGAGACTCCCTTCAGTCCAAACTTGATGCCCTCCAAACTGAACTAAATACTCTCATAGTCGAACAAGACAGACTCCACATGGAGCTGGACGGTGAGAGCATCGGAACTGGCCAGCCTGACCAAAACCACAGGAGGCACCACCATTGATGTCAGTCGCCCCTGTAAGAGGATGGAAAACGAAACGGATCTCGACTCAGAAGAGAAGAAAGAGGAGGAAAGAGGTGGCCAATGCTCTGTCTTTACACTGACTCATGGATGGTACCAAATGCCTTATGGCGGTGGTTACAGCAGTGGGAGCAAAATAACTGGCAAAGAAGGGGTAAACCTATTTGGGCTGCTGAGCTGTGCAAAGACATTGCTGCCTGAATAAAGAATATGGTTGTCAAGGTGCGCCATGTAAATGCTCATGTGCCCAAGAGTCGGGCTACTGAAGAACAACAAAATAACCATCAGGTAGACCGAGCTGCCAGAATTGAGTTGGCTCAAATAGACCTGGACTGGCAGAACAAGGGTGAATTATTTCTGGCTCGGTGGGCCCATGAGACTTCAGGCCATCAAGGGAGAGATGCAACATACAAATGGGCCAGAGACCGAGGGGTGGACTGAACTATGGATGCCATTGCACAGGTTATTCGTAACTGTGAAACATGTGCCATCATCAAACAAGCCAAGAGAATGAAACCTCTCTGGGAGGAAGGGCGATGGCAAAAGTACAAATATGGGGAGGCATGGCAGGTTGATTCTATCAGCTTGCCACGATCTCGCAGTGGTAAGCATTATGTGCTCACCATGGTGGAGGCAACCACTGGGTGGCTTGAAACATATGCAGTACCCCATGCTACCGCCCGAAACACCAACTGGGTCTCGAGAAACAAGTCCTGTGGCGACATGGCACCCCAGAAAGGATTGATCAGATCATGGGACTCATTTCAAAATGCTCCTGTAAATGCTTGGGCCAGAGATCATGGCATTGAGTGCATTTATCATATTCCCTACCATGCACCAGCCTCTGGTAGAACTGAACGCTACAGTGGGTTGCTAAAAACCACAAGAGACATCCTCTCTCTCATTATATTTGATTTATTAGCTTCAATTCTGATTATATTGCATTATGGTGTGTTATCTTGTATTCTAATACTGTATTTAGTAAATCAGTTTGTTTTTCCTCAGGTTGTTGCCACTGTTTTCAGTTATTTTGGGGTCCCTGTTTCCCTTTTCCAGAGGCGCAGATCCGCAGATCCCTCCACCCCGCTGCTCACAAAGCAGCCCGTAAAGCGCTGACAGCTGAAAAGGACCCGAATGATCATCTGGTTTCAACCCCCCTGTTTTGTGCAGGGTCACCAACCTTTAGATCAGGCTGCCCGGAGCCACAGCCAATGGCAGGAGAAAGAAAGAAGGGCAGAGGGGGGAGCAAGGGACACAGTGGCTCGCTTGTGGAGGAAACTGGTCGGGGCAGTTTTGCTAGTCTGAGCTGCAGCTGGCTTTTACCTCCAGGCTGCGCCACTTTCTGACACCGCACAGGAGTTAGAGAGCTTTCTTCCCCACCCAGATGGGGCACTGTGACCGAAATCTCTTCCACTGAAGGACCAGAGAGGAGCTGAGTTGAGTGCACACACCAAGTGATTCTCGGGTAACTCTGAGCCGTGCTGGGTCTGGCTGCAGGCTCCCCGGAATAGCCGAGGCGCTCCTTTTAATCGCTGCCAGTAAGGCAAGACAGAAGCATCAGCTGCACAGAGCCAAGGGGATCCCCGAGTGGGAGCCCACAGCCGAGCAGCAGGCATCCCGAGTGCGTGAGCAGCCTGTGCTTCCTGGGAGAAACGCGGTGAGGGGGTGCTTGAGAACAGCCCCAAGGAGAAACGGGCTTTGAGTCCCTGTTACAGGGGGTTCCGGAGGGATTCAAGGGCCTCCGGGCTCCATGTTTCTCACAAGTAACATGGTGATTGAGATCCATGGTGCCCACGAGGAGCTGAAGCGCTTGTTGATTGTGCTGCCCTATGGAGGCTGGCGCCGTGGATTTGGTTGTGACCGTGGATGTGTGAGCGCCGAGCTGCTTGCTTATTTTTGTCTGCCTGTGGTGGTGAATCTGCATGCTGGGTCAAGCTTTATCTTACTTTTGTAGCTGCAGCAGCGTCTGTGTGTCGCAGTGCATGCTGAAAAGCATGAAGTGTATTAAAAGTGTTCGTAGGTTGTTGTGATGGGTTGCAGTTTGCAGAACAGACGGGCACTGGAACAAGAAACAGCCCTACCCCACACACTCCCACCCCCCAAAAACCCCCGGCCACAGCTGGCAAGGCGCTCAGAGACAGAGCCGCTGGAGAGCCGCTGCAAAGCCTGCTGTAAAACGGTGCCTCATCTGGGAGGTGGGGAAGAATGCAATGGAAGCAAGAATGCCCTTATCTGCAGGGATCCAGGAAACCCGATAGCCTGCAGGCAGCGGCTGGGAGCCTCGGGGGCTGCAAATGGGACTGGAAAAGAGCATTCAGTAGACGCCATTGGTTTTTGTATTTAGCAGGGGTTTCATTGGTTGAGACTGGAGGAACTAGAGGAAAAAATGAAGTTTTAAAACGGGGATTTTCATAGGCAGGGGAGCTGCCTGCAAGATCAGAGAGAGCTGAGCCAGGGGGAGAAGCCTGGGAAAGGCACAGGCCGAGGCAAGGCACAGGAGAGAACAAACTGAGAAAGCAAAGGAAAGAAAGGAGAAGGATAGAATCAAGAAATTACTGGCGTTGGCCATAATGCAGGGGAAATGAAAGGAGGATGGTGGGAACAAAGAAAAGGATATTGAGGTACAACAGAAATGCTGGAACCAAGAAGGCAGACTGTATGGCCAGAGAGCTCAATGCAGTGGGAGTCAAACGTTTCTGCGTTTGGATTAGATAACTGTGTTTTCTATTTTTTATGTCATGGTCTGCACTGCCATGGTTCTTTTTGGGAGTCTTTCCACTGTACTTGGGAGGGGAATCTCTGATTGTTTGCATCATTTACCCTCTAGATGAACCTTCCCCAGGAATGCACGCTCCATGGGTCTGCATGCACTTGGCCTCACCCACTGTGGGTCTGCATGCACT
>NW_024885444.1:17453-28583 GCF_019232065.1 Centrocercus urophasianus
TGGGTCTGCATGCACTTGGCCTCACCCACTGTGGGTCTGCATGCACTTGGCCGGACCCACAGCAGGAATGTCCTGCAGGAGGTTGACCAGCTCCCCTCCCCCTGCCCAGCGCTCTGTGTTTAACAAAGACCTGGAAGGAAATCAGGTATCAGAACCACTGAGACATCCTGGAAGCAGCGGGGTGGCAACCGACTGACAGCTGATAACAGGCGGATTAGTGAATGTAAACTGTGGGTAAGATTGTGAGCCTGGAGTATCCAGGCAATGGGGAACAGGGGAGGGGGGCAGGCAGAGGGGGAAACAAGGCCCAAAAGCTGCCCTTGTGCCCTTAGGGGCGCTCTGGCTCGCGGGACGCCCGCCGCTGCAATCGCGAATAAAGTCTGCTTTCATCAGAGATATCCAGACGAAATTATTTGGGTGTTTACAACAGCGCTGAAAGCTGATGGGCACAGACAGCATCAGCAGCTCAGCTGTTGGCGATGGCGTTGCCCAGGAAAAAAAAACAGCAGCAAAGATCTAGAAAATCATAGAATCATAGAACCATAGACTCGTAGAATCATAGACTCATAGAATTGCTCAGGTTGGAAAAGACCTTGAAGATCATTGAGTCCAACCGCAACTCAACCATCCTACCCTCACTCTAGCACCCCCCTGCTAAATCACGTCCCTGAGCACCGCATCCAAATGGTTTTTAAATGCATACAGGCATACAGGCATTATATGCATATAGGCTCCCTGGGGAGCCCATTCCAGTGTTTCACAACCCTTCCTGTAAAGAAGTTTTCCTGATATCCAACCTAAACTTAACCCTGGTGCAATTTATAGGATTTCATCTGCATTCTATGGAAAAAAAACCAACCACGTGCTTCTTCTGCTTGACTTCTGGTCACATTTTCCTTTTATAGCCAGTTTTCTTCCTCTGCAATAATCACACCTGCAGGCCATCCTCTTCATGCCTCTCATCAGAGGCAGGTCACTCAAAAGCCGTGGATACAAGGGCAGTAAGTGCAGGATGAAGGTGAGACCCCCACAGCTGAGGCCCGGTCACGGGAAGGCTGGGCAATTAAGATGTAAAATCACTAATTGGAGCCATGGGGAAAGCTGAGCTGCATCCATTCTTCCAACCATTACAGGAGGAAAATTTCTATAGATGCCTGACTGGCCGGGGCCAATTAATGGGGAGATCTTAAACAGACCGCAGGCCAAATCGCCTTTGGAAAAGGACGTGTCCAAGGTACGTTCCAGAAAACACAGCTGGTGGAGGCTCACGTTCTTCTGTTGCAGAGACATTCGGTCCTGTTCAGACAAGAGCAGAGGGCTTGGAAAATGCCGTTGTACTGGGTGGAAGCATTGGGACGTCTGGGTGGGAGACAAGCTGAGCAGCAATGCTGACCGTCCAGCTGAAGGTGGGAGCAGCACCGGCAGGGCAGGATGTTCTTTGGAGCAATGGAGGCTGCGGCCTTTGATGGAGAATGTGAGTTTGCTGAACCCGTGCAAGAAGTCTTAAGAGGAGAAATGGAAAAGCCAATATAAAGGAACGCCGCTTTCTAGCGCCGCACTGGGGAGGGGGAGTGGAGAGAGAGTTTTCTTTCTGCGTTTCAGGTGACAGGAGAAGGAAAGAAAGCAGGACAGAGGAGGGAGCACACTGACACAGCGGCTTTGCTGCCTGCTCTCAGCTGCAGCCGGCTGTTACCCCCCGGCTGAGGAAAAGCTGCAAATTCCCCATTGCCGTTGCTCTTGTTCCATCGTGCTACGGTTCAACTTCTGCCTTTTGCTTGTGGTCATCGCAGCCTGCAGGAGAGCAGCAGCGTGTTCATCTCAGGCAGGGGCTGGGGGAAGCAGGCAGGATGTGAAGAGGCAAAGGATGTGAAGGCAGAGACATGAAATGCCTGCAGACAGCGTTTGTGTGCTGGGGACGGAGAAGCGTCTGGGGCTGGAGTTTCTCTCTTTGTGAGCTGCTTCCCTGGCCCTTGGCTGCTCCAGCAAGGAGCCTCTTTGCTTGCAGGAGCTTTGTGGAGGTGGCCGTGTTCCTTTCTTCTATTTCCACTATTTGTTCTTTGCACAGCAAAACAGAGGCTGCCTTTTGGTTTTTTTTTTTGGATGCTGAAAAGCAGAGGCTGCTGCTTTGGCCGTGGCCAATAAACAGAGCATTTCTTCTTTTGGACGTGTGCGGCACAAGGGCCATCCCTGCCCATGCAGTCACCACTCCACACCGCTGCCCCACAGCATCACGTCCCATAGAGCTGCCACATTCCGCCGCTGCCTCATAAAGATTCCCCGAAGTGTCCTCGTCCCTGTAGCGTCGCTGCCCCCTGGCGTCACCACCCCGCGCTGCTGCCGCCTTATGGCATCGCTGCCCTATAGCTACTTTGCACCATGGATTCACCGCCCCACAGCACCCCTGCCCTACACAGAGATTCCCCATAGCAGCACCCTATATCATCACTGCCCCATCGTGCTACCCCATACCGCCTCCACCCCATAGCATCACTGCCCCATAGACCTGCTTCTCAGTGTCACTGCCCCATAGTGCTACCCCATACTGCCTCTGCCCCATAGCGTCACTGCCCCATAGATCTGCTTCTCAGTGTCACTGCCCCACAGTGCTGCCCCATAGCATTGAGCCATAGCATTGCTGCCCCACAGTGCTCCCTCGTAGTTCACCACCCCACTGCAGCCCTGCACCGTAGATTCGTTGCCCCATAGCGCCACCCCACAGCATCGCTGCCCTATTGTGCTGCCCTATAGCATCACTGCTCAATAGAGGTTCCCTGTAGCGACCCTGCCATGCAGCATTCCTTCCCCATACTGCTGCCCCATAGCGTCACAGCCCATTAGTGTCCCTGCCCCATAGCTTTGCTCCATAGTGTCACTGCCCCATCGTGCTCCCATGTAGCATCACTGTCTCAGAGCGATTTCCCAGTGTCCTTGTCCCCATCACATTGCTGCCCCATGGTGTCACTGCCCCATAGTGCATTGCCCCAAAACATCACTACCACAAAGGGTCACTGCCCCGTAGCACCAGCCCAATGTATCGCTGCCCTACAGTGTCACTGCCCCACAGCAGTCTCCCACACCATCACTTCCCCATTGTGCTGTCCCATAGCATCACTTCCCCACAGCACGGAGCCAAAATGTCACTGCCCCATAGAGTTGCCCCATGGAATCTCCCCATAGCGTCACTGCCCCCCCGCCAGCACCGCCCCAATGCATCGCCACACTGAAGTGTCACTGCCCTATAGTGCTGTCACAGAGTCACAGCCCCATAGCTTCTTGGCTCCATAGAGCTGCCCCACAGTGTCACTACCACATTGTGTTCCTGCCCATAGTGTTGCTGCCCCATAGAGTCACTGCCCCATAGAGTTGTATGCCATAACACTGCCCAATAGCACCACTACCCCATAAAGTCTATGCCCCATAGCATCACTGCCCCATTCATTGTGTTGCTTCCCCACAGCGTCACTGCTACATAGCGCTGCCCCACAGTGCCACCCCACAGCATCATTGCCCCATAGCACCACTACCCCATAATTTCAGTGCCACCTGAAAGTGCTGCTGCCCATTAGTGCTGCCACACAGCATAACTTGCCCATAGTGGGACCGCCCCATAGCATCATTGCCCCATAACACTACTACTCCACAGTGTCACTGTCCCACAGTGCTACTCCATAGCGTTGCTGCCCCATAGCACAGCACTGGGATGATACCCAAAGGCCCATCCCAGGCAAATCTTCAGAAGGCTTGGGGGGGAGGAGGGGGATGATGCAGGCATAAAGACAGCAAGAAAATCCTGTTGATCTAAAGGGGATCCAACAATTTGTGTGTCACACAAGAGGTGAAACCCTGCAGAGGAGTTACACTCGCTCAGCGTTCAGCATTTTAAAGCCATCACGTACAGAAATGCAAACTGATTACCATCTCTACTTCAAAGAGGAGAACTGCCCCGTCTCTGTGCTTTTGTTCCAGCTCGTCTACGTCCACAGCACTCTTCATGCAAACGAGTGCATTTGTTGCAGACGGGGTAAAATCACTTCGCTAATCATCTAGTGTTTCATCATCAGAATTTTGGGCTTCAAACAGCTTGTTTGTGCTATTATCCCTGCCTGCTGGCCATGCTCTCTGTTGGCTTCTAATGTTGATCCTTCCAAATTCACCCAGGGCAAGCAAGCAGGCTCTACAGGAGAGTTTTCCAGGGTAGGCGGAAGGAATGACTGACAGCACTGCAAATATTGATGGCAGGGGGACAGTAGGGCTGGATGAGCTTGGAGGAGGAGAAGGACCTTAATGATCCTGTGATCTCTGTGCTCGCCTTCCAGGTAGGGAGCACTGCATGCCCCTGTTGGTAGCAGACACCCCCAGGAGCATCCTGACGGCACCCTGCAGAGGGGAAGAGCTTCATCCTAGGGTGCTGAGGGAGCTGGCGGCGGTGATTGCTGAGCCGCTCTCGGCTGTCTACCAGCGTTCCTGGTTGACTGGTGAGATCCCAGAGGATCGGAGGCTTGCTGATGTGACTCCCATCTACAAGAAGGGCTGTAAGGAGGATCCGGAGAACTACAGGCCTGTCAGCCTGACATCAGTGCCAGGGAAGGCAATGGAACAAATCCTGCTGGCACAGATCTCACGTCTCATGCGCGACGTCCACGGGATCCGGCCCAGCCAGCAGGGCTTCATGAAAGGCAGGCGGTGTTTGACCAACCTCATCTCTTTGTACGGCTGGGGGACCAGGCTGGTGGATGAGGGAAGGGCTGTTGATGCAGCCTACCTAGACTTCAGCACAGCCTTTGGCACGGTCTCTCATGGTATCCTTCTGCTGAAAATGGCTGCCCAGGGCTTGGGCAGTTTTACCCTCCGTTGGATGAGGAGCTGGCTGGAGGGCTGTGCTCAATGGTAGTGAGTGGAGTGAAATCCAGCTGGCGATCTGTTTCCAGTGGTGTCCCCCAGGGGCCAGTGTTGGGGCCCATCCTGTTTAATATCTTCATTGATGACTCAGATGAAGGCATTGAGTGTACCCTGAGTGAGTCTGCAGATGGCACCAAGATGGGAGGTGGTGTGGATTTGCCTGAGGGCAGGGAGGCCCTGCAGAGGATCTGGATCAGCTGGAACGCTGGGCCGAGGTGAATGGGATGAGGTTCAACAAGGCTGAATGCCGGGTCCTGTATTTGGGCACAACAACCCCATGCAGCACAAAGGCTTGGGGATGAGTGGCTGTGAGTGTGAAGAGGAAAGGGACACAGAATCACACAGAATCACACAGAATCACACAGAATCATAAGGTTGGAAACGACCTGCAAGATCATCCAGTCCAACCCTCTCCCATTCCTATCAGTACCACAAGCTACTAAACCACATCTCGTAGCTCAAACACCAACATACAAGAATCACAGAACTGTGGGGTTTGGAAGGGACCTCCAGAGATCATCGAGTCCAACCCCCCTGCCAAAGCAGTTCCCTACACCAGGACGCACAGGTCGGCATCCAGGCAGGTCTTGAACATCTCCAGAGCAGGAGACTCCACCACCTCCCTGGCAGCCTGTTCCAGTGCTCCGTCACCTCACTGTACAGAAGTTCTTGCGCACATTGGTGCAGAACTTCCTATGCTGCAGTTTCCGGCCGTTTCCCCTCATCCTGTCTCCACTCAACACTGAAAAGAGTCCAGCCTCGCCATTCTGCCCCCCACACCTGAGATATTTATAGACCTGGATCAGGTCCCCTCTCAGTCTTCTTTTCTCAAGGCTGAACAGACCCAGTTCACTCAGCCTTTCCTCATAGCAGAGATGCTCCAGGCCCCTCACCATCTTCGTGGCCCTCAAACACCTGGGACTGTTGGTTGATGCTCGGCTGAAGATGAGCCAGCAGTGTGCCCAGGTGGCCAAAAGGGCCAACAGCATCCTGGCCTGCATTAGAAATGGTGCAGCCAGCAGGAGCAGGGAGGTGAGCATCCCCTGTACTCTCAGCACTGGTGAGGCCACACCTCGAGTGCTGTGCTCAGTTTTGGGCTCCTCACTACACGAAAGACATTGAAGGCCTGGAACGTGTCCAGAGAAGGGCAATGAAATGGTGAGGGGTCTAGAGCACAAAGCTTATGAGGAGTGGCTGAGGGAGCTGGGATTGTTCAGCATGGAGAAGAGGAGCTCAGGGGAGACCTCACTGCACTCTACAAGTGCATGAAGGGAGGTTGCGGTGTCAAAGGGCCTGGCCTCTTCTCTCAGGCAAATAGTAGGAGCCGAGGAAATGGCCAGAAGTTGTACCAGAGGAGGTTTAGGTTGGACATTAGGAGAAACTTTTTCTCTCAGTGGTCAGGCACTGCAATGGCTGCCCAGGGAGGTGGTGGAGGCGCCGTCCCTGGCAGAGTTCAAGAGGCGCCTGGATGAGGAGCTGCGAGATGTGGGTTGGTGCTGGTGGTACTGATAGGAATGGGAGTGGGGTTGGACTGGATGATCTTGCAGGTCGGCATCATCTTGCAGATGATCTTGCACACACACCCGCAGCAGGACATCCGGTGCATTTCCAAGACGCCGCTGTCTAAGAGGCTAAAAAAGAAATTGCACGTGCAAAGCATTTTTTCAGTGCCTGCAATCAGCTGCTCCATGCCTGCATCAAGAACTACCTTTCAAAACTCAAGTTGCGTTTACGTGTATGCAGTTATTTTAATTAAACCAAAAGCATTGAGCAGCTGGGCCGTTTTTCAAGTTTCAATGATCAAACCACTTAATGCTTTGGTTTTTTTTGTCTGCACTCGCTGCCTTTGCTAGTGCCCTCTTCCTACATGCTCGCTGTATAGATGTGTGAAACAAAGGTCTCTTACTGTCTGTGTCCTGGAAAAAAAAATTAACCACGCTCACATTTACAAATACTTATAGATCTCTGGTTTAGGGTTAGGGCAACCCTTACATGGCTGCCCAGGGAGGTGGTGGAGTCTCCTCTGGAGATGTTCAAGACCTGCCTGGATGCCGACCTGTGCGACCTACTGTAGGGGACCTGCTTTGGCAGGGGGTTGGACTCGATGAGCTCTGGAGGTCCCTTCCAACCCCCACAGTTCTGTGATTCTGTGATTCTGTGGGCCCTCATTGGTTTCAATGGGCCCTCATTGGTTTCAATGAGGAATTCACATCGCCCACTGCCTCGCTCTGCTCACATCCACTGCTTGGTCCCCACAAACGTTCAGCAGGCATTGGTGAATGTCAAGGAGTGCAACTTTTTCTTCATCTTGGAGGAATTCAGCGGCACACCTTTGCTTCATATGCACTGCCATGTCAGATGCCGTTCTGTCAGACTGCCCCTCTGCTGCCATCTGTCACACGGCAGCAACACGTAATGGGACGCTGGTGGGGAGGTTCAGCCTCTGCAGCCATACCTCCAACATCCGCCTCTGATCTTATGGCCCAACATAATAAAATGGTGGCATTACTTTTGAGGCAGCTCTCATCACTGGAGGTTGGCGGCCCTCCCTGCGGCAGGGGATTGGAACCTGCTGATCTGCAGAGCTCCTGCCCAACCCAACCATTCTATGTCTTACGATTCTCATAAAATACGTAATACTGTTCATATAGAAGTAACAAAACATTTCATTTAATATATTGTTCTGACAATATTCATTAAAACAAACAAAAATAAATAAACAAAAGCAAGCAAACAAACAAACAAAAAACATAAAACCAGTGGGATATTTGACCCTTTGTTTGTGAAGCTAACACAGCAGTCTGGTCAGATGGCAGCAGTTGTGGTTCTTACTGAGGTCTCAAGATGTGCAGCAGAGATTTTTGATGAGATTTTATTCTTCCTGTACTTCCCTCTTGACAATCCTTGTTCAAAACCTGTGTGTTCAGCCAAAAAGCAATGACACAAATTAGGTGTGATTGTGAAGGGAAGGGGCTGAGATAGGGATTATGAGAGTCTGTTAAGGAGACCTGATCAGTTTTTTGAATTGAATATCTGATTAAAATTCCATACATTCCACTTGAAGATTTTCCTGTCATGTGTTTATATCAACAGAAAATGGTCTCACAAACATAAAGAGATGATTTATTTTGTCAGTCCTGAAGCCCCAAGCTGTGGAGTGTGGCCCACAAACCTGACGGACGGGATGCCATCCAGAGGGACCTGGTCAGGCTGAGCAGTGGGCCCAGGAGAACCTCACGAGGTTCAAGAAATCCAAGTGCAAAGTCTGGCAGCAGAGTTGTGACAGTCCCCACTACCAGTACAAGCTGGGGGATGAAAGCATGGAGCACAGCCCTGCTGAGAAGGACCTGGTGGGCACTGGTGGATGGCAGCTGGACATGAGCCAGCGCTGTGCCCTCACAGCCCTGAAAGCCAACCGTATCCTGGGCTGCATCACAGAGATCACAGAAACCACAGAAACACTGAGGTTGGAAAAGACCTACAAGGTCATCCAGTCCAACCGTCCACCCATCACCAATAGGTCTCACTCAACCACATCCCTCAACACAACATCTACACATTCCTTGCACACCTTCAGGGTCAGTGACTCCACCACCTCCCTGTGCAGCCCATTCCAGTGCCTGACCACCCTTTCAGTAATGTTATTTCCTAAAGTCCAGCCTGAATCTCCCCCGGTGCAACTTGACGCCATTCCCTCTTTTCCAATTACTGTCACATGAGAGAAGAGGACGACCCCCAGCTCACCGCAACCTCCCTTCAGTCACACAAAGCAGTAAGGTCTCCCCTGAGCCTCCTCTTCTCTATACTAAACAACCCATCTCCCTCAGCTGCTCCTCATAAGGCTTGTGCTCCAGACCCCGCACCAGTTTTGTTACTCTTGTGTGGTCGTGCTCCAGGGCCTCAGTGTCTTCTTTGCAGTGAGGGGCCAAAAAGTGAACACAGCACTGAAGTTGCAGCCTCACCAATATGAGTACAGAGGGACAATGACTTCACTACTCCTGCTAGCAGCGCTATTTCTGGTACAAGCCAGGATGCCATTGGCCTTCTTGGCCACCTGGGCACACTGCTGGCTCCTGTTTTTCTGAGCGTCGACCAGTACCCCCAGCTCCATTTCCTCTACACAGTCTTCCTGCCACTCTGCCCCATGCCTGTAGCCTGGGATTGCTGCGGCCTAAGCATAGGACCCAGCATTTGGCCTTGCTCTACTTCATCCCATTGGCTACAGCCTGTCAGATCCCTCTGTAGGGCCACGCAACCCCCAGGCAGATCTACACTTCCTGCCAAGTTGGTGTCATCGGCAAGTCATGGATGTCCAAGGAATGTTTGGAATTTCTGTTGAGGTACCTGGTCTAGTGAGAACTATTGGTGAAGAGTGGATGGGAGGACAGGATGCTCTTGAAGGTCTTTTCCAGCGTGGTGATTCTGTGATTCTGTGATGATGACAAATGCCTTATGGGTGTGGTTTCAGCAGTGGGAACAAAACAACTGTTGGAAATATCCAAATACTTTATCAGGATAGTATGTCTGACAAAGCAGAGATCTCCATCCTGCCCCTTAGTTCTCCTGCAAGCAGGAGAGCACACAGAAAACGGTGTTCCATCTTTTATGCTCTATTACTTGGCGGTTATCTCTTTCTCCCCTGGTTCCTCATTGGCCGAGTGCTTCACAATCTTCCCTACACTCAACTAAACATATGGATACTAGCTAAACATCAACTTTTGCTAACTAAGCATATATTGCTCATCAGTTAACTTCTCACACTTGGTCATTCAACACTTGGTCGTTGTTTCTGGATATCTGCTCTTCCTTGCACACAGATAAAATTGGAAGCAGGATAGGGAGGAGTGTCTTCATGCCTGCTGTTGCATCCCAGCCTACCCACAGAGCAAGACAAGCCAGCCTTGTTTGGAGGCCCTGGCTTCTTTGATGTTTCTTAAATCTGTTTTTCTTTTGCTGAGGGTCTCTTATCCGCACAAAATAGCCCTACAATATGCCTTCTAGTCCGTAATACCATACCTATACTATTTGGAATATTAAAAACAACCACAGATTGGTGGAACAGCTTGTACTGAATGTCATCTCCAGACAACTGGAAGAAAAGGAGGTGATCAGGAGTAGTCAGCACAGGTTCACCAGAGGGAGGTCTTGCTTGACAAACCTGGTAACCTTCTATGATGCTGTCTCTGGCTGGGTGGATGGGGGGAGAGCAGTGGTGTAGTCTACCTTGATTTCAGCAAGGCATTTGATACTGTCCCCCATGACATCCTTATAACAAAGCTGAGGAAGTGTGGGATAGATGAGTGGACAGTGAGGTGGGTTGAGAACTGGCTGACTGGCAGAGCACAGAGGGTCATTGTTGGTGGTGCAGAGTCTGGTTGGAGGCCTGTAATTAGCGGTGTTCCTCAGGGGTCTGTGCTGGGCCCGGTCTTGTTCAACATCTTAATCAATGACCTTGATGAGGGGATAATGGCCAGACCTCAAAAAAAGCTCCAATTTCATCCTCAGTAAAGATATGCAAATAAATTGTTTCACTGGGGTACAATTTTTGTTCTACTCTTTTTTCAACATTTTGCAAGCCAAAATGTGCAGTTCCATTTTTCCAAGTAACGAAACAGTTGTATTATGCAGTTACTAGCTGAACTGATGATGGTGTGTAGCCCTGCCCTCCCAGGACGAGGTACAAGGTACACTGTTAACAGAGTCCTCTTTTCTTAGGATCACCTTGTGAGACAGTTCAGGATGTACATTTTGTTAAGGACAACCAGTCTATATGAGCAGATGAACTTCTGTTATGCTGTATTTATTTTTTTTTATTAAACACCAAAACAAACTTGCCTTTTGTTGGTGTATCCAGTTGTCTGGGTGTTGCTGTTGTGCTCAGTTAAACAATTCTGATAGTGCCAAATTGTTGGCAAGTATACCTCAGGAGAGGAGTGCAGTGGAAGTACTCTACAGGACACTGAGGTTTTGAAGTGTTTCATACGATAGTCACCTACAGACTGGGAGCTAAAACCTGATCAAATTAACACAGACACAAAAAGCTCTTCAGTATTTTGCTCCTATGCATGCTAGTCTTGGTCCAATGTGGATCACAATTATGCAGACAGGGATTTTTGCTTGGAATCTGTGGAACAGCTGAAGTAGGCCAAGAGTACGTGTGCATGGAGACTGCTTTCATCCTGCCCATGAGCACTGCAGCCAAGTACAAATATCCTCTTTGGCAGCAGGATG
>NW_024885445.1:0-51702 GCF_019232065.1 Centrocercus urophasianus
ACCAGGAAACGGGGGGGGAGGGGGGCGGAGGGAGAGCGGGGCGGGAGGGGCGGGCGGCGGGGCCCCCCCGGCAACCGGCGCTGCAGGTACCGGGTTTCGTTCCCCTCTCCCGGCCTCCTCCATCCCGGTCGGACCCCCCCGGCCCTCCACCCGCAGCCTCCCCCCGCTCCACCCGCCTCCACTTGTTGCTGCCCGCCGGGGCCGCGCTGGCTGCGGGCGGAGGGCGGATTTAATCCGGGGGGGTGGCTTGGGAGGAGGTGGAGGTTGCAGCCTCCCCTGCCGGCCCCCGGCAGCCAGCGGTGTCCGGCTCGGCTCCATCCCGCTCCCCTCGTCCGGCGCCGGGGCTGGCGGAGGCCGGAGCGAAGGCTGAGCCCTCCCCCGTTCTGCCCTCCCCAGTCCCATCGCTGCTCCCCTCGCCCGCCTCCGCCGACCCCCGGCTCCTCGCCCGGAGGAAGGGTGCGCGTAGCGCGCGTCTCCCGTCCACCGAAATCTATGATCAGCTCGGTGTGTGTCTCCTCCTACCGCGGACGCAAGTCGGGGAACAAACCACCTTCCAAAACATGCCTGAAGGAAGAGATGGGCAAAGGGGAAGACTCGGACAAGATCACCATCAACGTAGGGGGCACCCGGCACGAAACCTACAAAAGCACCTTACGGACTTTGCCGGGCACCCGCCTGGCCTGGCTCGCCGACCCCGATGCCCAGAGCAATTTTGACTTTGATGGTAAAAGCAATGAGTTCTTCTTCGATCGCCACCCCGGGATCTTCTCCTACGTCCTCAACTACTACCGAACCGGCAAGCTGCACTGCCCGGCCGACATCTGCGGGCCCCTCTTCGAGGAGGAGCTCACCTACTGGGGCATCGACGAGACCGACGTGGAGCCCTGCTGCTGGATGACGTACCGCCAGCACCGCGATGCTGAAGAGGCCCTGGATATCTTTGAGAGTCCTGAACCTGGAGGAGGGGCCGGAGGAGAGGAGCCCGAAGAGGAAGGGGGTAGGGAGATGGCCCTTCAACGCCTGGGCATGGAGGACAGGCCGCCGGGGGCAGCGGGGGCTGCCGGAGGGGGTGGCTGCTGTCGGAATTGGCAGCCCAGGATGTGGGCGCTCTTTGAGGATCCCTATTCATCCAAGGCAGCAAGGGTAAGCTCCCAAAATGTGCTGGTGAGTGGGGTAGGGGCCGTGCTACAGGTACGTCTCCGTCTCCCCATCTTCAAGAGTGGGATGGATGCGTTGCGTATCGTGCTCCTCACCACCTCCCATCCCATGGGAAGCTCTGTGGGGTGTCCCATTCCTGACCACCTCCCACCCCATGGGAAGCTCCATTGCATGCTGTGCTCCCAGCCATCTCTCATCCCATGGGAAACCTCTTCCATCATCTCCCCATCCCTTCCCGATGCACCACATATGGGCTGAGGCTGGTGGTCCCCTTCGCACCCTTGGGTGCTGCTGAGCACCTCCTGGCCTGTCACAGAGGTGTGGGACTGTCTGCGAGAGCCCTTGGCAGGGCTGAGCCCTGGCAGAGCTTCGGGATGCTCTAGGACAGACAGGACTGTTTCCTCTTGCTTGTGTGTGTGTGTGCATATACCAAAAAAACAACACTTAATGGGTCTGTGCCCTGGCATGTGTGAGTGCTGGCAGGAGATGCTGGGCAGGGAAATACCAAATCGGGTTCTGAAGTAAATGGGATCCTTACCTTTGTCTCCAGGGAGCTCGTACCCTTCTTCAAGCCCCAGAAGGTGCCCCACGCAGCCCTGCTGGTGCCCTGCACCCATGCCCCTCGCTGTCACCACACTGGTGCAGCCCACGCTCAGCATACGGTCCCCATCAGCACGTGTGAGCACAGGCTCACAGCTGCGGCTCTCACACACACACAGTCCTCTCAGAATCATAGGATCACAGCACGGTTGCTTTGGAAGGGATCTCGAAGATCTAAAAGCCCAATCTCTGCCGTGGGCCGGGTCTCCCCCAGCTCAGGCTGCCCAGGACCACCCGTGGCCTCGTGCACTGCAAGGATGGGATGCTCACAGCTCTGGGCAGCAGTGCCACGGTCTCAGCCACATTGCAGGAGGCCCCCCGACATGTCAGGCACCATTTGCCCCCAGCGAAGCCGTGTTGGCTGTTCCTGTCCTCCGTGTGCCTTAGGATTGCTTCCAGAAGGATCTGCTCCATGACCTTGCAGGACACGGAGGTGAGGCTGGCTGGCAGCCCTTCCCCATGTCTTCTTTTTTTTTGCCCTTCCCCTTTTCCAGTCAATGGAAGCTTTGCTGCACTGCCACAACTTCTGAAATGTGACAGAGTGGCTCAGCATTCACCTCCCAGTTCCCCCCCAACCCTTCCATGTACCTCGTGCAGCCCCAGTGTGTATTTGGCATCCTTACACATCTGCAACCCCATCTCCCACAGTGGGCATCTCCTCATGCTCCCAACCCCTGCCTTTGGGCTCTTTGGGCTCACAGCACAGCCTGGGCTCTGCCTTCCAAAGAGCCTCCCCTCCCCAGTGCTCTGAGATCACCCCCAAACTGCTGCCCACTGACCCCAGACAACTTCCCACCCCATTCCAAGGCCATCTGGGCCCATCCATCCACGCTCCCATGCCACAGACACACACACACAGGGACGTGGGCATTTGGGAACAAAATGAATTCTGGATGCCTTTAGAGGTGCAAAAACCCATCAATGGTAAGAAATCCCGGAGGCATTTCCCACCCACCAGCAATGCAGAGGGCAGGGGTCACTTTGTCAAGGAGGTGTTTGTGCAGCTGACACAGGAACAGCACACACACACACACACAGTATTGGGGCAGCAGAGCTTTCCTTGCTGCAGAAGGGGTGCCCAATCCTCTCCCCATCTCGGGGGGCTCATTGCATCTGAGTGTTGAAAGAATTAAAGATAAAGAACCACAGCACCAAAATGATGGAGCAGAGCAACTCAGGTCGGGTTTTTGTTGTTCTGTGCCGAGCTGCTACAGGAAAGGCATCCGTTAAACAGAAGCAGCAGGGGGGGAGCCAGGCTGCAAAGTCTGACTGGGAGCTGATGGGATGGATGGAGCAGCACTGGGCTGTGCTGGGAGCTCCCTGCTCCCTTCCTTCTGTGCCCTCTGAGATAAGGGCTCAGCTCAGCACTGCTGCAGGGACGGCCAACTTCCAGCCATGATTCCTGCAGGGTTGTATTTTCCATGCAGAGATATCAACGTGGTCTTGCAGTATTTGGGAGGAGTGCTCCAGCAGAAGGGGCAACTGAAGTGCACCCAACCCAAGTGACAGCAGCCTGCCCAGTGCTCTCCCTTATTGCAGGGATCTGTCACCATGTTGGTGTCACCACTCGGATGCTCCTCTGGCGCGACGTTCATGGATCCCCCTCCAAACTGGGAGCGATGCTGCAAGATTTGTTTAGCATTTCCCCATTCTGGGGTCCCCCTTCTCTTTGGAAGAGGGTCAGTGCTGGCTGTTGGGGTTTGGGGATGCGGCACATCCCATGGCTGCTCTCACCAAACCTGGCCGCAGGGGGAGGAGTGCTGCCCCTACGTCCTGTGACAGCAGTGACTAAGAATCTCAAGGGCTGAATTCCTCCGTTCTTTGCTCCTCCTCACACCTGGAGCAGCCCCTGGGGCTCTGAGTCAGTTGGTTCGTGGCTATTTCCATCTTCCTCTCCCTCCACCATCTCTCTCCCAGCATCTGGTTAGATGCCATCCAAGTTCAGCATCGATCTCCACTGCTCCCCATTGGAAGCTGCTCTGTCTGTGGTTTTAGCTCTGCTTCCAAACTCTGCTTACGTGTATCTCCTCCTTTTTTTCCCCTTTGCAGCACTGACCTCATGCCCATTGGGACCTCCAGGCTAGAGATCCCATGGAGGGAGATGGTTTTTTTGGGATCACCCTTGCCAAGCTGCATCCAAGCACAGGGATCATCTGCAGGTTCTGGGGAACTCGTTTAGTGGGACTCGCAGTGCTGTGTTGGTGGTTGCTGTGTATAGACATGGATTTTATGTTATTTTAAAGACATTTAGGGGAAAGAAAGAAAAAAAAAGAGGTTGGAGCAAAACAGAGGTTAGAGCTGGGCTATCTCAGGTCAGGTCTTCAGCTGACACAAAACTGCAGCAGCACTGCTGACTGAGAGGGGGGGGAGGCACTGCTTGGCACTGGCTGTGAACCTGACTCCTATTTTTAGAGGATGCTGTTGCTCCTGGGGCTGTCAGCTCTCACCTCCACGGCTCACACAGCAGTCCTATTCCATTGCCCTACTGCTCCTTCAGGCCAGTGCAGGGTCTCACCATCAGGATCTGCTGGGGGATAGGAAGCGTCTCAGCCCATCCCTGGGCCAGCACCCATCGCTGTGGGGAGAATCGTCTTCCAGAGGTTTCTCTGCCGATTTGAGTCTGTTTAAACTTCACACCTCACTTTGGGAGGGAGGGATGATGCTTTCCTCAATGCCAGACCCACGTGGGTTTGCCCTTGGGGACACCCTGTGAGGATGCTCTCACATTACCACCAGTGCTGGGGCTTTTTTTTCTCCAGCGTGACTCAGGGCTGTCTCCTCTGCTGATTCACTCCAGCCAACGACCCGGGCTGTTGCCTCCAGCAGCTCAAGGTGCAGAGTGCAGCTGGACAGGGGGGTTTGCAATGCCATGAGCCATGCAGTGGGAGCAGAAGATTGCATTCCTGCCTGGTGCAGGCAGCTGTGTTAGCAGCAAAGGGCGCTGGAGCAAAATCTGCTCCCATGAAACCAAAGCAGCCCTGGAAGGAGGGAGATGGAGATGGAGATGGAGATGGAGATGGAGATGGAGATGGAAATGGAGATGGAGGTGGAGGTGGAGACGAAGGGATTTTCTGCTCTCATGCTTTTTTCAGGGGTTCTTGCCCATGTCTCAGACCTCGCATTGGGTCCATGGAGTAATAGAATGGCCTGAGTTGGGGGTTTGGTTTGAATTGCTCTTTGACTTAGTCCTCTCACGGCTGCCTTCTCCCATGTGCGCCCAGTGCTCCAAACAGAGGCTGTGGCAGGTCTGCCTTCATTCCCATCACTGTCACCTCCAGCACATCTCCAGCCACAGCTGGAACTCAGCACACCCTCCCCAATCCATACCATTAGAGAAAGGCCCTGATGGCCTCAGGCTCTGAGGTCTGCTGGCAACTGATGGGAAATTATGAAATCATGGAGTCGTAGAAGCATAGAATATCCCAAGTTGGAAGGAACTCACCAGGATCACTCAGTCCAACCCCTGGCTCCACACAGGAACACCCAAACAACAAAACTTCCCCATTCTCCATCCTTGGTCTTGAGGTGGGTGGCAGCAGCACAGCTCCCGGGATGTTTTGAGCCTCATTTTTATCAGATGAGGACTTCTCCCATCCCTGCTGTTCCTACATGCTTGCAGGGATGAGGAGGGATGTACTAAACTCAGGTGACACCAGCAGCTTGCCTCAGGCTGCCCTGCAGGTATCATCATGGTGCTCCACAACATCAGCGCTCTCCCCAGCCAGGTGACCCAAATCTTTCCATGCATCCCCAGGAAATTCAGCTAACAGCTTGGGTAATTCTGCATTTGCAGGTAGTTGCTTTTGCCTCGCTCTTCTTTATCCTGGTCTCCATCACGACCTTCTGCCTGGAGACACATGAGGCCTTCAACATCAACGTCAACGTGACGGAGACCCTCGTGGTGGGCAACACCACGACGATCCTGCTGACGCACAAGGTGGAGACGGAGCCCATCCTCACCTACATCGAAGGGGTCTGCGTCCTCTGGTTCACCCTCGAGTTCCTGGTTCGTATCATCTGCTGTCCAGATAAGCTTCTCTTCGTTAAGAACATGCTCAACATCATTGACTTTGTGGCCATCTTGCCCTTCTACCTGGAGGTAGGTCTCAGTGGCTTGTCCTCCAAAGCTGCTCGGGATGTGCTGGGTTTCCTGCGAGTGGTTCGTTTCGTCCGGATCCTTCGGATCTTCAAGCTGACCCGACACTTTGTGGGTCTCCGTGTGCTGGGTCACACTCTCCGGGCCAGCACCAACGAATTCCTGCTCCTCATCATCTTCCTGGCTTTGGGGGTCTTGATTTTTGCCACCATGATCTATTACGCCGAGCGGATCGGAGCCAAGACGTCTGACTCCAGCGGGAGCGACCCGACTCACTTTAAGAACATCCCCATCGGGTTCTGGTGGGCCGTGGTCACGATGACGACGCTGGGCTATGGTGATATGTACCCCAAGACCTGGTCGGGCATGGTGGTGGGGGCTCTCTGTGCGCTGGCTGGGGTGCTCACCATCGCCATGCCTGTGCCCGTCATTGTCAATAACTTTGGGATGTACTATTCGCTGGCCATGGCCAAGCAGAAGCTGCCAAAGAAGAAGAAAAAGCATATACCCCGTCCGGCCCCGATGGACTCCCCCACCTACTGCAAATCTGAGGAGAACTCCCCCCGCAACAGCACCCAGAGCGACACTTGCCCCTTGGCGGTAGAGGAAGGGGTGGCCGAGCGGAAGCGGTCAGGTGAGACCCCAAAGGTGGGGCAGAGGGAGGGGGAGACCTCTGGGAGCCCCCAAGGCTGTGGCTCTGTTCCCATACGCTGCCATGGGCTCGCGGGTTGCTGAGGTCTTGGTTGGGACACCTGGGTACGGGGGGTGGTGTTGGTGGATCTCCCACTGGAGCTGGGCGCAGGGGAAGGGCCATGTTCTGCTCTCCAAACACAGATCAAGCCACCTTGGTGTGATTCAGGGGGTGTCTGCCTGCTGTACATCCTGCTTACCCTGACAGAGGTAAGACCCAACTGCTACGGACCGCAGAGCAACTCTTGCAGACCGTCATCCCAATCCCCGTCTCACTTCGTCAGGGTCAGTTTTGTTTTCCTTCCTCACGCTGTCAATCAGGCTGTGCTTCACCAAAACTGATAACTCCATAGGTACTGCCTGACCTCACTTTCCCATTCATCTCCAATGAGATGTGGTCTCCCTGCGCAATGAGCCCAGCTCTGCCCAGGCAGGAGCAAAATCAGCCTCCATACGTTTATACTTTGGTCTCATGCACTGAGCTGGAGTTTGGGGCATTGCCAGTGTGTTCTCCCAGTTAGAAGAAGAGACGTCCCTGTCTCTGCACAGCCCAGCTATGGGCAGCATCACTTGGGCTGAGCTAGGGGGATGCTGGGCACCCAGCATATTTTTTTTCCAAGTGCCTCACAGCCCATCTGCCCCAGGAGAACCCACAGGGGGAAGCAGGAGGAGCTGTCAAAAGCCCATTCCTTCACCCCAGCACTGATTCAGGAACTCAGGATGGATCTTCAGCATGCAGAGCATCTTCTCAGATGGCATAAGAGTCAGGTGGCATAAATCAGCACTTCCTATTGCAGATGGTGTGAATGTGGAAGAGCAAATTCCCATCAGCTGTGGAGGTGGATTTCAAATACCCAGGGTATACAGCCCTCAGCAACAGGAAGAGTTGTTTGTTGCTTGGGGTTAAGATTTAGTGTGGTTCTGCTTCCCTGGTCGCTGTATTTTGGCTTGGATATGCCTGGATTTTTGGGAGCTGCTCTGAGCTACCTATGATCCCATTGTAGGGTCTGCTGAGCCCCTTCTGGCTGCCCTGAGCACGTTGCCTTGCAGGTTCCTCCTGCTGATGGATGTCTGCTGCCCTTCTTGCAGACTCCAAGCAGAATGGTGAGGCCAATGTGGTGCTGTCAGACGAGGAGCAGCCGCTGTCCCCATCTGACGAGGAGAAGCGGCCCATGCGACGCTCGAGCACCAGGGACAAGAACAAGAAATCCTCCACGTGCTTCCTCCTGGCCACGGGTGACTTCTCCTGCACAGCAGATGGAGGCATCCAAAAAGGTACAGTCAGGGCTGGTGCTGGGAGCCGTGGGTTGGGGACAAGGCTTCCTGCATCTGTTTGAGGCTGGGATTCATCTCCATCTGCCTGCCTGGCTCTTCTCTGCTCCCTCCATTTCCAGGCCCCCAAGTCCCCTTGTCTCTCTGCCTTTCCATCTGCTTCATTTCCATCCATTGTGTCTCTCTGTGGCAGCTCTTACCTTCTTGTTTTCTCCTCCCCTGATTGCCACCGTTTGAGATCTGGGACCTGATGCTTGTCACGCTGCCTTCTGTGGGGACAGCTGTGCCTCTGCTCCCCTCACCCACCCATCTCAGGGTGCTGTGCCTCTCCTGAGGAGGTGATGAGATTGTGGCTGAAGCAGGTCGAAAGGTTTTCAGCAGGGAAAAAGAGTCTGTGGTCTTTTCTCTGTCCCTTCCCTCTCCTCCTCTGATGCCTTTTGGTGGCTTTGAGCGTGGGGAATCGTGCTGTGTCAACTGCTGCCTTGCCAAAAGCACGGGGTTGCCAGGAAGGCTGTCTCCTCTGGGTTTAGAAAGTGAGCTTTGGGAAGTGTTGGGAGAAAACTGTGGGGGAGACCAGCCAGGAAAACACAGAGCTCTTCTTCCAGTGACAAAGAGGCAGTCTTCTTCAGTTGGGTCCCTTTGCATCCTCTGCCCGCCTGGAACCATGGAATCTACCTGCACCCTGGATTGCTGGGTTGATCCTTAGGGCATGGCTCTGTTCTTTAGTTGTGCAGTTTTCCTGCTCTCTTGTACATCTGAGGGGGTGTGGGAGGATGCAGAGCTGCAGCACTGACCTACTTCTCTCTTCTCAGCACTGCTTAACCCCAGTTAGTCCCAGCCCCTCACCCCAGCGCATGGGAGCTGGGGCCAGGCAGGGTGAAGGATGATGCTGTACTTTGCAAGCCCTCAATTCGTTGCTTGGCGAAGAGGAAGGGTCTCATTTCGGGGGCTGTGACCCCCAGCCGTGGTGCTTTGATCCATCCCACACCCCCCAGTGCCTTTTGCTCCCCGGGCTCCAGCAGCCCTGGAGCTGTGGGTTGGTGTTTGGGATGATGGCAGTTATTATATTAGCAGGAGCAAATTGGTTGCGTTCTCCTGGGAAATCAAGGATTCCCTTTGGTGTTCCCACACAACCTCCTCCCTTAAAAAGAAGGGGAAAAAAAAATAAAAGCCACGTTCATCTTTGGGCAGCAGAGCGTAATACAAATATGTGCTCAAAGTTCTGGGTGCTTTGCCTGGAAGTGCTCTTTCCTCTGAAGTTGGGCTCTTTCCTTGCTGCTCCCTAAAGAGAGGGGAAGGGTTCTGCTTCTGCCCTGGGGAGGACAGTGGAAGGCATGGGGGGGAGAATGGAAGCCTTCATCCTTGGGAGATGCTCAGGTCTGGCAGCTCTTCAGCTGAGGAATTGCAGCTGGGGCCCCTTGAAGCCACTGGAAGATCGAACTGCTGAGGGTGCAGTGCAGCTCTTGCTGGGCTCCCAAACCACGTGACTTGGGTTGGGATGGAAGGGACCTTAAAGACCACTTTGTTCCAAGAAATAAGGCCAGGAAATTAATACTGCTGTCATTTTCCTTGTGGGGTGGCACTGAGAGTTCTTCAGAAGGGCACCGTGGTGATCTCTGGGTGGTTCTGCTGCCCTTCCTGCAGACACCAGAGTGCTTCATTGCAATTAAAAATGCGTGTCTACGTGGGTCACCCACCCTCCTGAAGGCTCTGCTGGGAGGTGGCCTGGCGTTCAGCAATGTGTGAGACCCTTTAGGAAGGGGAAACCTCAGTACTTGTGCCATTGGGGATGGGCAGGTGGGACTGGGGTTCAGGCTGACATCTTCCATGGTGACATATTCCAATGTGGAGAGGGTCAGAGGTGGGCAGAAGGCAGAGCATCCTCCCGTGTTCGTGCCTGAGGGCGCTGGGAGGTGCAGAGCACCTTTTCCTGATTTATCTCCTGCTGAGGCTGTTTGTTCTGGTACTGGGATGCTGGCAGCTCTGCAAATTGAGATGAGCTTGGTTCGGAGCCCGATTTGCTGATGGCCATCTGTCAGATGCTGGGACAGGTACCCATGTCTGTACAAGCTGTGGGAATCAGGAGACGGGGCTGCTTCAGGAACATGCTGCAGATCTTGGCGGCTGCTACGGTTGGGGCACTGATGCCAACAGTTGGTTTCTTTGGGGGCAGCTCCAAGAGAAAAGCCCCCCCTGCCCACCACCCCTCGGATGGAACCAGAATGCGGTGTGACACCTGCGTGGTGGCATTTGTCTTGTGTCCCTTTGGCTGCTTCCAGTGGGGTCCCTTCCTCCCTGCTGCTGGGGGTTGCTGCAGACCCCTTATCTCCCTCCAGCAATGCGTCCTGCTGGGATGCAGATACTGGCATGGCTCTTGGCACCTGAGCACACATCCTCTGCTTTCACGCAGAGATATGGAGGCAGGACAAGGCCAGCAGCAAGCAAGGTGAGATAGGATGGTCTAGGAACAGCAAGGCGAAAACCAGAGCAGCTCTTCTAGAGAGGGCATGGCGAATGGCATTAAATGGAGAGAATGGGATTTACCACCTTTAGCAGCACCCAGCATTGCAAAGCACCAAGTCTTTAGCTTGGCTGCCAGAGCTCAGTGCATCAGGGCACTGATTTCGCTCTGCTTCTTGCTATTAGGGCAGAGCCATGCCTGGCATGTGGACGTGTGCTCGTGTGAGCATCTGCTGGTGATGCTCGGCTGGGGGGGTGCAGGGACAAACCCACGTTTGCCCAGGGACGTGAGTGTGTGCAAGCAGCATGCGGGCACCAGGCTGCTGGTAAACGCACACGTGTTGCTGGGCTCTGCTGCCTGCTTGCATTACCCCATCCCCATCTGCTGCTGGCTCAAAGCATGTGTGAGCATGCACGTGCACCACAAGGATTTGCATCGTGGGGTGCACGGGACTGCTGGCTCCTGGGGTGCACGCTGCTCCTTGGCAACAAAAGTGTTTTGAAAGCAATCCCGGTGACCTCAGTTAGCATCTGCACGGCTTGCTGGGAGAGCAGCTCCTCAAACGGAGTGCGCTGGTGGCAATTAGCAAAGCTGGCCCTTGGTGGAAGCCGCGGAGGCCTTCAGGGCTGGGGCAAATGTCACAGCTCAGGGCTCACGTGTGCTCTTAACCAGGACTGCTGTTTGGACATCAATCCCATTTTCAGTGCAAATAGTTGGGTTCTTTCCCCAAGAAGTGTTGCTTTTGACCTGGGAGAACATCTGGCTGTTGCTTTTCCATCTGAGCCCAAGCAGTTCCTGGCTTTTGGGGAGTTTGCAAAGAGCTCCCATACGTACAGAAATGGAAATGTTTGCTTTTCAATGCGATTGCTCACGGAAAATCCTGAGCGTTTCTACCTGCTCCTCTGCATACAGAAAGGTGTCAGCAGCAGCTTGCTGCTTAACAATCCAGAGCTGGGGGAATAACTCCTTCCAAATCCCACATTTGTTTGAATTCCACTGCTTTCCCCAATCACTTCAGCCCACAAACTGCCCGGATTCATCCCTCATTCAGACTCCAGGCCCAGCAGTGGGGTGATGCAGTGCCCCACCACCGGCACGGCTCCACGCTGTGGGGCACCCCCTGCAGAAGGGGTGGCTGTGGGGTGCAGGGTGGGGGGGGAAAGGGCTCAGCAGGCTCTTAGAGGCTGCAAGGAGCGGCGCTGCTCTTGCTGGATCTTTCGGGGAGGGGGCTTAGCGTTCAGGCGCGGGGCTGAATGCAGCTCTAACCTCACCTCTGTCCCTTTTCTTCACAAAGGCTATGGAAAATCCCGGAGCCTAAACAGCATAGATGGTGTGGCAGGACCTGCGGGGGGGTTGGCTCCCCTCGCCTCGCGCTACAGCTCTCCCTGCTCCCCCGTCCCCTCCATCCTCTAAATGCCGCCCGGATCCCGCTTTGTGTGTCGGCCGCGCGCTCCCCGTGTCGCTCTGTCCCCCCATCCCTGCGATGCTGTGTCCCCAGTGGTGCCCAGGATGTCCCCATCACCAAGAAGCGGGCCTTAACCTGCAGCCCAGCCCCGCTCCCATGCTTGCAGACAGGACCCCTGACGTCTCCATGCACTTCATCCTCTCGTGTCCGTGCTTTTGGGACAGTCCCCACAGGGGTGGGAGGGCTGCTCGGTGTTTTTCATCCCCTGGAAACCTCGCTTGTCCCCAGTACGTTGGGCTGAGGGTGTGCGGTCCCTTCCCGTGGCCCATTTGCACTTGGGCTGGGAATGCAAGAAGGATGCGTTGACTCATCAAATTACACATCGTTGTGCTGGAAATGGCTGAGTTCATCTCATTTTAGGGCTCCTTTTCAAACAGCCTCCAATTTCTGGAGGAACCGGATGAATAAATCTCTATTCCCTGCCCGGCAGCAGTTCCCCTCTTGTTTGGTGCTTTTCTGTGCCTAACTCTGCTTCTCTGCTTGTGTCTGCTTCTCTGTTTGAGTTGGGGTGGCCTCAAGGAGGGATGGGGTTTTGCAACCTCAACAACAGCCCCTTTCAAGTAGGGGGGATAAAGGGTGGGATGGTCCATAAAGAGCTGGGAGGTGGGGGGAGAGAAGATGTGGGGAAAGGAGCAGCTGGGAAAGCTGCTGCTGAGAACTGGGGAGTGGGAGAGCTGGGTGTGATGGGAGAGCTTGTGGTGCCCCAAGGGGCAGGCAGTGCTCTGCTGGGATGGGTTCACGCTGTGGGGCACAGCATCCCATGGGGTGGGAGGGGGATGGGGCTCATGGGAGGGTGAGGTCCTGGTGCATCTCAGTGCATCCTCCCCTCGGAGCACTCTCTGTGTTTGGAGCAGGAGGAGCTGAGATTTTTCCCCTCCCTCCCAAATCCATGCAAGGCACAAGGTGACCCTCTGTGCTTTCCGTGGGCTCGGAATCATAAATGATTTACTCAAGGTCGGGTGCTGGCGTTGGGGACAAGCCAAGCAGAGCCAGCAGCCCTGCATGGTGCAGAAAGGCTTTAGGTTTGGAGGAGCATTGCAAGCAGAGAATTAACCCCAGCAGCCACAGGTTTGGTGTGGAAAACCCTCGGTGCACCACAGAGTTGATCCCTGGTTTCCTGTTAGAGCCAACGTGGAGCCACGCTTTGCAATTTTTAGCCTCGGCGTTATGCAACTGGGTGGAAGGCATGACTAATGTGCAAAAAGCTCCTCTCAAACAACAGGGCCCCGAATGGGAGACAGAGGCATTTCTGTGGGAGGCACCAAACTGGTGAAAAACCCACAGCATCTTCGCTCTCCTTCCTCCCCCCCTCCCCCCTCGCCTTCCTCTGAATAGCAGTTTGGGGGCAGTGGGGTGCTGGGATTTTCGGGTGAGGTCCCGGTGGGTTTTGGGGGTGAGAGAGCAGGGGTTAATGCTGCTGCTAAGAATATAAGAGGAGCTGCGATGGAGCAGAAGAGCAGAGCGCTAAATGGCTCTGCAGCCTGGAGTCTTATCACAAACGGTGGCCAAAATTGGCTGCCTGGAGAATAGGATAAGAATAGAGCGAGTGAATACGATACTTCCCCCAAATATCCTCCCAGCCACTTGTCTATGTTTAGGGATCTGGAGAGGAGCGCGCGTTCCGGCTCAGTTGAAACGCGCCGGGAGAAAGCAAGGTGGTTTGATTTATTCTTGACAAAGGGGATCGATTGAGAGCAGCACGGGCTGCCTCTGCCCTGCTCCAAACACGGGGTTTAAAATCTCAGCAGTGTGCAGTGATTGAACTGCAGTGATGGTCGAGCTGCAGTGGTCGAGCTGCAACGATGGCTGTGCTGCAGTGGTGGGGTTGCAGTGATGGCTGAGCTGCAGTTTTGGTTGAGCTGCAGTGACTGAACTGCAGTAGTTGAGCTGCAGTGGCTGAGATGCATCAGTTGAGCTGCGGAGGTTGAACTCAGTGGTTGAGCTGCAGTAGTTGAGCTGCAATGATGGTTGAACTGCAGAGGCTGAACTCGGTGGTTGAGCTGCAGTGGCTGAGATGCAGCGGCTGAGCTTGCTGCTGCCCCACCAGCCCTAAAGGCAGAGCTGTGTCCTGTCCTGCTCAGCTGCTGGGATCACCTCGTCCCAGCAGGACGCTGTGCTCCGTGTGCTGCATCCCTGTGTCCAGCACAGCACCGGGGAGAACTGCACCCTGTGCTGCCCTCCCCATCACAGCTGCAGGCGCTGCTCCGTAGCACGGATGGGCTCAGGGATGCTCTTCCCACCTGCAGAGCTCCAGGCTGTGCTCTGTGTCCCTGCATCCGTCTGTCTGTCTGCTGAAGCTGGCAGCACTTTGCGAGCAGCTCATCCTCAGGAGCTGGGGGGGCTTTGGGGCAGTGCCCCCATCAACCCTCATCTGCCTGTCGCTCCGGGGGCCGTCCTGTGCTGCGGCAGGGAGCCCGGGTTGCATGCAAAGTATTAATTGTTATTGCTGCAACAACTGCTCTGTTTCTCAGGAGATGCCCCGAAAGAGCTGAGAAAATAGCAAGGTCTGTCAGGCGGTGGGGCGGGAGGTGAAGATGTCAGGAGAGTAATTGCTCTACCCAGAAGCAGCCTGTTTCTGACTTCCCCTGACTGCCAGGAAAAAATCCTCCGTGCTTATGTGATGACAATAAAATGATATAAAAAAAAAGCAGCCGTAGCCTTTGCCCGTGCTGACGAGGAATGCAGAGAGCAGAGGCAGATGCAAAATAAGATGCATCTGAGCTTAAAAATAGTGCCTCCTTCTCCCACCTCCCAGTCCGGCGCTCCGCTCCTCTGCTTGGGCAGTGGCTCTGATTGGAGGAGCAGGTTGAGGTTCATCCCAAGCTCTGCAGTGCTGGGTGAGGATTGGGGTCCTCTGCCCCTCTGCAAATCCTCCCCCCCCCCCATTGCAGCAGAGAGAAGAAAAGCATCCTATGGAGTTGGAAAAAGCATCCTGTGGGTTGGACCCAAATGCTTTCTAGGGTGGTCGGTGGCTCCAGCCCAACGCTGCCCATTGCGGCCTCTCCGTGGGATCGGGTCTGATGCTTCACCTGCACAGCCTCAAACAGACCTCCCAGAACATAAAAGAAACAGGAAAACCACCTGCAGAACTGGGATACAAACTGCCCAAACGCTGTGCTGGGGCAGGAGGTGGAGGCAGAGGTGGGGCTGTCTGGGGAAATCCCTTAGGAGGAAAGTGGGCATTTTTGGGGGTGGATCTGGCAACTCCTACTGCAAACCGAAGGGGTTTTGGGGCCGGATCGCAGCTGGGGAGGCTGATTCACATCGGATGGGTGCAAACAGGAGGGCAGTTTTCTGGCAGTGGCTTTATCTGGGGACGGCGATTAAGCAAAACTCTCATCTGTTGTGATTTCTTTGTAGTCGCACTGATTTCTCCGGGGCTGCTGAGCTGCTTCCCAAGGAGCTCCCTGGGGGATGCGGGCAGCAGGTCTGAGCTCAGGCATGGAACGGCTCTGAGAAGGGAGGAGGAGGAGGAGATGGGAGTTAAAAGCTGGGTTGTGTCCCTGGGAAATCGATAGAGCTGCTGGGGATGCTCCAGCTGGCCCAGGGACCCACGGAGAGCTTCCAGCTGCTCTCCAAAGTGGGAACAGCCCCGGATTGCAGCAGCTGCATCTCACCCATGTTTCTGCACGGGGATGAAGGCGGATCCCCAAACCAGCCCATCACTGGGCACATGCTGCCCTGGGAGCTATGGGCTGTAATCCCTCAGCATTTGGCTGGGATGTGGCATCGAAAAGACGGTGCGCGTGGAGAACCCAACCCGCAGCAGCAGAGGATGGGAGATTTCTTTTGGGGAAGCCAAGTTTTGGAGCTGCGGGGGGTGAAAGGAGCCACGAGAGCCCAGCGCTGGGTTCTGCAGCAATATTGCTGGGAGGAAAGGGCAGCCCCGTGCTTATCAGGAGGATCAGAGCTGTCTCCCCGCCTGACGGCCCCTGGAAACCTGGCACACGGGGATGGGCGGCGTTGTGACTCAGAGCTCCAATCAATGTTAATTAATTCAATGATAACGAATGAGAAAGAGAGAGAGAGAGAAAAAAATAAACCACTGCAGGATATTAATGCACTCAGCTTGGCTTTGGGACATCTGGCTGGGGGTTGGTTTGGAGACTTTGGTCACAAGCAGCTTTCCTGGAGGATGCGGTGAGGATGATTTCCTTCTTTGTTCTTTGCTCTTTAACCTCAATTCCAGTACTGGTGGAGAACCAAGGAGGAGCTGAGGTGGAGGCATTCCTCACGTTCCCACCCCTATTTTATTTCTCCTTGGTTCTCCACCCATTTCCCACATCTCCACCTTGGCTGAGGGTGTCTGAGCCCATTTGAAGGCATTTAAAAAAGTAGTTTTATCAGTTTATTGATGGAACAGCAGGAGAAAGCTGCATCCCTTTGCACTACGCTTTCTGCACCGCATGAGGTGTTGGTCCCATGGAGCTCAGTGTCTCTCTCCCTCTCTTTCCCCACAGACAGCTGATGGAAGCGGTGCCCAATGCTACGTTTAATACCTCTGTCTTTCATTGCAGACACCTGCCAAGACGTCCTCTCTTCCAGTTACCCCCAGGGTGAGGTGGTCACCTTCTCCTGAGCCCCAGCTGGATGCAGGCAGCGCCCCAGCGAGGGACGTGTGCCCCGAGGGATGCTCTCCCCGAAGCTAAGGGATGTTTGCCCAAAGGGATGCGTTCCCTGAGGCCCAGGGATGCTATCCCATGGCTCAAGGATCCTCTCCCTGAGGCCGAGTGATGCATTCCCCTAAAGATGCCCTCCCCACGGTGCAGGGATGCTCTCCCCAAGGCCAAGGGATGCTCTGCCCAAGGGAGGTGCTGTCACCGGTGCCAAGGGCTGCTCTTCCCACACCCGAGGGATGCTCTGCCCCAGGCTGAGGGCTGCATTCCCCCCCAAGGCCGAGGGATGTTCTCCCGGTGAGCTTTGCCTGCCCCATGCAGCGACCCAAAGCTCTGGCTGCCATCCCCATGGCTGGAGTAGTGGGTTTGGCAGCCGAGTCCCTTGCTGAAGAGGGGCAGTGAGGGGCTCCCTGCCTGCCGCCAGCCCCGCTGTGCTCTGCCCCATCCTCTGCCCCTGCTTTTGGACACGTGCCCCAGCCGCTGCCATCCTGCTGATGTGACCCAGCCGGAGTCCCACCAGCTGCTCACCCCTCACTCCTGCACAGTGCCCCGTCCACGCTCTGAGCACCTCCATCGCCAAACTGGGGCTCTCCTCCACGCTGGGTGCCACACACGGGGTGCTGCGCCATCATGGGGTGGGCTGGGGGGATGGGGATGGGAAGCAATAGGGAATGGGGACGGGTGCTGAGGTGGGGTGAGCTCAGCTGGCCTGAAAGGGTCGGTGTCTTTCTAATGCTGTTCCATATCTCTGTGATGAAGGCAATACTACTCCCATTTTCTCTGTCCTGTACGCATGCCTCTCCCTGTCCAGCTGCACTAGAGTTCAAATAAAGACATCCGTGAGCTGAGTCAGCTCCCACACCCCCTGCCTTGAAGTGTCCCTCCTTGCCCAAGGATCGTGGTCCCGGTGGCCGTGCCGTCCTCACATTGGATCAGAACCCTCTTGGAAAGCTCACATTGGTTGCAACATCTTCATTTGGTGGAGGGAAGCACTGCAGAGCTGACCAGTGCATTGCCTCTCCCTGCTCTGAGCAGCAGAGCTGAGCTAATCAGCAGTAAAGCTGTAGCAGTGCCATCATTAGGTTTCAGAGTGAACAATGCATGGAGGTGAAGGGGTGCAGCTCTCCAGGCTGCAGGGGCAGAAGGCAGCAGAGCCAAGCAGGCAGCACGAGGCTGATTCACACATGGGGATCTCACACCTTTCGGATCAGAATGGCTTCTGAAGTGATTTAGAGCCTCTGAACCAGCTGGCTGCAGCACTCAGAAAGCCCTCAAAAAGCCCAAAAGCCCAGCTTGGCTTCTGCAGCAAGCAGGGGAGGCCCAGCTGAAGCCCCAGTAATGTGCTGTTCTGTGTTTTCTTATTCCTCCAGTGACAACCCACCCAGGGACATGAAGCCGTCTATTCAGGGCTGCAGAGGGAGAAGGGGAAGGTTATAAACCCAGAGTGGGGGGTGGGGAGGGACGGCGACCAAAGAGCTGCCACAAAGCTGAAAGGGAAGAAAGCAGCCACAAGTGTGAGCAATCAGTGGCTGATGGCCAAGCAGCAATTACAGCAGAGCCTGCTTCCTAGCCTGGGAGAGAGCCATCGGTGAGCACAATGCTGCTGAGCAGCTGCTGTGTCCCTGAGGGTGCTGCACGCCGCGGTCGGGCTGGGATCGATGCAGAGCACTCGGCTTGTCCGCCCAGGTCTGTTCATTCAGGTGATGCTGAGCAGCTGCATCCCCCCGGGCTGCACCCGCATGGCATTTGGGGAGCAGCCCTGCAATGTGCAGGGATGGGTGCCTTAGGGAGGTGGGTTTGGAAATGGGTGGCCGTGGGGTGGCTGGGGATGTCCCCAGGCAGCAGGAGAAGGTCCCTCCTCCATCCTGGCCAAAGCCCTTCACATCACCGGGCTGTAGCACAGCTTGCAAGCTGTTTCTCGCTGACCCCAGGGCACAAGTGAATCAGGAGGATTCCCCCTCTGGCCCTGGAGATCAGCGGTTCCTCCAGGATGGCTTCAGGTTTAGGAAGGCTCTGAATGTTTAATTTGCAATTTAATTTGCCAGTACATCCCCTGCAAATCCCAGCAGAGCAATGGGGAGGGAGAGCACAACCTAGCAGCCCTTCCCATCATAGGGACCCCAAAGAGGTTCTGGGACATGTGGGCAGGCACACAAACAGCACAGGGGGTGCAAAGTGGGAGCAAGGAGTCCAGGGCTGGGAACAAGAAGGATGATGCTGCGTCTGGAGAGCAGCCAGTGGCTGAGATGTGCACAATGGGCGAGACATCGACCAGGTGAGGGGATGCTGGGGCTGTGCAGGGATTCCTGGGCATGGCCACTGGCACTCCAGCTTCCCAATGGAGACTTTGTGAGCTGAGCTGGGAGCTGAGCATGGCCGCTCCTCACAGCAGAGCTTGGATGCAGCACCTGGCACCAGTCCCCTCCTGGCTGCTGTCCCTTGGCTCACAGCTCCTCTAGGTACAAACCCAGCACGAGCCAAACAGGAGGAGGGTTGGGGCAAGGGGTGGGGAAGGGGTTTGCCATTTCTGTACACCCTCTGCTTTCTTTTCCCTGCAAAATCTCCCCCTCTCACGGGTGAGCGTTTTTAGTTTGTATTTAAAGCAAAGAGCAATCGGGGAGGGCAGGCAGGTGGAGCAGGAGGGGGGACCTGGGGGCACACAGCAGGCCTGGCAGGTTGGCAAAATGGGCAGGAAAACCCAGTGTGGAGGGAGCTGGGGGGGGGGGGGGGATGGTGACAGCATCGCTGGCCTCGGGCTGGGATTAACTGGTAGATGCAGTTAAAGGAGTTTGAATCAGCCAAAGACGATGCTGTCAATAAATACAGCTTCATGGCAGCATGCTGAGCACCCCAGGAGCATCACAAACCCACTGTGAGCCCGCAGCCATCCCTGTCTGTCCCCATGTGTCCCCCCCTCCCCGCTGGGATGCACCGGGCTCTCAGTCTGCTGGGGTTTGTGCTGAGAGTTTGGCAAGGAGGGCGAAGGGTGGTGGGGTTGGTTGTGTCCAATTCCTGCTCATTTAATGTGATGAAATCTAATAAATCAATCAAGCCCGGAATGGCTTTTCTTTACAGTCAAGGAATGCAGCCTGCGCCCCATGTTTAGCTGAGCCATGCAAGCTTTGCATGGGTTTATTTTATCCCGCTGGCTGTTCACAGCCAATGTCCTCAATGCTGCCATCCATCTGGGGGTGGGAAGTCTGGATTCAGCCTCGGCTTGCAGCCAGGTTGCTGCAGATCTGGGGTTTGTGCCTCAGTTTCCCCCTCCGGATGCCCCTTCCAGTGAATGGTGGACAGCTGGCAGCACGCCTTGATAACAGAGAGACGCCTGTGGATTCTGCAAAAAGGCACTCGGAGGCAGCTGAGGACAGCCCTGCTAATTGCAGAGAGCAGAGCACGCTCTCGTTTGCCTATTACGGTCCCAGCACTGACGCGTGGCTCCAGCGCTGGCAGCACCCAACGTCCCCAAGGTCCCCTTTTGCTGGGCACCCCTTCGCTTACACCTCACCCAGCTGCTGGCACCCAGTGCTGCCTTTTTCTTTGCCTTCACCCCCAGCGAAGGGCATTTCGGAGAGGTGAAACAGCACCCGAAGGGCCGCGCGATGCGCAGCATCCCATCTCGCGCTGCTCCTTTCCCTCCATCCCTGGTGCGAGGCTGCTCTCCCCACCCCGCCCCAAGGGCTGAGACCCCACCGTCGCATCCCCCACCCCCTTTTAAAACGATTCTTTTCCTTTTTTTTTTTTCAGCTGATTCATGAAATCTCGGCGCTGGCAGCGCGGCGTGGCTTTAAGCTGTTTACGCGAGCTCAGGAGGCGACAGCGAGGGGTATTTTTAGCTCGCCGGGTAGCAGAGCAGGATTAAAATGCAGTCAGTGTTACAGACGCTGGGGCTGAATCAGTATTCCTGCACAAACCTCTCCGTGCCAGCATCTTCCATTGAGTGTCTGAAAAAGCCGAGTTTCCATGGAGACCCGGCTCCAGGGCAACCCGATTCCTCGTTAAAAAGCAGCAGGTAGGAGCGGTGCGAGGCACAGCCGCGCTCCAGCTGCGGGAGGAGAGAGCTGGCGCAGCCCCGTCCTCGTATGGGATGCAGAGGGGAGGGCGCCGGGCTGCAGAGCGATGTCAGATGGGGGTCGGGAGCAAATCGTCCCCTCCTGCTCCATGCCATCCATCCCTCTGGGCTGCTGGTTTTTGGGTTGCTGGAGGACGGCTGTTGGTGTGGGGAAACGAAGCGATGCGATGAGAGGAATTTGGGTTTGCACTGCTGTGATGGTGGGAATTTGCCCCCCCCCCCAGCTCCAGCAGTTCAATGAGCAGATCCTATGCTGGGATCGGTGTCCTCCCCTCGAGGGGCTTCGTCCCCTGGTTGTCTCCAGCCCTGTGTGGGAGCAGAAATGCTCTGTGAGGATGAAGGTGGATGCTTGGGGCTACACCGCTTCTCCCCTCTGGGTTTACCTGTTGGCCACGTGCAGAAATCAGCCACAGGAGTCTCCCATAGAGAAGAGACCAAACGTCAGTGATTTCCTTCTCCTGCTATCTGAAGTAAAAGAAAGCAGTGAATTCTTGCTGGACATTTGCTAAGGTTATCCTGCTTGAGCTCTGTGGTCAGGGCTCAGCTCAGAGGAATGGTGACAGTGCTGGGAAAGGAGCACAGAACTGCCAGTGTGGCACTGGGGAGGGTTTGGTGAGACGCTCAGTGCTGGGCAATGAGGGCATCAGCTGCTCATCCCTGGGCCAGTCGGTGTGCAGCCTCACTGAAGGTGTTTTAATGGGACAGGGAGATGGGTCATATGGGGAACATCAGGATCTGATTTCTTCTTTTATGTCCCCAGCAGTGGGGTCCTGCCTCAGTCTTGGGTTTTCCAAGCAATCCTCATTTCTGGATCTGCTGAGATCCAAGCTGGAGCTGCAGGGCTTCCTTCTGGTTGCTTTGCCTGTATTGCGATGGGACTTTTCCCTTGTGGTGTGCAGCTTCTGGGCAGGGATGGGATGGAGCATCTCCAGAGGAAGCAGTGCCAGTGCATCTGACAGTGGTCCCTAAGGGCTTCCAGACCCAGAGTGAGGTCCCAGAGCAGGAGCTGAGGGCAGGAGAGCAGGTCCCAGGGCAGGAGCTGGGCTGCATGGAGAGGTGGGACATGAATGGAGGAGGGATGGAGCTCCCATCGGTCTCACAGCAAGGCCATGGATCCAAGGCAGCAAACCCCAGATGCCATCAGGTGCCTCCAAGCCAACCTCCTCTGCAATGTGGTTCAACATTTTCATTTTCCAAACCATTCCAGAGCAGCCGTGGTAAATCTGCTCAATTCTCAAAGCGGGGGTTGTGATTTTCCCATCCTTCACATAAGGGGGAAAAAAAAAATAGTAATAAATAAATAAAAAATGAAAACCTGTCCACAGGAAAAGCTTCTTCGGTTTCTCAAAGGCTTTTTCAATACAAGAGAAATGGCTGTTTAACACCCCGTGACCTCAGAGCAAAATCTGAGTCGAGGACCCGTGTGGAACAAAATGATTTTTGCAGCAGCGTTTCTCAGCCGGATGCATTCACACTTCGGCCCAACCAGAAGGCTTTCAGTGGAAAGGTTCCTTTTGATCTAGAAACTGTTGTCTTTGGCTTTTCTTAATTGAAAACTGCTTCTATTTTCACTTAGAGCTGCTCTGCCATCC
This sequence comes from Centrocercus urophasianus, assembly GCF_019232065.1. NCBI lineage: Eukaryota > Metazoa > Chordata > Aves > Galliformes > Phasianidae > Centrocercus > Centrocercus urophasianus. The sequence continues at coordinate 22,023 of NW_024885445.1, forward strand.
CCAGCCAGCATGGAACCACTGGCATCCACTGCCTTGTTATCCAGGACTGGGAGCAGCCGCTGTGATGGGCTTTGAGCTCAGGGTGTTGCTGAGGCACAGCTGCAGCACTGAGACAACAGTTGGTTTGTCCTGTTCTGGGTACTAAAAGGGGGAAAAACACCACTTGTATTTCAACCCAGCTCCTTGATTTTTGGCTGTGGTGCCCGTGGGGTGGTGGGGATGCTGCTGGAGGGACTTCAGCACATGAGGTTCTCTGCTGAACTGATGGTGGCTTTCTTGCAGCCACAGGTCAACACGGCACCCTGTGATGCTGCTGGGGTTGGCACCCAGTGGGTGCCAAGGTTGGGTGTCCCTGGGGCTGGGGGATTGAGCTGAGTGCTTCCCTAACCATGGCCTCTTTGGTGCACACGTCTGCAGGAGGCTGCAGGGAACACGTGTGCACGCCTTGCCTCTTATCACCACCGCCTGCCCCAGCTGCTCCATCATTTCCTTGTTGTTTCCTTCCAGGGTGAGCTGCTCTGCATCTTTGCTTTCTGCTCACACAAAACGATGGTTGCAGAACCGTCTGCAGCGAAATAATAAAATAATAATAATAACAGAACAAAGCAACAACTGCAACAACAACAAAACCCGACGAACTGCAGCACTCCAGGCATCCATTGACACAAATATCATTCGAACACCCCTAAAGTCTCTACCATTCAGAGCTTCTCTTGGTCAGGGGGGGCTTTGCTGCTCTGCTGCCAGCACTGCAGCCATGGGGGTGGGTGTATCATACCTCTGGTGGGGAATGCTGCTTGCTTGAGCACTGCAGTGCCCTCAATCTTGCATTAGGATCCCTCATAGGAAGGAAGGAGAAGCCCAAAGAGCAGACTGTTGCAAGGATGCTCTGGTTGCTGCCTGCTGGGCTAAGCACTGCATACCACTCTGGTTTGCAAGCAACTCTGCAAGGCTGTTGCAGCACACTGCAGGGCCAGGGGAGCATCGTGCCCTGCAAACCTCACTGCGTGCTCCTCACTGCAGCCCCCTGCTCCTCTGCACTGCACTTCTAGCTGCCATTCGCAGCTCTTTGTTATTTGCTGCTGTTCGTTTTTAAAGACAAAAAGAAAAATAGCTGACAGCATCCCGCTGCTCATGGAAGGAAACTATTTAGGGACACAACCAGTGGGTTTTGGAAAATGTACCATAAGAGGAGAGCTGTGCTTCCTTCCAGGCTCTCTCCCTGCGATGCAGCGGCCGCTTTGCTGCCAGCTCAGCCGGGCTCCTCCAATTTCCAAGTGGAATAATTGGGAGTCAGCTGGAGCCGGGGGCTCTTTGTGCTTCCCGAGCCTTTGTCCCTCTTGGAGAAGGACGTCATCCTCCTGGAACTGGTTTGAACACGTCGTTGGAGCTGGCTGATGGGTTTGGCAGGGCTGGGTTTGGGGGAAGAAATGGGTTTTTGAGAGGTTGGGCTGAAATGGAGCAACCGGTTGCGCTGGAAATCAGTGCTCTTTGAGATCACCTCCAACCCAAACCCTTCTGTGATTCCATGAACGCCCCCAGAGCTGAGCTGGGAAGCGATCAGAGAGGAGATGAGGAGATGGGCAGCTCTTGGTCGGTGCTGTCCTGCAGGGGGTGGGCAGAGAGGACCCTCCTTGGTGCCCCCCATCCTCTGCTAAAGCCTTCAGGAGATGTGGGCTGAAGGTGGCTGTGGGGCTGTGCTCTGCTTGCAGGCAGTGCTGCCGTCCCATGCTGGCAATTCACGGTTTGGAACTTCTAAATTTGGCTCTTTTGGGGTGAATGGTGGGGAAGGAGGAGCGCAGCGCTTCTCTCTCTCTCGCTCCATTGTCGGATCAAAGTCATCCCGGCTTTCAAGGCTTCCCATTCAGCGCGGGGCCAACAGGGAGCAGGATCGTTAAAACGTCCGAGCACCGCCTTTCCGTGCTTTGAAATCACTCGGGATCGCTCCAGCTCTGCACAACCACCCTGAGCAGCTCCTGGGCCCGGCCACGTGTCCCAAAATGCAGCTGTCACCGGGCTGCAGCCTGCAAGCTCACCCCAGTGAGCCCTCTGGGGGCAAAGCAGCTCCCTTCGCTCCTGAGGATGCTTTGTTTATCTCTCCGTGCACAGGAAAACAGCTCTGCCTTGCCAAGGCAGCAGCACGAGCATCTGCACAACGTCCATGGGCCCAGTTGTGCACCATCTGGCAGGGTCAGGATGCTGCTGAACCACCCTGATGGCAAAGGGGGGCAGCAGCCGAGGGGCAACGGGAGCTGCTCAGGGAAGAGCCCGCACTGAGGACGCTGCTCCGGGCAGATCGATGCTAATCCCATTGTGTGCACTGCAGAGCTGGCAGCAGAGCAGGAGGGCAGCAGCGACAGCCCATCCCCAGCCCTGATTGTGCCACTGGTGAGCTCAGGATGCAGCACTTCACCCCCAGGCTCAGCTTCTCCATCCCAAATCCTCCTTTCTGTGCCACCTCCAGAAGGCAGCTCCGCTTTCCCTCCTGATTATTATTATTTTTTTGTGGCTAGGAGAGGCCATTGTGTTCGACCACTCTGACTTCCTGCATTAGGCAGGCCGTGAAGCTCCACGTGGCACTGAGCCTCATTATTAGCATTTATTACTGCGGAGGGAACGAGCACAGAAAGCACAGCTCCACGGGTGGGGAGCTTTTTAAAGCAATCACCTACGGCCACGCAACCTGTTATGAAAACTCTCTGCATAACCGAGCTGGATTTGTTACGTGACATGTGGGTAATTAGAGGGAAATCAACGTCTCTTGATGAGATGAGAGCCCACCGTGTTTGTTCTGGAAATGAGGGGTGTCAGTGGTGTTGCTGGGGGTGTTTCCCCGCCCTGGGGGCTGTGCAGGAGAGGATGAGGGTGGTAGCAACGCTGCCTGATTCCCAGGTAGGAAGCAGCAGTGCTAACACTGGCTGCTCAGAGGTAGATTTGCCCAATCATCCTCCATGCTCAGTGCTTTGATTCCAGTTTTCCTCTCCCTGCACCCCAACCCCACTGAGGTCCAGCCCAGGTAGGAGCTCTCTGGACACAAAGCAGCTGTTTGGTTTGGTTTGGGAGGAAGAGGAATAGAAGACCCCAAATAGTTGAGGACACAGTGAAGCTTTGGGCAGCTCGGAGTGGGGTTTAAGAGGTGATTAATGGGTGTGTGATGAGACAAACCCGAGGAGCAGAGCAGGAGGAGGGAGGGATTGAGCTTGGTGCAACGTAGGAGCTGCAGTCCATCTCCTCCCCATCCCTCCCTCCCCTCAAACAAGCACCTGGCTTAGCCTTAACTCTGCCCACCTCTCCTTCTCCCTCCCCATCACTACAGGACGGCTCCTGTCCCCATTCACCCTGCTGCACCCAAAGCCACCTGCTGACCCAGGTAAGACCTCCAGAACTTCTGCAAGCCAAACTGAGCTGCTAAAGGGTCTGGGTGAGGTTGGCATCTGGGTTCTCTTTCTCCCTTCTGCACAATGTGGGAGGATGAGAGAACTCAAGGAGCCAGCAGGGCAGGATGCAGCCCTAATGCTGTGCCCCAGGTGGCGGCATGGGGAGAAGGAGGGAAGAGACAAGAGGCTGGACTCATCGAGGCATTCACAGCCTGGCTTCCCTCCTCTCTGATTTTGTTTAAATTAAGCCATCTGCCCACATTAAATGGTAAATTATCTCAGCTGCTGCTTGTCTCCCTGTGGGGAAAGCAGCTAGAGGAAGGAGGAAAGGGGGGCAAAGGCTGCAGAGCTGCCTCTGGCTGGGACCTACGATGCTCTCATAGAGGTGCTGCCTCTGATGTATGCCAGAAGTCAGACCCAGGTAAACCAGATTCGCTCCTTTGTCCTTGGCACAGGGCTGAGGGCTGTCCCTGATCCACCTGATGATGAGCAGCGAGTCACAGCGGGAGTCAGCTCGTGTCCTTGGGCGTCCTCTGGGCACAGCACTCAGTGGAGCGGGGAGATGGGAGCCCATATGAATCTTCAGCTCAGAGCAACGAAGGAATCCAGTGTACCGGGACGGCAGCACCAGAGCTGCCATGAGGAATGGGCAAGGCAGGACCTGGGTTAGGTCAAGGGAGGCTTATGCCTGATTATTATTATTATTTTTTAATTATTATTATTATTTTGCAAGTGGCATCAGCAGAAAGATGGCTTGTCATCATGTTGACTGAGCAAGAGCCTTCTGGTCCTCTCTGAGCACTGGGGGGCTCTCTGGTGGATGTCTGTCCCCAGGGAGCCCCATGCCCTGTGCAGGGTCAGACCTGGTGTGCCTTTTCTCACTTGGTGTAACATCAGGTGAAGCTGTAGGGTCGCCTCTGCTCCCATCCCCAGATGCATTTCGGGGCACCTCACCTCGGCCTCTGGGCTGTGACGTGTGGGTGCTGATGGGCTCCCAAGAGGAGGCTCCTGGATCCATCCCACACTGAAATAGGGATGCAGCAGTCAGTGGAGCATCCCCAGGGCAGGGCGAGAAATGAGGCTTTGAAATCCTGGGATTAAAAGCAAGCTGTGCATTTTCCCCTGTCCACACCTCCTCTCTCCCACCTTCCAGCCATTATTTGTGAGTTATTTTCCAATCAGCAGGCTAATATTCACAGCAGCTTGAGTCTGAGGTGTGAGAAACAACAGCAGTGCCAAAGCTCTGAATGTGCAGCAGGCACCCAGGGTGGGATGGGTGGAATGCAGCAAGAGTGTCAGCAGCAGTTGTTGCATCTCCTTGGAGTGATGGTGACCTGATTGCTGGCAGCCTTTAGCCTTGGGCTCATTAAACACCAGCAACTTGGGTCTCATAAAGCTTTCTGGAGAGATCCGGAGGAAAATCTCAGCTCTGAGCATCCTTGGGCTGTGAGCTGTGTGCTCTTGTGTCCCTGCTTCTCCATCTGCCCTGTTGGATGGTTTGGAGGAGGCTGAATGGGAAACGCAGGCTGTATCCCAGCGGTGGAATGCAGGGGTCAGGATGGGGCTGTTCTGCTGGGGTGATGCAGATGTGGGTTAAATCCTGCTCTGGGCTGGGGGGGCTCTGGCGCCGTGTGCCTGCCATCATAAAGGCCAGCAGAGCTCAAGCAGGGGGGAAGTGCTGGATAAAAGGTAATGGTGGGTTGCAGGTGGGGGAATTCAGGTAGGAAGCAGTAGAAAACCACAGAGAGAGAACAGAGGAGAGGCAAAGAGATTTTTCCCTCTTCTTTCCTTCTGGAAGACAGCAGGAGATGCTTCACTTTTCCAGCAAAGCCACTGAAAGGATCCAGGCAAAAACCAAAGTGCCCAAAACAAAGCAGTTGGAGGCGAGGGGAGGGAGAAAGGGATGGGATGGATGGAGCTCAGAGCCCAGGAGCTAACGGCCTGTGAGCAGGATGGATGGCGAGGGTGGGGGGCAGAGCCTGAAGGGCAAATCCAACTGCAGCAAAGATGAATGAGGGCACTCAGGATGAGCACTGCAGCTTCCCAAAGGCACTGCAGGAGGATGGGGGCAGGAGACGGCCGCGGTGATGAAGGGGTTAAACAAACAAAGCGGTCTCTCGTCGTTTTCCAGCAAACATTTGGGCTTTCTGCTCCTTTGTGTGCCTCTCCTGGCAGTGTTTAGGTGCAATAAACCCACATGTGTGTGCGTGTGCAGTCAGTGCCCTTCCCTGAGGGCTGCCGGGGAAAATAACCTCCTCCATCTGCAGGGCCTCTGAGCCGCGGGATGGGTGATTATCCACAGGTGTCAGGCGGGGAAACTGAGATGCAAAGCAGTGGGATGGATTGGAGCAAGGTGGGAGGAGAGCCGGCAGCGGGGCTGCAAGCAGCGGGGCTGCAGTGTTTGCTTTGAGGGTCGCCTCGAACCATGAAGATCAGGGCAGAGTCTGGGCTGAACTGTGCTGAAGTCTCCCCTGGAGGCTGCTTTCAGCCCGGGTTCTCTGTGCTCTCCATCAGCTCTGCTCTTTTTTTGGATGGCTTCTTTTTTTTTCTGCACCCAGCCGGGCATCCGTCTGCAGACAGGAGAGATGAAAATGAGCTCTCATCTTCTGTGGAGGAGAAGTTCATGGAGAGAGATGGAGGAAAAGCGAAGGGAAATTAAGCAGAAATAGCTTCGGGGTCATTTAAAAATATCCCCACGGCTCCCTGAAATATAGACTGAGCAAGAATTCATGGTCCATGGCTGAGGGAGCTCCAGGCACCGAATGTACAGAACGGTCCTTGATGAAAACCCATGGGATGGGCTGGAAGGGAGAGGTTGTGGGGATGGAGGGGGCAGGTGAGGGCTGCAGGCAGCTCCCAGCCCCCCACCTCCCCATGCCCACCCGTGTGATGATGCAGTGGGGGATGAAGCTGCCATGGGGTGATGTTTAGGGGGTGCCAAGCACTGCGATGGCAGCAGCGTGGTGCTCCTTGCATCGTCCAGCCTGTTGGTTTTGAGATCCTGCTTTCCATCTTGCTGTGCTTCAGGAGTAAGGAGCCCCTCCTTGTTCCTAACAGCATCCTGGACTGAAGGAAGGCTAAAAAGACAGGTCTGGATCAGCCAAAGCCCATGAATTATTCACTGCTTCTCCGAGTTGCAGAGGATCCCATTATGAGGTGCAGAAGGGTCTCCTTCAGCAGCACAGCCTCACCCAGAGCTATCAGCTCAGAAACCCAAGAGCCGGAGGGATCTCAGCTCGCACCTTCCTTCCCCAGGGCCGGCGCTGCTCCCATAGCGAAGGCAGGCAGGCTTTGACTTTGGGGCTCTGCCTGAAGGTTGGTGGGTGTCTCCTTACAGACCCGATTATTGATTGTCTCCTGCCTGAATTCCCACCCTGTCCAGATTGTAACTGCTGCCCTCGAGATGACGGATGGAGCTGCCAGCCTCTGATTTATTTTAATTGCCATCTTCCCTTCCCGCTGGCAATGGAGAGGCACCGCGCTGGGGTGCTTGAGCTGGAGGCTCTGGGGGCATCTGGGTGTTATTATTATTATTATTTTGAGGTTGTCTGGGTTGGAGCATCCTCTTTTCCTGTCTGTCTGGTAAAGGAAAAAGTCCCTCTGAAAATACACGGTCCAGGCACATGGGGGCCATCTCCTCGGTCCCCATGTGAGGGTGCTGAGCTCTGCAAGCTGCTGATCAGCTCATCCCTTCGTGGCTGCTTGTGCAAAAGGCTGAGAAGCACCGTTTGCTGCAGGCTGCACCCTTGCTTCCCTCCCCACAGTGGGGAAAGGGCCTGAGATTGTGCTGGGAGCTGGGCTGGCTTTGCACAACATCTCTTAGCGTTGCCTCTCCCTCTCACAGCAAGCAGCACTCATCCTGCAAGCATGTCATGCTTGGAAATGACCACAGCTTGCAGCAGAGATGGAGGCCGCCCCTGTATGTCCCCTCTGTCCTTATCCAAGGAGAGTTCTCTGCCCAGGATCCCTTGCTGGGGCTGAGCCCTATATCAGACATTTGGGGACATTTTGGGGGCTATGTGAGGTTCCCTTGTCCGGAGCTGCCACCTGTTTGCAGGTCATGCAAGGCTGCTGCAGAGCTCACTCATCACATCATGGCGCAGCAGCGTGTCGCCGTGCAGTGACATGGCAAAGCATGGAGCAGAAATTCCAGTGCTTAAAGGCACCGGGCTGAAACTCGTCTGCTGAGCGTGAGGACTTTGCCATCCTTCCATAACGGGTACCCAAAATCTTCTGCCTCCATCCCAGTAGATACCACTGGATGGGGATGGGGAATGGCAGGAGGGATCCCTGATGGATCCTGGGCTGCAGTGCAGGATGTGGCTCTGCTCTGTGCTCCTCACGCTGCCTTAATTCTTTCCCCTCTTTGGGGCTTATTCTCCCCTTTCTATTCATCTCCGAATGCTTGGTGGAAAGTGAACAATTACTGTTCTAACGGCTCCGCGAATTCCTTCGTGACTTATCAAAGCCGAGAGGTATGGGCAGAGGAGGAAGGGCGATGAAACGCAGAGAGAAGCAAGAGGGAGCGATCTGCCCAGGGCTGGGATGGGGTACAGCGGAGTCGGATCCAGGTCCGGCAATTCCTGGGCTGTCGCTGCCCTCTGCCGGCTGCGGGGGCCGGGGAGCAGCGGGGTGCCGGGATGCTCACAGAGGATGCTGCCAGGTCCTTGCTGCTGTGCAGTTCGTGGGATTGGTGCTGAGCTGGGCTGGACGAATGGAGGTTGGCTTCGGCTGGGCAATTAGCTGATTGACTTCAGAGCGTGGGGAGGAGAGCAAAGGGAGGAAAGACGGGCGGTGGGGCGAGCTGTTCTCACTGAGCACGTTCAGGTGTGGAAGCACAGAGCCGACCTCAGACTCTGCTATTTGGGCTGCAGGACGCAGCCTGCTCCTCCTGGCTTTCCTCGAGGTGCCGTGAGCTGTCTCGTGGTTTGCTGCCAAGCCTCACCAGGAGCCCATGGGGTGGATGTTCTCCAGCTATTCCTTCTGCTGGCCAAGGCAGACAGCGTCACATGAATTGCAGTGAGTGTGTGGGGGAAGCTGAGGTCGAAGTGCACGCCTGCTCACTCTTGCACTGCAGAGAGGCTCCCAGGAGGGCTCTTGTGGCTTTGCCTAAGTGAAGCTAACACATTTCGACATCTCTAATGGCCAGCTGGGATGCGAGTGGATCTCCAGGAAGAATGGAGGCTCGTCTGGATGCAAACCTGCCAACGGGCCAACGCCTCCCCAGCGGAGATGCTCAGAAGCCATCAATGCAGGGGGCTCGGCACCCCTTTGCCTCTCCTCCTCTGAGACTATTTCTGCCCTGGCTTTGAGGAGAAGATGCTCATTTAAAGCCTAGAGAAGGGTTTCTGCAGAACACAGCATGTTTCACTGCTCCTGCAGCACCCAAGAGTCCCCCAGGATGAGTGTGGCTCTGCACAGGGACCCGGAGGGCCGACTCCCACTGACTCCAAATGTAATTAGACATCTACATCTAGGCCAGGGGCTCAAGGGCCATCTGGCACTTTAATTATTCATGCACGTAAGTAAACACAGACAGAGCGCTCGTTATCTAGCTTGGGCCTGGGGAGCCATTCCTGCTTATGCAGAATCATTTCTCATGGTCTGACACAGCATGCGCTTCTCCAGAGCTTACTTTGGGTGCTGCATTATCTTTCCCTACCCCCAAACTCCCCCCTTCCAAAGGTACCAGTGCCACCAAACCACCCATTACACAAATCCACGTCTGCCGTTGGCTGATGAAGGGGTGGATAAACTTCAGAGGAGAAGTCCCTGCTTGGAAGGAGCGGATCTGGAGGAGGGAAATGAGCTGAAGTGCCTGCCAGGAGAGCCGTCCCTCTGGCGATGCGGCCCAGTGCTCCCCCAAGGTGTCTTTTAAGCTGTGACTCATCAGCTGTGGAATTTTAATTTTTGTGTTTCGCTCCCAACCTGAGGACCTTGGCAGTTAGAAATCTCCAGCATTCGAAGCGTTTCTTCTCGAGGCCGTGGAGCTGTGCCACGTCCTACCAGATGTAGCCTCCAAGGTGAAGCTGCAATGTGGCAATAGAGGATTTCCCCCCCACGTTTCGATCTCACCTGGCCAAGGAGCGACTCCTCAGCCATGGGACACCCATGGAGGGCTGATGAAGGGGGTTAGGGTTATCTGTTCTAAACCAAAATGCTGGAGTTTTGTTTTCAACTCTGGAATGTTCTGCTCCCCAAAGCACGCTGTGGGTTGGATCTCCTTCCTGAAGCTCGGGGTGCAGAATCCTTCCTAGCAGCACAGGAGGCATACAGCAGCGGTGCTGACAGGGCAGTGATTTTCCTCTGGGGGAAAGAAGAGGCCAGGCTCTCTCCTCCTGTCGTGTCTCCCCAGGAGAGCAGCGATAGGAGCTCATTTTCCGAAGCCCAGCTTATTTCAAGCAATTCCCATCGCTCCTAGCCCTATATTTAGACACCAGCTATTTACCCACAGCTCAAACCCACTCAGTTTTGCGAGGCTCGCTGAACCGCGCCTGCCAGATGGAGGAGATGCGACAGGGCGACACAAACCCTAACGGGCTGCTATTAAAAACCCCGACTCACTTCTCCGTTGGACGCAAACGTCCAGGGGGAGTGATCCCGTTACTGCCCACCTCCCCGAGGAGACCAATCAAGATCAGAGCGCTCCTGACTGACGACCGCGTTAGCCAATTCGCGTGCTCCAAGTCGCATCCAATCAGATGCCTGGGGAGATTTTCTCGTCCAATGGTAAATGAAGAGCGGAGCGTGAGCAGCTGCCCGCGCTTCTTCAAGAGTGGCGTTGGCTTCAGCCAGTCAGAGCTGGGCAGGCCGGGTTAGCAGTGGCCAATGGAGAAAGGGGGCGGGTAAAGTGCTGCTCGCGAGAATTTGAGACGGACGACGGGAACCTGCGGACCAATGGAGAGCGGTGGGGCGGCAGGGCCGCGACAACTGGCAGGTGAGAGAGCCAATCGGAAGGAGGAGAGGATTTGGCCCAATGACCAATGAGTAAAGGAGGCCCCTCGCCGCCGAGCCGCTCCTAGTGACAGGAGAGCGCGACCAATCAGAAGGCCGCGCCCTTTCTAACTATCCAATGAGATAGCGGGGAGGGGCGGACGGGGGGCGGCTCTTCCCGGCGCGCGAGGCCGGCCCGTAGACGGACATCTCCCTGAGTCAATGGGAAGGAGCATCGAGAGGGCGGCCGGGCGGGCCTTCCGCCTGGCGGGAGAGAGAGGGTGGGGGCGAGGCGCCAAAAGGCCAATGGGCGCCCAGGGGGCGGGGCCGGCGGCCGCCGCGGCTTCCAAGATGGCGGCGGATGCGTGAGCGCGGCGGTCGGTCCGTCGGTGAGGCCGCCGGGGCGCTGGGCCGGGCGGGAGGCGGCCCCGCCGGCCGCCGCCATGAAAGGCAAGGAGCGCTCCCCGGCCAAAGCCAAGCGGTCGCGGGGCGGAGGGGGCGGCGAGGACTCGGCCTCCTCCTCCTCCTCTGCGCGCGGCGAGCGGAGCAGCAAGAAGCCGAGCGGTTCCGGCGGCGGTTCCAACGGCGGCAAAGCGGCGGCGGCGGCGGCTTCCAACGACAGCAACAGCGGCAGCGGCCGGCGCGGCCCGCACACGGACAAGGCCGCCCGCGCCGGCAGCCGGGAGTACGAGAGCGGGGCGGCGGCGGCGGCGGCGGGCGGCGGGGGCGGGCGGCACAGTTACGGCGGTAAAAGCGCGGAGCCGTCGCGGAGCGGCAGCGGCCGCGGAGCTGAGTCCAGAGCGGCGGTTGCAGCCCAGTCGTCCTCCTCGTCCGAGACGGGCGGCGGCGGGGAGTACAAGACGCTGAAGATCAGCGAGCTGGGCTCGGCTTTGAGCGACGAGGCGGTGGAGGACGGGCTGTTCCACGAATTCAAACGTTTCGGCGACGTGAGCGTTAAAATCAGCCGCCTCCCGCCCGGCACCGGCGCTGCTGATGAACGCGTGGCTTTTGTCAACTTCCGCCGGCCCGAGGATGCCCGAGCTGCCAAACACGCCCGCGGCCGCCTTGTGCTGTACGACCGCCCGCTGAAAATCGAGGCCGTCTACGTTGGGAGCAGCGGTGGGAGCAGCCGGAGGCGGAGCAGCCGTTCGCCGGCACTGCTGGATAAGGAATCTCCCTACGGAACGACCGCCGTGGGGCTGGCGGCGGCGGCGGCGGCTGTACGGCATCCTGCAGCCGGGGCGACGCAGCGGGCTTTGTCCCCCGCCGGCAGCGGTGGGGCTTTGGGTTATCGGGACTACAGGCTGCAGCAGCTCGCTTTGGGCCGCCTGCCGCCTCCGCCCCCTCTGCCCAGGGAGTTGGAGAGGGAGAGGGACTATGGGGGTTTTTATGAAGCGCGAGTGCGGCCGGCCTACGGGCTGGAACGGGTGGCCAGCGTGGCGGCTGCTGGGGGATTCCGTGGAGGAGGAGGCGGTGCTGGAGCTGCTGGCGAGGAGGAGATCAGCCCCGAGGATGACCAGAGGGCCAACCGCACGTTGTTCCTGGGCAACCTGGACATCACCGTGAGCGAGACAGATTTACGCCGAGCTTTTGACCGTTTTGGGGTCATTACTGAGGTGGACATCAAAAGGCCGGGGCGCGGGCAGACCAGCACTTATGGTTTTCTTAAATTTGAAAATCTGGACATGGCGCACCGGGCCAAGCTGGCCATGTCAGGAAAGGTGCTCTTGCGCAACCCTATCAAGATCGGGTATGGTAAAGCCACTCCAACTACCAGGCTCTGGGTGGGTGGTCTCGGGCCCTGGGTGCCCCTTGCCGCCCTGGCCAGGGAATTTGATCGTTTTGGCACCATTCGTACCATTGATTACCGCAAAGGTGATTCGTGGGCCTACATCCAGTACGAGAGCCTGGACGCGGCGCAGGCGGCGTGCACCCACATGCGTGGCTTTCCCTTGGGTGGGCCGGACCGCCGCCTCCGCGTAGACTTTGCGGATACCGAGCATCGGTACCAGCAGCCCTACCTGCAGCCCCTGCCTTTGCCACCTCCTGCTCATTACGAGCTCGTGGCAGAGGCGGCTGCTTTTGGGGCTCACCGGGGAGCCCCTCCCGATCCGCTTCGGGGGGCCCGGGACAGGACGCCACCGTTACTCTATAGAGATCGTGACAGAGACCTTTATCCCGAGACAGAGTGGGTGCCACCCCCACCCCCTGTACGGGACAGGAGTAACCGAGCAGCTGCCTACGACCCACTGGAAAGCCTAGAACGCCGTCGGGATGGTTGGTCCTTGGAGCGGGACCGAGGGGAGCGGGAGTTGGGCAGTAGTAGGGATCAGCCTAGGAAAAGGAGGCTGGCCGAGGACGGAGGCCGGCACTTGGACCGCTCTCCGGACAGCGAGCGCTCCTCTTCCTCTCGGAAGCGTCACTGCTTGACCACGACCACACCGCCAGACCGCAGCCCCGAGCTCGTCGGAGGGAGGGAGCGTTACAGCAGCGACCCGGAGCGCTCGTCGTCCCGCTTGCTCCTCTTGGAGCGGCCCTCTCCCATCCGGGAGTCGCGGAGGGGCAGCTTGGAGAGGGGGCAGAATGAAAAGCGTGACCGAAAGAATTCCGCTGAAAGGGAGCGGAAACATCGCACTTCTGCAGCAGCTGCTGCACAGGAGTGCAAAAGCCCGGCCAAAAAGGATGAACGTGCTGCAGAGGGAGGCGGTGGAGGCTCTCGCCTCAAACCTCCACCTCAGAAACAGCAGCAGGACGGAGCGTCGCAGGCTGGGGGAGCCCCCAAGCTGTGCTTGGCGTGGCAGGGGATGCTTCTGCTGAAGAACAGCAATTTCCCGTCCAATATGCATCTGCTTCAGGGGGACCTCGGAGTTGCCAGCAGTCTCCTTGTGGAGGGAGCGACTGGTGGGAAAGTAGCTCAGCTCAAGATCACCCAACGTCTTCGTCTGGACCAGCCCAAGCTGGACGAGGTGAACCGCCGCATCAAGGTGGCTGGTCCCAATGGCTATGCCATCCTTTTGGCCGTGCCTGGCACATCAGACAACCGCTCCGCAGCCGGGGCTGGCGAGGCCACCACCTCCACCCAGAGGCCGCTCAGGAATCTGGTCTCTTACCTAAAGCAAAAGCAGGCTGCTGGGGTGATCAGCCTCCCTGTGGGGGGCAACAAAGACAAGGAGAACAGCGGGGTCCTGCACGCCTTTCCGCCCTGCGACTTCTCCCAGCAGTTCCTGGACTCCACGGCCAAGGCGCTGGCCAAATCAGAGGACGACTATCTGGTCATGATCATCGTCCGTGGGGCATCCTAAGGCCCTCGTGTGCTCTGTACCCAACCCTGCCTACTCCTCCACACAGCCCCTCCAGCGTGTGCCAGGTGCTATGGGATACAGCCTTAGCCAGCCCCGTCGTTATTTTAAATTAGATCTTTGTAGGTGATTTTCCTTGCCCGTTTTTGTTGTTTTGTTGTTGTTTTTTTTTTTTTTTTTTTTTTTTTTTTTTTTTTTTTTTTTTTTTTCTGTTACTGCATTTTTCTATAAAGTTAGAAGCCAGAAAAGGTTGGTTAGCCATTAGAGTGAGTAGGATGTTTGGAGAATCCCTTATCCGTGGGGATAGCAGGGAGGCTCGGCCTGCTTCGATTTATGACAAAAAAAAGAAAAAGAAAAAAGAAAAAAAAAAAACAAAAACCCCACGGCAAAAGACTGGGGAGGGGGGGGGGAGGGGGGGGGGGGGAGGGAAGAACAAACTCCCATCTTCCTCGTTTCGATTCGTGTCCTTTTCTCATTTCATGTATTTTTAAAGCAAGTCGGACAGCTCGTCCTCTATTATAGAGTTCCGAACCGAAAAAGACCAGATTTAAAGCACTCAGTAGTTTGAATGGGGAAAAAAAAAACCAACCCACATCCCTGCTAAATGCAGCCTGGTGTCAGCTGTTGTTTTGAATCGTGGTTGTGCTGTGATGGCCTCAGGCCCACATCGTCCCCTTCCTCAGGAGCCTGAAGGGTTTCCCTTTGAGTCCTATGGCTCGAGGTCGATGTCCTTCAGGTGAGCAGCACCTGCTCTTGGGTTCACTGCAGAACATGAGTTTCCCTGATTGGGTGTTTGATTCATCCGGCCCCCACAGAATGCATGCACTGAAAAGTATGCTTTGTTTGGGTTGGTTTTCTGAAAGCAACAAAAACAAAACAGCAGGCGTATTTCTCCTCTTTCTCTCAGTTCTGTTGTATCCCATATATGCACTTTGGGTTTGTAGCAGTGACAATGTTTGGTAAATAGCTGAGGACTTTGTTACAAACCATGAATGTCTTGTGCTTACTCTGGTATGCAAGAAAACAAGGAGGTGCTTTAAGAATATATTGTGGTTTTTTGTTTTTACTGCCTTTCTCAAAGAGTTGCAGGTACAGTGGGGTCTGCTTCCACAGTGCAAACTCTGAGCAAGTGTGCTTCTCTCCAGAGATGGTTTTAATTCTGTGATAATTTAATTACCTAAAAGTTCTCGTTATCCTTTTACCTCTTTGTTAATAGCAAGGAACTGCTGTCTGCTAGGAGCTTTTCAGGTACAGTACAGTGGGCATTACATGAGGTTTATCAGGCATAAAGTGTTCTTAGCATCTTGGAGAAGCGCTCCAGGGTGCTGAGGTGGGAGGAAACAGTTTGCCTTGATTTTTCCAAAGAACTTTGCTCGTTTTCTCATTGGTTTTCCCCTCACTGGGCACTTTCCTCCAGCTGCCACACTTTGCTGATGCAGCACTGATGAGGGGGGAAAAGGCATCCGAACCCCCGTTGTTTCAGTTAACAGCTGGAGGGATGTTGTCTCTGGCTTCTGAGCTGAAGGGTGACTCTGACTGTGTTGATACACAGGCCCTAAAATGTAATCTTGCACTTAAACCCAGAATGTAGTCTTGCACTTAGCCCCATTTTCAGAGACGGGCAATGTAAACGCAGCACTGCTCCTCTCGGTTGCCCTCCAATGATTGGTGCAGGTTGGTCTCCCCATCGACTTCCACCACACACACACACAAAAAAAAGCCCCGTTCTAAGAGTGGGGATGGGTTGCCAGTCGTATCTGTGAAGGAGGAGATGTGTTGAATGTATTGTATGGACACGGCAGCTGTGTGGTGCACTGGGGATTCGCTGTCGCAGAGGTGCGCTTCCGTAGGACCTCTTGATGGAGCAGCTTTCATTGGGGCTGGGTTTCCCATTCGTGGCCTGAAGGAGCAGTGCTGCGTCCCGAGCATCGCTGGGAGCTGAGAACTTGAATGTGGCAGCGTAACTTGAAAGCAAATTTTGGTTTTAGAGCCACTTTTCTTTCTAAAAGCCTCATTTAATGCTCTTAAGTGTTTGAGGGCGAAATCCGGGCTTCCTGGGTTCCTGTCCTTCAATGTGAATGTAACAGATGGCAGAAATCAGCCGTTCGTCTTACTATTAACAAGGAGAACTCCTCAGAATGGCACCAACAGTGCAGATAACGACGTGTTAGGAGATGATCTGGTGTGTTCACCACTTCCTGCACTGAATGTCTGTTTGAATTCTCGCAGGTGTCTGTTGTGTGTCGGCATGCAATCAGCGCCGCTGCTGACTTGCTTTCAGTGCTCCTTGCATTTGGGCTGAGTTTTCCCCTGAATCCGAAGCGGGGAGCAGAGTTTGAAGGGAAAGAAACTTGAACTGCTGGCAATTCCAATCTGCCCAAGGCCCCAGAGAAGCACTGATGTTACTGACGTCCAACGCTGACGCTTGCTGAGCACGCTGCTTGTTCATGCTGACACCCAACGGATGGCTGCGGTCGTTTTAAAGCCTGTAAAACTTGGGGTCAACACAGCTTGTCCACGCATCACAGCAAACTGTGGGTGAGCAGCTGGGGCAGCGTGGGCTGCCTTTCTCCTTGTTCAATAGCAGTGGTTGTGCTTTTATGGGTCGAAGCCGCGCTGTGCCGGAGGGCAGCAGGGAGCGTGGCAGGCTGTGTTTGACTCCAGGTTTTCTGCTTTCTTGTGGGACGGAGTACCTGCTTCTTTAAATCTGGTTTCTTTGTGGTTGCTGCTCTGTTTTGTAAGCAAGGATTTTTAACACCCTTTGAGGGTAATTAATGTCAATTCATTGACTGGCAACATTTGTTTTGCCGGCTCTTAGTCGCGTGCTGCCATTGAGTCTGGCACGGCGTTGGCTGTGCTTTCCCTTGGGCCCCAAAGCGTGCACCATTGGAGTAACTGTCCTCTGAAAGTCATCTTGGCCAGGGCTGACCGCGTGTAGAGGTCCGTATGTGACACCACTTCTGTCTAGAGCAGAACAGATGTAGCAGACTTCAGCTCTCTAATCATATTTGGCATTATGTTGCTCAGGCAGGAGCTCAGTATTCCTTCTGACGTCGCGCGCAGCCAGCGTTCCTTGTTGAATTACTGTGGAAAAAGGATGTCCTTTTTCCTGAATCATTTTGTATAGCTGTGCTTTTATGCTTTGGGGAAAGAACCTCAAATGACTCAGACTTTTGTTTAAGATTTTAGTAGGGTTGTGGTTTTTTTTGTTGGTTTTTTTGTTTTTTTAATTGGAAACTTTACGCAACTTCCTTGGCTGCTGGCCAGTGGCTTTGTTTGCTCCAGCCTGGTGCTCGGTCTGCTGCTGCCCGTTACCATCAGCTCTGCGGGTGGAGGCTTCTGGGTTACAAGTCCCAGGGGATCCTTTAAAGCATTGCAGAGGGAGAAGGGATTTTATGTGCCGGGCAAACCTTAAACTTCTCCGTTGAAGTGCATGGATGTTGAAGGAATGATTTGGTGACCCTACGGAGGAGAGCTTGGGGTGTCTCGCATCGTTGCAGAGCCATCGAGCTGATGGTAACCGAGGTGAAAGGCCTTAAGTATTAACGTGGAGGAGGAGTGAATGAAAATTGTGAAGACAGGTTCAAAAACTCTGAGGACTCAGGGAAAATGGCTTGGAAATACTCAGTTCCGGGCTTTATGTAAACAGTGGTGAGGGCAGTGCTCCTGTGGAGCCTCTTGCACGCCTGTTGAACAGAAACAAGAGTGGAGAAAATTGCTGCCATGCATAATACAGAGTTTTTGGGGTTCTTTCCCCCTTGTCTGCCCATTTTCTATGGACTTTCTGCAGATTGTGCTGAAGGACAGGTATTCCAATGAATTCTAACCTGAATGCTGGGATGGTTTTTGCGTTATTAGGCTGAAAGCAGAGCGTGTTGCTCAGAGAATGGTTAACCAAGCCCACGCCTGCACTTCTGGCTGTGTGCAAATGATGGGTGAGAAACACAACTTGAACAGCATCGGCTGCCAATCCTATGGGGTGCATCTTTGCTTTGCCCTCTCCTTTAACGGCGTTAGAATGACACGGGAGAGCTGAGAGCACGAGAGAGCCTTGTGAGCACTGAATGCGGTGCTTCTGTTGATGTGTTGCCTTCAGGAGATGCTCTCTGAGGAAAGCCAACCCCATTGGCATCGCTTGGCTTGGTTTTTCTCATGGGTGCTCCTTCTGATTTGTCACGCTGGCTGTTCATGGATTCAGTCTGGTGACCATTGATGCTGTAAGCCTGCTTTAACCTCGGTCCAAAACCAAACGCCGTGCTGCTCGTTGTGCTTCTGTACATGGAAGGTGGCTTCGTTGGAGGTTTCGTGCCCTTGGGTGGTGTTGGTGCTCTTTGAAGTCTGGGTAGAGTATTCAGGAAGGCTTTGTCATTCTGTATAATGTAAGGAGGGGGAAATCTGTTGTATGCAATTGTATGGAATAACGTTTTCTTTCCTCCTGCAAGCAAAGCTGGCGGACTGCAGAGGACAACAGCATGGGATACCGAGCTCTAATGGACCTTTGGGAAGAGAAGCTGTGGCTTGAGTGGAATTTACATGGGCCTCTTGATGGAAGAAAGCTTATCTGTTTAGTATTTGTGCATTTTACTAAAAATGGCAGCTTTAAAAAAAAAAAAAAAAAAAAAAAAAAAAAAAAAAGTTGTGTATCTGCTATTGTGATGCCAATGGCCGTGTTTTAAGTGGAAAAAAAAAAAAAATGACCTCTTTGCTTTGTGCTGTGTACACAAGATTGCTGGAAAAGTAAAGGAATACCCCTTTGATGGCTCACACAGCTTCCCGTAGCTGTCACTCAAACATGCGCTCACAGTTGAGCTGATTTTGTTTCATTCTAAATAAATTGTTTCTTTTGAGGAAAATGGTTTTTCTGCCTGGGAGTGAATTGCCAACAAACGTTTGACCCCTTTGTTTGCAGCTGAGGGGTTCTTTGCTGCTGCTGCTCGGTGGCTGAGCCGACGCTTGCGGCTCTTGCGCAGAGAAGCGGGGAGAACGGAGCTTTTGCATTGACCGGCGTGTTTTACCTGCTTGGAAGAACCCAGCATCACCCTTTGGTTTGGCAGCACCGGGCTTCCTTTGCTGCTTCAATCCTCATCCGTACGAGGAAGCGGTGCTGATGCTGGCATGCGAGGAGCAGGGAAGCGGCGCCCTGCAGCACAACGGTGCCCGAGGCTTCGAAGAGCCGGAGTTTGCTGAATGTTGTGTTTCTGATCGGTTTTGGTTCACCTCGCTTGTTTTGGGCTTTTAGTTTTCATTTTTTTTTTTATTTTTTAAATCGTTTTTTTTTTTTATTTTTATTTTTTTTTTTTAAGTTCTAAGAGAGAGAAAGAAAAAAAAAAAAAAAGCTCGAGAGCGCGTTGAAATCTTGCACGTAAAACCTTTACAGCAGGAAAAAAAAAAACCAAACCTAAAAACCTGACAGGAGGCGTTAAAAGCGTGTTTAGATGCCGTTAATAAAGCCTGTCCTCCACACGTGGAGCTGCTCCTCCACCTCCGGGCCCTTTGCAGCCGTCCCTTTGCAGCAGTTGCCTCCCTTTGCAGCGGTTGTGCGGTGCTGGGTGTAGTTCAGGACGGACGACGAGTCGGTGTTGGTTAATTTAAAACCTTTGCGTTGGTGTTCAGTGCTGGTTTTGGAGCCCACCCCACCTGCCTCGGATGTGCATGCGCCCTGATCGCGTCCCAGGTACGGCTGCACGTTCGCTTGCGGCCGAGCACGCTGTGCAGTGCAATGGTGACAGGAGGACGGAGGCGGCCCGCCGCGTTTGGCTGCTGTTGTTCTGCCTTCCCCTGGCCGAGGCTCTGCGGTGACTTCGGGGCGCAGTTTGACCGTCGTCGGGATGAAGAGGAAGCTGGCACTGCTGCGTCGTCGCCTTCAGAAACCTCTGGTGCGGCGTTAGGATGGACGTGGCTCGCAGATGGAGACACCTTGAAACGCAAGCTTGCCCTGATTTGCTTTGACATCCTTTCGCCTGCCGTGGATGAACAACCTGGTGCTGGCCTGTGGCCATACAGGAGGGCTGCAGGGCCTCCCAGCTGAAGGATGCTGCTCCCAGGGCACGGAGCTGTGTAGATCCCCAAAAACAGGTAAGGGGGTCGAGAGCTTGGACTGAACTGTGATGTAAAAAGAGGTGGTTTTGTTGTTTGCCTGTTGGTTTTTTGCTTCTCCAGCCTCGGGTGCCTGCTCACTTGTACTAATGGGCTTTGCTCGGTGCTGGGATGAGCCCCGTGTTTGCTTTGGGGTTCTCCTATTTGATGCCACGAGGTTTCCATGCCCACAGGATGGGTTTTCGGTGTGGGAAAGCAGAGCTGATGTTTTGGCTTTGTGAGCTGACTCACCCAGGGCACAGCCTTTAATCGGGCTAATTGCAGTGTGGAGCTGTGCGTGCTGATGGGATGCTGGTATGGGCATCTAAATGAATCTGTTGTCAACGAGAGCATTTTTAGGTATCACCAACGAGGTTTCCAGTCTTGCTGACGTGGGGAGAGTCCTGAGCTGAGGTTTTCTTCCTGCAGTTGGTGTTTGTAGTTCAAATTGGTGTTTTGCAAGTGCCTGTGCATGCGTGTGCCGTTGGGCTGTGAGCTGTGCTGCGACCCAAAGCATTGCACGCCTCCAGCTGTGCCCGTCCTGCTGTTCTGCTGCTGGTTGTTGTGGTCCTTTTCACAGGTCTGGAGGTCCTATGGGGCGGCTCTGTACCGAGACATTGGTTGCTTACAGAGGGGTGCTGCAGCTGCCAGGTGGACCCCGGTTTTCATTAAGTGCTCTGTGTGCATCGTGTTAATTTGGCTAATGAGACTTCGGGCAGGCAATCAGGGGAAAGTGGATTTGTAAAGAGAACCGTTTAATGAAGTGCACTGCAGCAGGAAGAGATGGGAGCAGAGGAGAAGGGGCAGCAGCTCCTTGGATTCACACCTCCTATTTTTTCCCCCCAAATTGTGCTTTTCCCAGCCGCAGCTCAATTAATCACTTTAAAGCATCAGATGGCCCAGCTCCTGCTCTGGGCTGATAACGAGCTGGCTCTGCAGTGAAATGGCAAATGCTCTCTGAGGATCTGCTCTCGCCACATGTCTGCCCTCGCAGAAGGGAAAGGAGTGGGAAGCGTTGCGGTTCTGTGTTGGCTGCAGGGCTGTGCTTCCCTACAGCTGCCTTGGGGATGGGGAGATGGAGCTGTGGGGGGTGAGGATGGTCAGCTGTGCTTTGCTGTGGGCAGTGCTGGCAGCAGAGGGTGAGGGTGAGATGGCAAAACCTTCTCTCAGTTTGCAAATCCTTCGTATCCCGTTCCGGCATGGCGTTAATTGCAGTAAGGCTGCTGTAAGGGTGCTGAGCTCCAGGTTAATTGTGGCTGATGGATATTTCATCTACTCGTTTCCCTGCCTTGACCTTCATACCTAGCTCTGCAATCGGATCTGAAGATCAGCCCGTAGCTTTTCAGCTGGCTCCAGTATTTCCTGTCCCCAGACACGGGGGAAGGATCGGGCTGACTGTCAGCACCGCGTCCTGCCCTGTGCTGGCACCTTTCCCTGCAGTGCGATGGGTTTGGTGAGGAGCAGCTCCTCCTGCACGACACTGCTGTGTTTTGAGTACTGCAGAACTAAGAGCCCTGGGGGCGCAGGCAGGGAGCTGCTGTTCCTGCAGCCATGCAGCCCCATTGCCATGTGTGACCGCTGCCCTGCAGCACTTGGGCTCATCCCTCGTGCTGCTCCTCTCCCTGCTCCCTATCTCTCTTCCTAAGGCAATAAAAGCAGTGCAGACACGTTCCCAGCTGTCACGGGGCTGTTGACAAATACCTCTGCTCTTCCTCATGGCCTTTGCTTCGTCCTCTAGGGTTTCCTTCCCCTGCTTGAATGAAGGCTCGAGGGCTCAGGATGGGTCCTATGGAGTGCTGGGTGTGCAGGCACCTCCCAGCCCTATCTCACCCATGTGAGAGA
Source organism: Centrocercus urophasianus (assembly GCF_019232065.1). NCBI lineage: Eukaryota > Metazoa > Chordata > Aves > Galliformes > Phasianidae > Centrocercus > Centrocercus urophasianus. The sequence goes on from NW_024885445.1 coordinate 43,549, forward strand.
TATCTGCAGGGGAGAGTGCTCAGAAGCTCAGGAGCCAAAGTCTGCATCACTCCAGAGTGGGGACTTTGGTCCATTAATGACTTGTGAAATTGCTGGTGGGCATGGATGTGAGTTCGTGGTTTTTGAGGTTACTGCAGGCTGGAAGGCCTTTTCAGTGAGCTTTGGGCTCTGTAAGCTTAACCCAAAGCTAGAACTTACTTTATCAAACACGTCCTTTTTTTTTTTTTCCTTCTTCCCTTTGGTTTCCATTAGGGCAGCTGATGAATTCCCATCACCCTCAGTGAAAGCAGCTCTCCTAAACTTAAGGGCAGCTTTCCCAGGTGTGAGAGAGGAACTGAAGCAGCGGGAGGCTTGGTTTGTTCTGGCTGTGAAAGCGTGCTGTGTTGGATGCGGATCTGGGGGGGGGAGAATTGCACGATGCTCTTTGAAAACAGCAGCATTTGAGGTGTTGAATATCAGAGGATCACAGCACGGGGGAGGGTGGGATGGAAGGAGCCCACGGCCCCCGGCCACTTTTGCATGAACCAATTCCCATGTGCAGCAAGGATTCGTGCAGACTGCTTTCTGATGCCGTCTCCGGCTGCAGCTGCATCCCAGCAGCTTTCCTTCTCCCAGCTCCTGCAGAGCCCTCAGGGCAGGATCAGGTCTGTGGGTGCTGCTGCTCTCTGGGAGCAGCTCACTGAGTGATGGCAGTGCAGCAGTTTCCCCTCACGCTCCCTGGAGGGTGGTTTCACTGATGACCTTTGCTGCACCTTTTTGCGAAGGTTTTCAGCTTCCTCAGCTCTGGTGGGGATTTTACAGCTAGATTTCTATGGCAATTGCTTTGCCCCAGCAGAGCCCACCGTGCAGGGCTGCCTTTAGGAAGCTCTTTGTAAGAGGGCTTCATTGGGATAGAGGATGTTCCTCTGGGCAGATGTTCCCATGGTCGCTGTGATGTGTGCGTTGTGCGTGAATGGATCAATGAATGGCTCTGCTCCTCAGCCATGCGAGGAAAAACTAAAGCATCTGTTCTGTGCTTGCCTCCTCAGCAAAAGGTTTGAGAGGAGAGGAGTGGATCTGCACAGGTTGTCCTGAGCTGCAGCGAGGAAGGTTTGGAGCTGTGTGTCAGCTGGGACAGCGTGGGGCTCCTGAGCCTTTTGGATGGAGATGAGGAGGTGATCAGGGCACAGGAAAGGTGCCCTGCCTATGCTGAGTCATTTCTGGGCTGCTGGTGTCAGGCTGTGGGTTGGGTGCTGCAGGAAATGGGGGATTCAGAGCTGTTTGCAGAAGGGGGTGGGGGATGCAAGCATGATGGAGACCCTCAGTTTTCCTAAATAAGAGTAAGGAAGCAGTGGTGTGGGTCACTGAGTTGGAGAGCATCTCTGCTCCCACGTCGCTCTGATGGTTGGATCTTGCACCGCTGGGCAGCGGGAAGCAAAGCGCACGTGTTAGAGGTGCAGAATGAGACTGAAGGGTTGCTGGGTTTTGTTGTAGTTTTTAAGCTCTTGGATTGGAAAGAGCACAAGGGGAGAGTATGGGAGAGGAAACCCAGGAGGTGGGGGCTGCAAAGCAATGCACCCTGTCCTGCTGCAGGTCGGTTCTCAATGGGGAAGAAGGTGAGAATGCAGCAGTGCTTGCTTGGGAGAGGTTAGAGCATGCAGTAGGTGGGTGCTGCAAAGCAGGCAGAGAGGTCAGTGCAGTGGATTGAGGCTGTGGATCAGCTCTGTTCCCTGCATTTCATGATGGTGGGTAGCAGGAAGCACAGCACGTGTGTTTGAGGTGAAAAATGAGAGGGTTGTGGCTTTGTCTGAAGCTCTTGATTTGGAGAATCTGAAGCCGAGTGTAGAGCAGCACAGCCTGGATGGTTCCTATTGCAGCAGCAAACGTGGCAGTCTTAATTTGTTCAGCAGGAACGTGAGTAGGAGCTTGAATATTGCAAGAAGTGAAAACTTAAATTTGCCAATGAATGCTTAATCTCTGCTGCAGCTGTCAGCCCGATGCTCAGTGCAGGACTGGCTCACAGCCGATCACAGTGGTCCCGCTCACCCCTCTGTATCCCCTGGTGCCTCATCTGGTCTGCTTCAGCCTGACAGCCCTGTTGCTCAGAAGCTGACCCACTGCAGATCCTCCCCCGGCCCCCAGGATGAGCTGGCACAGCTGAATCACGTGCTATAAAGGTGCAAAGGACAATTTCTGAAGCAGGTGCTGCCTGTGCGTTTCTGCAGGAGGTGGGCAGGTCTATGAAAAGCAAGGCATTTGTACCACTGATCCTCCCCCATTGACTGCAAATTCAAAGCTCTCATATTTCCCTCTTAAGCATGCACGATTTCTTTGGCATCACTTAGTTGTGTGCCCACTGAATTTGGCCCATTACCTGCGAGCCAATGTTCCTCCCTGCAGCTCCTCGACACCACTGCAGCTTTTTGTGCCCTACAGACCACTTCATCTGTGCTTGGAATCGCCCTGCAGTTCGAAGTAATGTTCCTACAGGGGAACAACACCCCTCATCCATCCAAATGGAAGCGTGGGGCCAACATGTGGGGCTGGGGCTTTGTGGGTTCTGCTGCTTTGGGGGGAGAATCCCGATGGGTGGGTGTGATTCTGCCCTACTGTGCTCCTGGCTTTAAGGAGAGCAGGTTCAGCTCTGAGCCCTCTGCTGTGATCATTCATGCAGTGCCCAGCTGTTACTGCATCCCGTTGGAAGTTCAGATCTTCTCTCTGCTACCTATCCCTATTCCTGCCTCCTTCCCTGCTGCTAATTAGCTGTATCTGAGTTAATAAGGCTGAGTTAATAAGGTTAATTTAGGTTGGATGTTAGGGGGAAGTTCTATACAAGGAGAGTGGTTAGGCCCTGGAACGGGCTGCCCAGGGAGGTTGTGGATGCCCCGTCCTTGGATGTGTTCAAGGCCAGGTTGGACGGGGTCCTGGGCAACCTGATCTGAATGTGTGTGTTTGGTGGCCCTGCTGGGCAGGGGGTTGGAACTACATGATCCTTGAGGTCCCTTCCAACCCGGGTGATTCTGTGATTCTGTGATAATAAGCTAAAGCTCCTGCTGTGCTTCGGCTCTTGGTGGATCCCAGCAGCGGGGTGGGGGTGTAGGGCAGGAGCTCAGGGGTAGCCCATATCCCCAGCCCTGCCACAGAACGCTTCACACTGCATGTTTTGGTGGCTTTAATGACACATCTGGACACGCTAGCTGTGCGTGCAGCATCTAACAATTCTTGCTTTGACATTGCAGGTCTGTGCTGGCAGGCGTCTGGCTGTGGCTGCAACCAAAGCCAGTCCTTCCCGAGCTGCCCTGCAGGATGGCTTCACTCTGCATGGGAACGTTGGCTTTCTGCAGCTTCCACCTCTGGGCCAGCGGCTCCAAGAAGAAGGAGACAGGAGAGAGCAGAGCACAGGCACCAGCAAAGAGGAACGAGCAGGCGTAAGTCTGTGTGTAGTCGTACAGCCACCCTGCAGGAGAGGAGATGGTTATTGAGGCTGTTGGGTTGAAAACCGCTTTGGGGAGATGTGTGGGAAGCAAGGGATGTGTGCTGTCCTTTAAGAATGCCTCAGATATTTTCTGCAGGTTGCCTTAACCCTTTGTGGCTGTGTGGCTGGCGCGTGGTGGCCGGCAGGCAAGGTGTTCTTGGGACCGACATTGCCAGCCCCTTGTAGGGGATGTGAGTTTGCATTGGATTACGTTTAATCCCCAACGTTTTGCTTTTTCCTTTTTAACCACAAGGGCCAGAAGTAGCTGCTGCAGCAGATGTGAGGTCCTGCTGGATAATGAGCTGCTTTGCACGTGTTGGGCTTTGCAACATCTGCGCCGCAATCTCCGCGTTCCCCCAGGCATTTTGAGCAGACCCAGTGCAGCAACCTGTCCAAAGTGAGAGATCCCAGACGAGGGGCTGCGAGCAAACTTGCTTAATAGTAGCTTTGCTGGCACTTGAAAGGAAAACCTGAATTCCACAGAGACTCAGGAATCTGCAGAGGGGCAGGTCGCCTTTTAAAGTGACCTTGAAGTGTTTTGTTTGGTTACGTCTAGTTTCTGGACCTTCAGATTTAAGTGTGTGTATCATCTATTATCTGGGTCTTTCATTTAATTCTTCCTGCTTGAATCTAAAATATGCAAAGCAATTGGAGCTGCTGCTGCCTGCCATAAACCCTGCAGTATATTCCCAAATCTGGCATCCGGATGTGTGGGGTGGATGAGCAGCACAGTGACCAGCAGAGCTCAGAGCTGCTGCTCATGTGGAGCAAAATTCCTTGCGTGACATCCATGGATTTACACCACTGACAGCAGCAGCTTGGGATCCAGATAGACCAGAAAACAGCAGCAGCAGAGCCTTGTTCCCAGCATTACCTGTGGAACTGTGGGGAAGGAAGCAGTGCTGCTCAGTATGGGGTGACCAAAGGGCACAGATGCCAACGCTTTCCTTGCTGGCGTTTGCAGAGCCATGGAGGGAAAGAAAGGAGGTCTCGCACAGTGCCCTGTGGGCTCACCAGCTTTCAGTTTCACTTATCCCATGCCTTTGCCAGATCTCAGCTCTGTTGTTTTTGCTTTTTCTCAGGGATATTGCTTGAGCCCAGGAGTGCCTTTCCAGAGGGCAGAGCCCAGGGAAGCGCAGTGGGGAGGAGGTGGCAACGTGCTCCCCGTGCGTTGTGCAGGATGGGCTGTCATCAGAGGTGGGGTCAGCTTCTGCTCTTTGAAGATCTATGGGATGCAGACCAGGGATGCTGACGTGGCCAACCGTACAACGCAGGCATCCAGAGCAGAGCATTCCAGCTGTGATAAGCTCTGAATCTTTTTATTATTACTTTTAAAATCTTCGTGATCTTTCTAAATGCGGGATTTTTCTGGTTGTTTTTTAATACACAGAAGCTCTGCTGAAGCCTCAGTGTCCCCTCCTGGCTGGCAGTGCCATGCAGGTGATGCTCTGAGCACAGCACGTCCTTTCAGAGCCTGCGTGCTTCTCCCTGAGCAAGAAGGGCCAAATCCTGCTGCAGGGAGCTGAGTGCCTGCAACACACAGCAGAGTGGTGGTTCTGCAAGCTGGTTGTGTTGTTGGAGTTGCAGAGCTGCTCTGTGAGGGGCCTGGCACCTCTGGGTTTTGTTTGCTGCACATTTCCTAACAGCAATGCCTAGCACAAAGGCAGCCATGCTGGAGGTGAGAGCATTTAAATCCCTGTGCCAATGCTGCTTTCAGATGACTCCTTCCTCTCCTCCTTTACCTCCCACATTTGTTGGAGCTGGAGTTGCTGTGTGCTGCCTGCTGGAATCAGTTTTGGGGTCTTGAATTACATCGTTTGTGTGGTGATGGTTTGTTTTTTTTCCCCTTTTGCAGTTTGTTACTGATTTCTCCTCCTTAGGAAATAGGTTGTGCCTTCTCCTTGGCTCCCTTGTAGCTTGCCAAAATGATGTTTGTTCTGCCTTGTTCTGCTGTTCAGGAGTGCAGGAGCACCCAGCTATGAGGAGCCTCAGCCCTGGCTTAAGGGCTTGCAGTTAAACAGATTTGCACGTAAGTCACCTCTTCATTGCACTGTGATCAGGCTTTGCTCTGCTGTGCACAATAAGCATTTATAACCCGTGTCTCCCTCATGCTGTGGCTTCCACTGCAAAAACGATGCAAGCTGGGCTTCTGAGGTCAGCATTTCAGGGAGGTCAGCAGCAGTGGGATGCACTGAAACCCCCAAGGTCTTTCTTAGCACTTCAGTCCTGTTGTGTGTTCTGCAAGGAGCAGCTGCTGTTGGAAACAGGGAGTTAGCAGGTAGTCCCAACTGGTTTTCATGTTTCCTATGGCAGTGTCGGAGCATTGCAGTAGAAAGCATAGGAAGAGAAAACTACAGCAAAAGGAAAACTGTGGTGTGCCACAAACCTGGATCCGAGCTGTGACTCATTTCCCTCTCGCCCTCCTTGCAGTGAGGTGGATCAGTGTGACTCCTTGGCTTTGTTGGGCCTCGATTTATCCCATCTGGATGGAGAAGGCTGATCTCTGCATGGGGCTTCTCACCGAAAGCCTGCTTGCTTTACGAAGCCCAGACCCGTCCTCGCATCGTCAGGAAGCAGAAGGCTTCCAATTAGCGAAAATAGATTGGAAGCAGAGGGAAAGCATAACCACTGCATGATGCATGGATGAAGGAGAGCCAACTTACTTAGCTCTTTTCACACCGTATGTTATTCTGTCAGAAAATTTCCTGCGCTGGTTTTGCAGGTATTGCTTTCTGCTGGACGTCCATCTTGTATCAGTAGAAGAGATCTGCTCCAGCTCGGGCTATGGATCACTGTGACAGAGTAAAGCACGCTGTCAATGAAACGCTTTAGCTGCTCCAAATTGCATCCATACCCAGAGTTTGGCCAACCTAGAGATACTGATTAGGGAAATCAATCTTTCTCATGCCTGCAGCATGGCAGGGCTGCTGGAGCTCTGCAGCACGGAGGTGGTGTCACGGAGCACTGACGCAGGGCTGTCTTCCTTCAGTCCCTCTGTTTCTGGTTCAGTATTAACAGTGCCCTGATCGTGGTCAAACCCAACAGTAGTGAAGTCGGTGCTGCTGTGCTGTGGGTGCTGAGCTCCTTTCCCATGCAGCTGTCACTCTGTACATTCATGAGCAAAACTGTTTCCTGTGCACAAAGCTGACGGTTCTCAAACGTGTTGTGTTTTATCTGCTTGGACAGAAAAGCCATCCGTGGATGTGTACGGGTAGGAGGCTGATCCAGAAGAAGGTTTTACTACTGGATGCTGGTGGTGGGTATGTGAGATGTGAAGGGTTTACATTACCTGCGAGAGGAGGCCCGCCAACAGCTGCTATCCCAGCAAAGAAGGAAGCAAAGCCCAAATAGCTGTGGAGTTTTTGCACGCCGACCAGGTCGACCTGTTGGTGTAAACGCAGGTAAATAGCGGGAGGGGCGGTGGGAAGCACTGAAGACCTTTTGTGGAGAAGTTCATCTCTGGATGCTGTGGGGTTTGGGGAGGACTTTGCACCTCCGGGTCTGACTCAGCCTGGAATCTGCTCGCCTCCCGAAGGTCAGCGCTGAAATTGCAGCGTGCAAAGTGCACTTCTGTCTTCCCACCGTTTGGGTGCACCCTGGGAGGGCAGCCAAGCTGCGAGGATGTTTCCCCATCCAGATCCCACTGTGGCCGTTCTGTGTGTGTCACAGACAGCCCAAGGGTTGGGACCACGCTTACAGCCCTTTGGCTTTGCATTACAGGGTAGTCAGTGAATGGATTCGTTCTGCTTCCTATCAGCTTTTAGAAAGGAGGATGCGGAAGGCAATTCAAGAAGCTCCCAGTGCTGCTGCTGCTTCCCATTGCCAGGGCTGGGCAGACTGGAGCCCTGCCATAGGGATTTGGGGGCAGGTCCCTGTCATTGCAGCCCACAGGAGCACACTGGGGCTCTTCAGCCTCACAAAAATGTTGTTATGTGTTTTGGAATGCTGTTAGAAATACCATACGTTTCTATTTTGTTCCATATTATATTCCATCATATATATATGTGTAATTTAAAACTGAAATATCCTCACCAGCACAGGGAGCACCAGAGCCAGGAATCCACCGCAGAAGATGGCGAAGGCCACAGCGTAGGTCATGAGCAGAGGGAAGGTGGTGGCCAGGGGGCAGAGCAGGTTGGTGACACCACAGAGCACCAGGTAAGCTGCGTGGTAATGGTACTTCTTGGTCCAGTTCTGGTCTGCAATCCAGCCTGACAGCAGCTGGCTGCCCGTCTCGGTGATGCCTGCAGGAAGAGCTCACTGAGCCTCAGGGAAAGGTTTCTTACAGAGATATCAATCTTTTGCCCAACTTTTGGTGCTTGTTTCCACATTTTCGGATGCGTTTGTTAAAAGATCAGAGCAGTGGGGGCTGTCAGCTCCCAATTAGGGGCGTCAGATTAATTGCTGTGAGCTCCTCCTCGAGTCCTTCACAACATTACCTCAATTCTACGCACTGCACAGCGCGGTGGAAGGAAGATTTATTTTTATACAATAAAATGTTTTATGATGACTGAGGCTGGGGCCATTTTCTTGCCATGATGTGACTGCGGTGTTTGTGTCGTGTTCTTGGGGGGGTGGAGGGCAGCTTTTTCTTACCTCCCCCCAAGAAGCGAATGTGCCAAATGCCGATGCTCAGATCCAAATTAGTGGTGGCTTCCTTCCCTTCCTTCCCTTCCTTCCCTTCCTTCCCTTCCTTCCCT
>NW_024885445.1:51712-107331 GCF_019232065.1 Centrocercus urophasianus
CCCTTCCTTCCCTTCCTTCCCTTCCTTCCCTTCCTTCCCTTCCTTCCTCTTATATCCCCTCTCTGTACACTCTGTGGTCAGACTGGAGGTCTTTGAATGCAGAATGCATTTCTGTGGTTTTTGTGGGTCTGAGTAGAGCAGGGACAGCTGGGAGGACAGGGCCCACACCTAGCAGCCTGAAACCTGCATTTGTTCCCTGCAGAAGGGGTGGCTGAGAGAACCACCCACCATCTGAGAGCAGCTCTATCCATGTGCAGCAAGCAATGCTATATATACAGAAGGGAGTAAGGGCTGTGAGCTCAGGCTCTTCCATGAGGATTTATTTTAGAACACATCTTGGGAGCGTTTTTGGCAAGATGTGTGTTGCATTGCTTGCCTATTTTGCATTTATAAAGGTGGTTAAAAGATTCTCTTGCCTACCGGCCACTGAGATGAAGTAGGAGGCATCCATGCTGCTTATGCCCAACGTCCTGGCTCTGGCTACCAGGTGGATGGTGGGCACGAAGTAGGCCAGGTGGCTGAACAAAAAGGACCAGGTGAAAATGAAGAAGAGGGGATCCTTTAGGGGGGAGAAGTCAATGAGAGGCTGTGGTTTCTCCTCCTTGAATGCCGGGAGGGAGCTGCAGCTCTTCGTGGCCTCGCTGATGGTTTCAGGGCAGCAGCTGGCAGTGGGGGCTTTCCCTGGTGCTGCTGTGGTTACTGCACCAGTGCTGCAGGGCTCTGTGCTGGGAAGGTCCTGAGCACTGCATGGCTGTGCTGCTCCATCAGTGGCTTCCTCGAGGGCTCCTGCTTCTCCTTTGGGCACTGAGCTCCCGTCCTCATTGCTGGCTGGGGGGCAGGGAGGCAGCTGGGTGGGGACGGGGCGCAGCAGCATGCTGGAAGGCACGAGGTTCAGCATGATGCCACTGAAAACCAGGAGAGTACCTGCAGCGAGGCAAAAGGGGCTTTTTTAAAATGCATTTTGCTAGGAGAAAACGGGGGAGAAGGAAGAAAGGATGTGATTTGTTGTGAGCGTGAAGAAGGAGGTAGGAGTGTCGTGCAGGAGCCTTTATTTGGGCTTTTCTAACTGGAAATCCCTTTATAACACATGCAACAAGTTCAGAGCTTTGCTTGCATTCATTGGAAGTGCTGGACTTTCAAGGTGATGGAGCACAAGTCGGGCTTTCTGTGTTGACTCTGACATATTTAATGACATAGAATAACTACAGCTGGAAAAGACCTCCAAGATTATTTAGCCCAACCACCAACCCATCACTGCAGGGATGCTCCCAGAGAGGCAACGCCGCTCCTCCTGCCCTCCCACTGAGCTGCATGCAGGGCAGGAGTTGTGCTCACCCTGCCAGCCATAGGTATCGATGAGCAGCTGCGTGAAGGGTGCAGTCAGGAAGGTGAGGCCCATCCCTGAGCGTGCAATGGCATTGGAGAAAGCCAGCCGGGTCCTGCAGCGCTTGGCCGTCATCACTGCTGCTGCCTGGTATAGGCAGCAGAACCCCATGCCTGGGAGCAAACACAAGGGGTCAGTGGCAAAGCTGGGCCATCCTGAGCTTATTCTCTCTATGATGGAGGTGAGAGCAGGGTTCTTCTTGCTGGCTGAGAATAGGATTTCATGCACAGTGTGGGTTTTTGACACTGGGCGCTTTTACTACGAGTTAAAGAGGGGAGGGATCACAACGTGTGTTGGAAGCAGGGAGGAAGGCAAGGTTGGTTTGGTCTGGCTTGTGTTGGATGTGGGATTTTGAGCTCCTGGGTGTGAACATTTGGGGTTTCACGCAGCGTCTTGTAGAAAGGGGCTGAGGATGGCCAAGGGGCAGGGACAGCGGGGACACAGCCTGGGTTAAGGGAGCTGCCACTCACCCAGCAGGAGTCCCATGGAGACACAAAGGAAGGGGACACTGGTGGCCTGTGTGCTGAGCAGGCAGCCCCCACTGACCAGCCCAGCCCCGAGGATGGAGGTCGGCCGCTCACCGATCCGCCTGCAGACCACGGCCACCAGTGGGGCTGCATGGGAAAAGAGGCAGAGCTTGGTGCCCAAAGAGCCCAGATCCCCCTGACCCCCACCCTTCGGATACTGATCAGATCCCCCTCAGCCTTCTCTTCCCCTGGTGAACAGCCCCAGAGCTTTTCCACATCAGGAGTTGCTCCAGGCCCCACCATCTCTGCAGCCCAGCGCTGGGCTTTTTCCAGCAGTTCTCTGGAGCTGGGGAGCCCAGCACTGCATGCAGCCCTGCAGATGGGAGCCTCTCCAGGGCACAACACAGGGGAGAAGCACCTCACTCCCACTGCTGGCCAGTTGTACCCCAGGGAACCATTGGCCCTGGCCTCATGGGCACGCTGCGGGCTCGTGGTCAACTGTTGACCAACCGTTGGTCAATCAGGACCTCCAGGTCCTTCTCTGCAGAGCTCCTTTCCAGCAGCTCAGCCCCAGCCTGCGCTGATGGATGTGATGTAAAGCAGCTGTAGGTGAGGGACCTGAACCTGCAGCACCCTCAGGTCCCTCCCCTGCAGTGCAGTGCTCACCTCCTAGGAAGCGCAGTGAGGACATGATGGAGCCGATCCAGCTGACCTGCTCTGAGGAGCCCCCCACATCCTCCTGGAAAGCCACGAAGAAAATGCCAAAGGTTTTCAGCATTCCCATCACGAACACGTTGACCTGTGTCAGAGCAGGACAGGTGAGGTGCTGCAGGGGATGGATGCGCTCCCTCCTTCTGGGTAATTGCCTTTGGGACAAGTTAAGGAGTGCTGGGGAAATACCAGTAAGGTTCCTGTGTCTTGGGGTTGAACCTCACTTGACCCCGTGCAAAACTGGCTTTTCCAGAGCAGCAGAACAAAATGACATCAGAGCTTTGCTTTGCTCTCTGATGAATTAATTTCTGAGCGGGTCTCAGTGGTTGCTCCCTTCCCAAAGGACAAAGGCCAGCTGGTGCCTCCTGGCCCAGGGCTGGGGTTAACCATTGCCAGCTATGGAAGGCAGCATCATGCTCTTTGCTCTGCCTGTCCTCCTGTGGCAAAGCATTCGCCGCCTCTGAGCCTTCCCCTAAATTTTTGCCGTTAGTTGGATGGGATCAGGCCATCCTGAAGCTTCCCACATACCCCAAAATTCCAAAGGTGTGGGGTGAATTTCTGCTCTGCTTACCAGGAAGAAGTGCAGCACCGCTGCCCATGCCCACCTTCGGTCCATGCCTTGGCTCCCATCTCCCTTCACTGCTGGTGGCTCTGGCTTTCCTTCTTTGCTTTCCCCTGGGAGTGAAATTTGGGGTACATTAACTCCATGCTGTTGTGGTTATCTATGATGCTTCCCCCAGGAGAACCCCTCTGGTCCTTCTCTGTGAGGAGATGGGGAGCAGCATGTTGTGCTCCTCTACAGCACGTTTTTAAGGACCGAAAATGCTACCCATCTTTTTGTTTGCTCTCACAGTATCACTGCTTGCATGCAGCTCAGCTTCTTTTCTCCTTCCTAAGTTGCTGAAGGCACAACAATTAAGCACTTTCCCTGCTGCTTTAGAGCACGGCGTTGGGTTGGTTTGTGCTAAAAGCCGGGGGCTCTGTTTGCCCCATCTTTGAGCCCCTGGGGAGGCTTTCCCTGCACACTTTCTTCCCATCCACCCATCATCTATCTGTCCCACACGTCCAGCAGCAGCGGAGCCAACAAACCCGACCCCTTCCTTACCGCCTTGCTGCTGCATGCTGCCAAACCTTCCCCGAAGCTGCAGAAAGCACAGAGGAATCTTCTCGTCATTTGCTCCAGAAATGAAGCCCCCCCCCCCCCGCTCTGGTTGCCACCCTCTGCCCCCAGCCTGGCCCTGCGTCCCGTCTCTGGCAGAGATGACGATCAACACAGAACCGAGGCAGGACTTCTGCTGTGAGCCTTCCTCCTCCCTGCTGCTCCAGGCCGGGAGTCCCTCCCCTTCCCCGTCCGGGGCGATGGCAGAGCAGAATTCCTGCCTGGAGGAAACGGAGCCGCCTGCAGGGATCCGACCGAGTCTCCGTGTCCGGTTGCTGGTGCTGATGGATGGAAGCCAAAGCTGTTGGCCCAGCCCAGCCCTGTGGCCCCAGGAGGAGGAGGTGAGCCGCCACCAGGGCAGCAGTGCAGAAATGGGGCAATGCTGCGGGGTTGGGGTGGCTGTCTGTCCCCATCCCTGCTTTACTCCCTCTTGCTGCGGGATCCTGGGGCAGAGCTCTGGAATAAACGGGGATTATCATCCTGGGGTAAACAGGACGGCGTGGAGAATCTTCCCCTACGGCTTTCAGCACGTGAATTGAGCTTTTATTTATGTGGGACAGCGTTTGCAACGTGTGCTACGAGGGCTTGGGGTGCCCAGGGTGCAGGGTGGGAGCATCTGAGGCCAAACCTGTGTTCCAGGTACCCAGCAGCCCTGCTAATGAGGGCAGTGGTCCCAGGGCTCGTTAAAGGAGAGCTGAGTGCCCGCTTCTGTGCTCACACCCCTTTAACTTTTGCTTTTTGAGGAGCCTGTGGCTCTGTTGGTTTCGGGGCTATTTAAAATGGGCATCTGAAGCTGTTTTGAGGAGATGAGCTTGGAAACTGAGCACTAAAGAAAAGAAAGGGGAGGTAAATAATGGGCACTGTGCAGCAGTGCTCACCTCCCAGAGCAGCCAGGCTGGAGGGAGAGCAGAGCCCCATCCCTGCTGCTGCAGGAGGCATTAGCACCAACCTCACCAGCACTGTGCTCCTCACCAGAGCCTGCTTCATACAAAACAGTGATGGTGAGATTGGGAACGTCAGCAATGAGTGCAGCAGTAAAGCCTAAGTGTTGTGAATGCAGTTTTACCTCCAACCCTGCCCTAGTTGTTGGCATATGCTCTACTGCAAGCCAGCTCCTTCCTGCTCCCTTGTGTTGAGGAAGCATTTGAGCAAAACAGACACAGGGGAAAAGCCTTTCTATGGGAATGACCCCCTGCCCAATTCCAAGTGCTTGAATCTCTAACGTGAAGAGAGGATCTGTGAGGATGTATTCAGCATATGCTTACAGGTCACACAAGGAACAGGCAGGGCCAACAAGCTTAGGTTTGAACTTCAATCCAAAGCATAACAATATGCAAGGACTCTCACAGAAAGCATAACTAGAGGAGGCTAAACATTTCCTAGGAGAAATTCCTAGTGAACTATTTGCACCTCTTCTACCAGAGGAACCTCCCAGTCTTGGTGCAGTGCTCTCTTTCTCTACAGCAATGCTAATGAAGAACAGACTGGGAGAAGTCACCTCATTGGGCTTCAGGGAAAGCAACAGGCAACATTTTTTGCAGTGGGATCAAGGAGAAGCAGAGGTTTTCACAGGTCATTTATTGATTTCTCCAACAAATAAGGCCACATGCACGCACACACACACACACCTTGTAATATCTATCATTACACAAGCTTGGTGAGTGACTCACATTTCATCTTTAACAGCACGATTGCTAAAATGTGAGCTGGAAACCCTGATAGATGCATAGGAGCTGGTAAGTAGAGAGGGAGAGCCTTCAGCCCAGATTTGGTACTAGAAGCATGTTCTGCATTGGAACAGCCGAGGACAGACGTTGTCCAGTGAGGAGGAGCTGGTCTGGAGCAGAGAGTGGAGCAGCAGGATGCCAGGGTCAGGATGCCAGCTTGTGCACTGCTACGGTGATGCTGTCATGCTTCTGGATCATGATATTCCTAGAAGAAGGAAAGTGCTGTCTGAGGCAGGTGAGAAGCCAGCTGGGAAAGCAGGAGCTGACTTGGCTGGGAAACCAGATGGACAGCTCTGTGCCAGACCTGTCAGTTCTTAGAGCTCTTCACCATACCCACAAAGGGGTCTGAAGAAGCCCTGCTAACCACAGTGACACTGCAGCATGGGCTAAATAATGCACATGGATCCCAAAAGCAAAAGAAATACAGTGCTGCAGCAACCACCAACCCCTGAAAGGCTTCCAGCTGCTTCTGCAGTTCCCACAACCAGAGGCCCCATGAATCTGACTGCTTTCCATACCCCCATCAGTGACCGCCCTCCCAGCACAGCTTCAGCAATGGGGCTTCCTCCTTAAATAGAAGACACAGCGCTGCTCTGGAGATTTGGGGTGGGGAGGAAAGGAGAGCACAGGGAAGAGCAGCACCCTTGGGCTGGATGCTCACCCGCTATCTGACTCCAGGCACACCACAGGCGTGTCGGTTGGGTCGGAGGTGAGCTTGGCTGCCTGCTGGGCGAGCACAGAGATGACTCCAGCATGTTCATCTGAGAGCGTTCCTCGGCCTGCAAGAGGGGAGATGTGGGCTGAACCCATGCAGACTGTGATGAGAGGCAGCTCCCCATCCCTGTTTCCTCAGGGCTGTGAGCTGACGTAGTGATCCCCAGATCAAAGAATCATTCGAGTTGGGAGATGTAAAGGCCATCAGTCCAACCCCCCTTCAATGAACAGGGACACCCACAGCTCCATCAGCTGCTCAGAGCCCCATCCCCCTGACTTCCAGCGTTTCCAGGGACAGGGACACCTGTCACCAGGCACCCACATCTCTGGGCAACTTATGCCAGTGCTTCACTTCTGATTTTTATCGTAAAAATCTTCTTCCTTATATCCAATCTGAATCTTCTTTCTTTTAATCTGAAACCAACTCCTCTTGTCACAGATACAGCTAAAAAGCCTGTCCCCTTCTTTCTCATAGCCCCCCTTTAGTCACTTTCTGGGCTGTGAGGGCACACAACTGGCTCGTGTCCAGCTGCCACCCACCACTGCCCCCAGGTCCTCATCAGCAGGGCTGTGCTCATCCTTACATCCCCCACCTTGTACTGATAACAGGGCTTGCCACGACCCAGCTGCAGAGCTGCTACTTGGATTTGTTACCTCTCATGAGGTTCTCCTGGGCCCACTGTTCAGCCTGCCCAGGTCTCTCTGGAAGGCATCTCAGCCCATAGGTGTATAAACTACAGCCCTCAAACCACCACCAAAAACAAAACAAAAAAACAAAAAAACAAAAAACCAGACCTCATTTAAAGCGATAGGAAAAGCAGGCTGGAGTTTAGAACCATGCAATATCCCAAGCTGGAAGGGGGGGCACGAGGATTATCCAGGTCAAACTCCCGGCTCCACCCAGTACCTCCTGAACACGGTGTCTGACAGCGGTGTAACCCGTGGGACCGACCAGAGGCACGGGGGGTCCCTGAGGGCAATGTGAAGGACCCTGGGGGCAACGTGGGGGTCCCTGGGGGCTCTGTAGGAATCCCCAGGCCCATCCCCGAGCGCAGGCCCGGCCCGGCGGCGTTCCGGTACTCACATCCCAGGTTGAGGCCCTGTGAGTCGGTGCAGAGGACGCCCACCACGGCCGGGCTCTTCATGCTGCGGGAGAAGAGGCAGTGAGAGGCGGTCAGCCCCGCACTCCGCCCGGCCCCTCCCAACCCCCGGCCCGCCCTAGGCCGCGGCTCGCTCGCTCTCTCTCCCTCCCACCCTCCTCTCGGCCCCCCTCGGCCCCGGCGTCCCCATCTCCCCCATACGTGTCCTCCAGGTGCTGTTCCAGGGTCCCCTCCATGCCGCCGTACCCCGCGCCCCCACTTCCGCCCTTTTAGGCGGCTCCTGGCAGCTGCGTCGGTCACGTGACTCGCGCGTACGGTGGCTCCGCGGGGCCAAAAAGCGAATCCCGCGCATGGGAACCTCCCCGCTCAGCACCGTTTTGTTGCTCCCTCAGCCTTCTCTTATCCAGGCGAACAGCCCCACTGCTCTCAGCCTTTCCCCATCAGGCGATGATCCAGGCCCCACCATCTCTGCAGCCCACCCCGTCTCCTTTGAACTGGGGAACCCAGCACTGGGCGCAGCACTCCAGATGGAGCCCCTCCAGGGCAGGGTGCAAGAGAGGAGCACCTCTCTCATCCCATTGGCCATGCTTTTTGTAACACACCTCAGGGTACCATTGGCCTTCTTGGTCACAGAGGCACATGACTGGCTTATGGTTGACTGTTGGTCAAGAGTTGGTCAACCATTGGTCAACCATTAGCCAACCACTTAGTCAGCTGTTGGTCAACCATTGGTCAACCAACATTGGTCAACCATTAGTCAACCACTGGTCAACTAGGACCTACAGGTACTTCTATTCGGTGCTCCTTTCCAGTAGGACCACTAAGTCCAACCCCCTCCACCCAACCCCTATGGTTTTGGGTGCCCCTGCAGCTCAGGGCTGTGCCCACTGCCCTGGGGAACTGTGCCATGCTCACCACCCTAACATCTTTTCCTAACACCCAGCCTGTCCTTCCCTTGACACAGCTCCGTACCTTTCCTTGTCCCCGTCGAGTTGTGAGGGCCCCACACCCACTCCCACAGAGGACGTGGGGCTGTAGTGGGGTGTCACAGCTGTGCTTGCCCTGCTCTCCACGTGCAGGAGGTGATTGATGGCAGAGCCTGGCGACGCCGGCACTGAGCTGGCTGAAACGCATCCAGCTCACGCCTGGCAATGGATCTCAGCATGTCAGGCTGGAAAATTAAAATATTATTGATGGGGAAAGTGAAGTGCAGTGGTGATTTTTCTTAGTTTTATTTATCTTTTAATTTTTTCCCTTCTTGATTGAGCTGGGAGTCGTCACAAGTCAGTCCAATCCCACTGCATCCCCCCGTGCTGGGTGTCCTGCCCGACCCAGAGCCCTGTTTTTGGGTTATTTTCACACTCCTGGGGAGAGACACAGGATAAAAGGTACAGCTGTGCCCTTCCCCACAGGGACCCCAAAATCACAGCTCATTGTCCATTCCCTGCAGCAAAGCTTTAGAACTTCTGGAGGAGGAATTTCTGAGGACTGGGAGAAATTAATTCAAGACCAGGTGGAGATTTCAGCAAAGCAGGAGAACAGCTGCCACTTCAAAAGGAATGCTGGTCTTTGGAAGGGGAAATGGCCAGGCTATTTTTAGGCAATTAACTAGACAATTTAACACTGGACTGATGCTATGCAAGAGAAATTCTGCTGGCAGTGACAGCAGGGAGCAAAACTGTACTGCTGTTTGGCAGCCTAGACTCCAGGGGAATGGTACCTCAAAGTCCATGGCTGGAGAAATTCCACTCAGCGGGTCAAAATCATGAACACTCCATCAATTATGGAGAAAAAAAAAATAGAGATTTCCTTGCAGGCCTTGTGTAAAGGAGCATCGCCACCTCCTGGGCACGCATGGCTCTGGGCAATGGGAATGAGTTGATCCTGGCCAAACCCAAGCCATGGGAGCCCAAGGCAAGCAACGGCCATGGCTGTGCATTTACATGGATTCACAAAGCTTTCTCTGTCCCTCGCACCCTCCCACGATGTGTAAATAAAAGCAGATGCTGACGGTTCATCCTTTCCTGTTTTTAAGCCTCTCCAGCAATCCCTGCTCTTGTTTCCATGTGTTCCCCACAGACGCTGCAGATCGGACCTATGGGGGCACACCCTCAGGATGTCCCACATCCTATGAACCACAAATCAGGACATTTACACACAGTGTTCACAACGTGCTCTCATTCCCAAACAATAGATTTGCTCCTTATTTCATTCTCCACAACCCAGTTTGTCTTTCTATGGGAGGGGCCACGCCATTGCATTCTGTGCTTTACCACCCAGGACGGACCTTTCTTTCCATTTTCTTTTAGCTCCATAACTGCAAATTCTTGAGTTGATTCTCAGCTCCACCTGTCAGGGATAAATATGCACATGCCTGGGAAATCCAGCTGTGTTAGCTGAGCTGAGCAATAACCCAGGGAAATGAATGGGGGCGGGATGGCTGCTCCATGAGTATTCCGCCCCCCTTCCTCGGTGGGAAAAGAATATTTCTTGCCTACTATTAGCGATGCAGGTCTCATCTGCTTGCTCTGAGCTCGTCGGGAGGGGAAAAAAACCCAACAAGCCAGCCAGGCTGGAGGGGAGGGCAGGGGGTATATATATATATAGGTATATAGGGGCGCGGGCGGCGCGGGCAGACGGCACCATGCGACGGCTGCTGCAGACCCTCTGCCTGCTGCTGCTGCTGCCCTCACACCATGGAGCTGTCATCACAGGGGTAAGTGCAGCCTCAGCACACTGGCACTTGGCATTTTGGGTCATTTTATGGGTTTTTTTGGGGGGGAAATAGGGCGCCAGTGGTGCTCAGCTGCTTCTCTTGCTCTCTGGAGTGCGTTGGTGTTTGATTTGTGTTGGGTACCGCTGTGTTTTGCTTCATCTGTGCAAAGGGGGGGCTGAATTTGCTGCCCTGAGCTCAGCATGCTTTGAACTTGCCCTACGGTCTCCCACCTGCACGGTGCAAAGTCACGTTTGGTGCAAACCCAACTGCCTGCCTCTCCCACCCTCCCTGTTTGCGCTGAGAAGACAAACACGAGGTGCTTGAACTCCAGCATTGCCTTTCCCTGTTTGCTTTGGGTCATTTTCTGCTTGGTTTTGCAATGTGTTGGTGCTGTTCCCTATCAATTCTGCTCCTTCTTCTCGTGCTGCTCTGAGCACACGTGAGTGTGAAGTCATCCCACAGCAGTGCAGCTTCTCCCTGTTTCTCCTCTAAGCATTGGACCCATGCAGGGAAATGGGGTTTTTTTTCCAGCTGGGGAGAAAGATAGCTTGATGGGGAGAATGATCCTGAATTAGGCTGGGAGCAGGGCAAGGGCAGCCAAGCTGTGGTCTGTCATTGGTTTTTAGCATTATTTGGGGGCTAAGAGGGTTTTTGGGTGCTTGGGGAGAACTGGATTGCTTTTGGGGTTTGAGCTGCAAGCTTCTCCCCTACACATCGCTCCTTTTCTGCAAGCACATTGGACCTTCATCCTGCAACCCACCCCAAATCCAGGCTGCGCCACAAACCTCCCATCCCACCCCAGAAAGAATGGGCTCTGAGCATCCCTTACCTTCCTTGGCTGCTCCCCCTGACCTAGAGGGGGTGACCAGGGTTGTGGGGGGCAGGCAGGCTGACCCCATTGCTTTTCCCCAGGCCTGCGAGCGGGACCCGCAGTGCGGCAGCGGGACGTGCTGTGCTGTCAGCCTCTGGCTGCGGGGTCTGAGGATGTGCACCCCGCTGGGGCAGGAGGGGGACGAGTGCCATCCCTTCAGCCACAAGGTACCTGGGGGTCCCGAGGGTGGGGGTCCAAGCACTGGGTGGGAAAATGAGCTCAGTGCACAGGAGGGAATCTCAGTGCATCCTGCGGCGTGGAGAGGGGATGGGACAGGTTGGGATGAAGCTATGGGGGTCTGCAGGGAGGCACGGTGCAGCGCTGTCATCCCATACGGTGTTTTCTGCCTGTCCCCACCGCCCTAAACCCATACGGTGCCTTGGGAGCAGGGGCTGAGCAGCCCGACACATTCATTTAAAGCAAACTGCTCCGAATTGATTTGTAAATGCGCTGCCAAACGGGGAGACGCCTCGTTAATACCTCAGAGCCTCCATCCGAAGAGAAGCCCCGACATGTTCGGATTATCCCAAACTGCCATCCCTCTTCCAACTGCAGACACCCGGCCCCCGGGGGGCTCCTTCTCTGTGCCCACAGATCGATTGCGAAAGATTTAATGATCCCATTCCTTCTTCTGAGGAGGGAACAAAAGCGGAGGGATCAGAAATTCATTTCAGAGGTATTGCCACGAAACAGCTGAGAAGAAGCAGAGGGAAATTCCCAGGGCTTTGGTCCTGCCTGATTGTTTTTCACTCGCTTGCAGCCCGAGGGCTGGCGCGGGGTCAGGGTGTAGGGTTGGGTTAGGCTTAGGGTTCAGTCGCGGTTGCGTTCAGGATTTGGGTTAAGGTTGGGTTGGGGTTTCTGCATTCTGTCTCGCATTTCTCTCTGCAGGTCCCATTCCTGGGGAAGCGCCAGCATCACACCTGCCCCTGTTTGCCCAACTTCAGCTGCTCCAGGTTCCTCGATGGCCGCTATCGCTGCTCGCTCGACTTCAAGAACTTCGACTTTTAGGTGATGGAGCTGCGAGTTTCATCCCAGCCTGCAGCTCCCAGCGCCCATTTCTCACCCCTCTCTTTGCTCAGTGCACTGTATCCCCCCTCCTTTCCCCCCCCAGACAACCCTACAAGCACTTTTCCGAGCATTGCTACAAGCCATGTGCATGGGGAAACTGAGGCACGGTCAAGCAAAGCTGCTCTGGCACATTGCTTAGCAAAGCTGTGCCCTCAGGGCAGATGGAGGACAGCAAATCTCTTTGACCTCCAAAATCCCTTTCATGGAGCATAGCCTGCATGCAGTGGATGCTGTCAGCCAGATTTCCTCCATCCTTTCTTTTCCTGATGAAATTTGGGAGGAGTGAACTTTCTCATCCAACCTGCAATTAAGAGAAACATCTACCAATTAGCTCGGCTAATTAGGGGTTGGGTTTTCCCAGGTGTTCAAGCTCTGGTGCAAAGCATCATGCGATGCCGTGTTTATTTGGGGGGGGGGGGGGGAGTGGATCTGTCTGCTGCCCAACGGGGGTCTGTGGGATGTGGGGAGTTTTCTATGTCAGCTTCTATTTCTGGTGGTCAAATTTGAGAGGACAATGCATCCCTTAAAGCAGCAGCAGTGCTTGAAGGCAAAGCTGGCCTTGGGGCATGGAAGTGCTCTGTCCCCCCTCCTCCTCTTTAAGGTGCATTTTTACCAGGTTTGGTGCTATTGTAGTAACTGTTTCTGTTTCTAAGGATGCCCACTGGATGGCTGTGTTGATGGAGAATGTAAAATCAACAAGACTGGGAGAAAGCTTCCCCACCCTTCTGTCTCCCCCAGTGAAATGTTGTATTTTGGGTGAAAATAAAACATTGCAATGCCTGGGTTGATTTTATTTCGTTGTGTGGTTTGTTGTTGTTGCTTTTAATCTGCATCAAAATAAATCCTTATCTCCATGAGCAGCTTGGCTAAGAAACAAACCTCATGTATCTCATTGGTTTGGAGGGGATCAGATATAAGGAGAAAGTCCTTTACTCGGGGGGTGGTGACGGGGATGGGAAGATGGGAATGGGCCTTCCTTTGTCCTGGTGGGACTGAGCAGATGGGAATGGGCTTTCCTGGAGGTGTCCATGGCTGGGTTGGATTGGGCCCCGGGCAACCTGTTCTAATGCCTGGTTTAGTGGTTGGCAGCTCTTCCAATGGCTGGTGCTTGGAACTAGAAGGTCTTTGAAGTCCCCTCCAGCCCAACTATTCTATGATTCTGTGATTCCTTGTGTCCTGGTGGGTCTGATCTGATGGGAATGGGCGTTGCTTGTGTTTGAGGGGGATGCTGGACGCAACCCTGCAGCACGCACGTGTTGCTGGTTCATCCAGCCCTGCCCGTTCCCACCGCTGTCCAGATCAACAGAACAATTCCAGCTGCTTCCCATTACGCAGGTGAAGAAATCATCATGAATCCCTGCTTTACCCAATGCCAAGATCGGGGCCCGCTGCAGAAAGCTGCTCACCTTGCAGCGGGGGGAAGCGCAGCATCACTTCAAGGCCAAACAGTGGAAACTGCGATAGGGGACTCAAACAACGGAGACAAAAGGGGTCTGTCAGCTTTGCTCCGCTATCATCAGAGAAACCCAACCCCTACCGTGATGCTGGTGGCTGCCTCTGGCTTTTGGGACCTGGGGGGGCTCAAACAGGAGCTGATAGGGGGCTCCTTACATCCCCCTGCCCCAGCCAAGCCCCCAGTGAGCAGTGCAAGCTGATGCCTGTTGCAATTAGCAGCGCTGCTGATAGCAAGGTGCTCATTAAGGTGTTTAATCTTGGGTTAATGGTCTCCGTATCGCTGGGCACACAGCACATGGAGAGGGGTGGGCATGCTGCGGGGGTCACCTTCCCCATGGGCTGTTTGCATCCCACTTAACTAATTGGTTTTGCAGATAACGGCAGGCCAGGACGTGCAGGCAGCCCTCAGACCCATGTCCCCACACTGAGGGGCCCCCTTCCCCATTCCGACCTGGGACAGACCCTCTGTAGTTGGGGGGGGGGGGGAGTTTGCACAAAGCTGGGGTCCCAGTGCTGCGTGTGCTTCAGGTGCCCAAATGGAAAGCGACTCCAAAATTTGGTGCCCACAGTCTGGTGGGGATGAAGGATTTGGGGTGTTAAAGGATGGGGGCAGAGCGGGAGCACCTTGCTGTCCCCACGCCCCTGGTGACGTGTGGAAGTTGGGTGTTGTTTGCCATGGGTGCCAGCACCTGGGTGTCACCGGGGTACCTTGGCTGGGTGCCCACAGGTGGGGACGGCTCTGAGCGTGCCCTTGGCCCCACGGCTGGGGAGGACTGGGGTTATTTAAGCCACGGGGCATTTCTCCTTGCAACCCTGCATCCTTGGCACAATGCAATTCCTGGTGCTCCTGTGTGTGGTCCTTGCTCTCTCCGATGGCATCACCAGGTGAGTCCCTGCAGCATCGCTCTGCACTGATACAGGCACTGCCGGATGCTGCTGCAAGCAGCCAGCTCCTGGCTCACTCTGTTTTTCTTTTTCCAGGCTGCCCTTGGAGAGGGGGAAGAAGCTGAGAGAGATCCTCCGGGAGAAGGGCTTGCTGCACCGCTTCCTCCAGCATCACCACTACGACGTCGGCACCAAATTCCCGCATGCTTTTCCTGATGTTCTCACTGTGGTCACCGAGCCCCTGCTGAACACCCTGGACGTGAGTGCTGGCTTTGACCCACAACAGGGAAGTCCAGGGGTGGTTTGTGTCACGCTCATCCCTGTGACTGTGCCGTGCGTGGACCAAATCCTGAAGGGTTTCTCCCAGAAGTTGATATCTTTCACCTCTTCCCATCCAGCAGCTGTGCTGCAAGCTGAGTGTTCCCATGCATGCACAGAAGTCTGTGAGCCTGGAGCAGATCCATGGCCAATTATGCCCTAAAAGCATCTCTTGATCCTGTCCCATAGATGGAATACTATGGGACCATCTCCATTGGCACCCCACCGCAGGACTTCACTGTGGTCTTTGACACCGGCTCCTCCAACCTCTGGGTTCCCTCTGTCTCCTGCACCAGCCCAGCTTGCCGTAAGTAACAGTGGGCAGGACTCCCTATTTTGGCAGGGCAACACGTCCTGGGCTTACAGCTGCAGGATCAACCCAGATTTTGGGGTGACGCTGCTCACAGATTGGAGGGCAGCAGAGTGAGGCTCTGGGTCCCGTTGGATCTGCACAACATGCTGACGGGATGAGTGTTTGGGGTGTAGGAGCTGCTGCTCCATGGGGTTCTACTCCATGGGGCTGTGTGTGTTGCCTCAGTTTCCCTATCTACCTCAAAGGAGTGATGGGTTATCCTACAGATCCCTGGCATTAGGATGCAGTAGAGATGTATAGCAAATGCTCACAGCTAAATTGTTCCTGCAGCAGGGTAATAAATGGCAGGTCTAAACAGCAATTCAGCAGGGTTCCGACTCCCACGCTATCCTTATGGCTCAGCCTTGCTGAAAATCTTCATTTTTGGTTTCCCACTTACCTTCTAGAAAGCCATCAGATGTTTAACCCATCGCAGTCCTCCACCTACAAAAGCACGGGGCAGAACCTGTCCATTCACTATGGCACTGGTGACATGGAGGGCACCGTGGGCTGCGACACCGTCACTGTAAGTGTCACGATGGCATCTCAGAGGCTTCTTCTGTGCCTTCTCCACCCAATTCCCACCTGTGTTGCAATGTCCCAGAGCTAACAGTGTTGTCCCCGTCCCTAGGTTGCATCACTGATGGACACCAACCAGCTCTTTGGCTTGAGTACCTCCGAGCCTGGCCAATTCTTTGTCCATGTCAAATTTGATGGGATCTTGGGCTTGGGCTACCCAAGTTTAGCTGCTGATGGAATCACTCCAGTCTTTGATAACATGGTGAATGAGAGCTTGCTGGAGCAGAACCTCTTCTCAGTCTATCTATCCCGGTAAGAAGCGTCAGTCCTGAGGGCTGGGGGAGGCAGTGAGTGGGTTTGGTTCAGATCATTGCACTTGCTGGGCATCCCAGCTCCTCCACTGCCACTGATGCTACATGGTGCTGTCTGTGTGTCGTGATGGATAGGGACAGGGGAGCACGCTGCTGTTGTGCCACGGCCCTGCTGGTGCCCAGCAATGAGAATGTGATCGTGGTGTCACAGACAGCATCTGATCCACGGCACTCACAGCCCCTTGTTTTAAGGTGACAGCCCTGGCAAACCCTTTGGTGCTTTTCTTTCATGTGTCATCCAGCGAGACAATGGGGAGCATGGTCATCTTTGGGGGAATTGATGATTCCTATTTCACTGGCTCCATCAACTGGATTCCTGTCTCTTACCAAGGTTACTGGCAGATCTCCATGGACAGGTAACGAAATGACTGCTGGTGTATGTTCATTTCTAACCGTTGTTTCTCGAGAGACCCATGAACCTCGTAGGCTTTCTGCTGGCTTAACACAACACGGTGCAGGAGGCCAAGGGACCAAACCCCACCGTGATTTGGTGATTCCCTGATGTGGGGATGCTTCTCCTCCACTGGTTCTTCTCTTGCACTAAGCCCGTTCCCTTGAGGCTGTGTTTGAAAGCATCACCAGGATGCAAGGCCTTGCCTCTTCTTCCTTCCCTCCTGCCAGCATCATCGTGAACAAGCAGGAGATTGCATGCAGCAGTGGCTGCCAAGCCATCATTGACACTGGCACATCCCTTGTGGCTGGGCCGGCCTCAGACATTGATGACATCCAAAGTGCAGTCGGGGCCAATCAGAACTCATATGGAGAGGTAAGAATGTCCACATCCTCCTCTGTTAGTGCTCCATGCAGCCTGGCACACACCTGGCTTCATGCCTGCTTCCACGCACAGACAAACCATATCTGCAGCAAACCATCCCTGCTGCTCCAGTCCTCCACAGGACTCTCCCAGTCTCCAGTTTACACCAACCAAATCAAATCCCCCCCTCATTTTGCCCCATCAACGTGTTGCCTCTTACCTCAGAGCCTCTTTGCTCTGCCCTCTGCAGTACAGCGTGAACTGCAGCCGTGTCCTTGCCATGCCTGATGTTGTCTTTGTCATCGGTGGCATTCAGTATCCCGTGCCTGCCTTGGCTTACACCGAGCAGGTAAGGAGGAACCATGGCAACAAAGCCAGTCTCCATGTCCTTTTACTTTCTCCAGTGGCACTCACGGCTTTGGCTTCTCCATGAGAGTTGGTCATGAGCCTGTAGAGCAACCCAACAAAAAAGCTGCTAAGCCACCTTTTCCCCATTTGCCTCCTCTGGCTCAAATGCAGAATGACCAAGGAACCTGCATGAGCAGCTTCCAGAATAGCTCTGCAGACCTCTGGATCTTGGGAGATGTCTTCATCAGAGTGTACTACAGCATCTTTGACAGGGCCAACAACCGTGTCGGACTGGCCAAGGCTATTTAGATCTACTGAGATGACAGCACTCAACCAGACCATGACTGTGTTTTTCAGTTCAGCAAGAGGTCTCGTGTAAAGTGTCCTTGCTTGCATGCAAATAAAGTGTTGATGACGTGGAGTTGGTGGCTGCACATTTATTGGTGATGACAGGGCAGGATTTAGGGAGGAGGTGTCGTATATTTGCTGCTTCGTGGCAGTGGCAGAATTTTGGGACAACTGAACAAGGCTGGGGCTGCTGGGAGCTGAGGCTTTGTACTGGGAATGTGTCAGAGAAGCAATACTGGAAGATCTCAGTTTCCATCCGGGGAAAGTGAATTCCCCACCCCAGACCCACAGACGGCAGACCCCCATTGCAAACCATCTGCACACAGCTGTGCATGCATAGAGAGGAAGTCTTGCTTCAATTTCTACAGCTTAGGGCACTCCATTGCCAATTGCTCTACCACTGTTATGAGCCCAGTGCAGCAGGGCTCAGCAGCCCTGGTGGGACCAAGACCCCAGGGATCATCAAGCACGAATGAGAGTGGGGAGCACACACACACTGGGACTGCTGTCGTACTTTTATGTCTAAGAAATGTCTGTCCTGGAGTGCCATCTCGTGGCTGTGGTTCCAAAAATGTATTTCTATGCATAGGGGAAGGGTGGAAATAAGCGGTGCCAAAAGGATGCCCCGAGGCTTGCTAGGAAATTTTGCATGGAAGGAAGGAGGAGATGGTCCTAGCTGAAAAATATGTCAACCCTCCTTATAAGCATTGAAAGCTCAACGCTTTCTGCTATGAAATAAAAAGAGAAATGTGGTAAAACTGGTGGAAAGGAGCTGGGGGTTTCTCAGAGTGCTGCTGTCCCTGCAGATGCCTGGTGTGAAGAAGATCTGGTTGTAGGAAGTCCACCCATCCGACCAGAAGCTCTGCAGCAGAGCAGAATCTGGGTTGGGTGGGTGTAGAATCTCAGCTAGGGGGAAAATCCCAGCACGCCCCACCTCACGTTTTACATCAGACTGGGAATGAGAATAAATAAAGAAACAATCTTTCAGCACTCCTTTCTGAATGAAACTGCAAACCAGAGATTGCTGGCACGTTGCACAGTGATCACGCCGACCCTTTAGGAGATGAGACATCGGGTAGAACAGATGTGGGATACAAAGCGGATGCGTCGACACTGCATGAGAAGCTGAGATTTTAATGTAGGCAGAAACATCAAAAAAAAGCCAACCGAAACAGAGAAGTTGGAACAAAATGTTTTTGTCAGAAGAAAACCTGCTGGCATTAGAGAGAACAGCATAATGATCTGTTTCTGTTTCTCCCCTTCAGAAGTGCCTATGGAAATCTGCACGTTTTCGAAAACCAGAAGTGCCTTTTACAATGCAGAGCCAAGCTGTCAGGAAACGTCAGCCCTCATTACTCTGTGCTCCATTTGCAGCAACAGAAGTGACAATAAAAGCTACAAGGTCACGGAGATTGGTCCCGAAGGGCGTTCGTGCACCAGATAACCCACAAGTCGAATGTTTGTTTGCATTAAAAGTCCCCCCCTGCCCTTCTCAGAGCTCAGCTGGTCCACCAGAACCCCCATGGGCACTGAGCCACGGCCCTTCCTTGGCAGCTGTACAGCTGCATCCCAGCCTCATCCCTCTCTTTCCAAATCCCTGCACCCACTGGCTCGGTCCCATCCATCATCGTCCACCCTGCTGTGCCACCAGCACAGACCAGGGAACTGAATCTGCAGAGGGAACATTGATTATGCGCTGAGAAGAGCAGGGAGATGAGGCTAGCTCTGCCCCTGGGAAGCTGGGTGGCACCAGAGAAAGTATTTCTTGTATTTTTTTTCCCCTTTTTGCCTCTCAGTAAAAGGGGAAAATCTCCATGCATGGGGGAGCTGTGCTCTGATGCTGTGGTCAGGAAAGATGAATGTCAAACAGATGAGCATCGAGTAATAAAAAGCAGACCGAGGGGCAGGGAAGAGAGATAAGAAAGATGGTATTTATTTGAACAGCCACGGGAAATCAAAGATTGAAAAATGTCTAGAAAAAAAAGAAATAAATAAATAAAAGCAGCAGCACATTTGGTTTAAAATGAAATAAAATAAAAACAACAACAAAACAGCTTGCGGATGTTGCATGCCTTATCCAGCCCACCCCACCTGACAGCGCTCAGCTCTGCCATGGAAACAAGCATCACTTTTTGGCCTTGTCTCGAGGGTAACCCCCATTGGTCTTATTGAGAGACTCCATGCTGTCGTTGCCCGTCACCACACTGTTGAGTATCCTCTCCACCTCCCCGGGCAGAATTTGCTTCTCTTCATTCTCTGTCTCCCTGTGGTAGAAATAGTTAAAGTTTGAGACGATGACGGGGACGGGCAGGGCGATGGTCAGCACTCCTGCAATAGCACACAGGGTGCCCACGATCTTCCCACCCAAGGTGGTGGGGCACATGTCTCCATAGCCAACGGTCGTCATCGTGACCACGGCCCACCAGAAGCCGTCGGGGATGCTGGAGAAATGGGACTGCGGCTCGTCCACTTCTGCAAAATAGATGGCGCTGGAGAAGAGGATGACGCCGATGAAGAGGAAGAAGATGAGCAAGCCCAGCTCCCTCATGCTGGCCTTGAGGGTCTGCCCCAGGATCTGCAGCCCCTTGGAGTGCCGGGACAGCTTGAAGATCCGGAAGACCCGCACCAAGCGGATGATCCGCAGGATGGCCAAGGACATGTTCTGCTGCCCGTTGAGTTCGCTCTGCTGGATCAGCTCAGTGGTGAGCGTCACGAAGTAGGGGATGATGGACACGATGTCAATGATGTTCATGATGTTCTTGAAGAACTCGGTCTTGCTCGGGCAAACGATGAATCGGACAAACAGCTCGAAGGAGAACCAGATGATGCAGGCAGTCTCTATGACAAAGAAAGGGTCTGTGAAGGTGCTGTGGGCCAGCAAGGTGTCCGTCGTATTCCTAGAAAGCTCCTGGGTGGACTTATACTCCCTTTCCTCTCTGAACTCTGGCAAGGTCTCCATGCAGAAGATGATGATGGAGATGACAATGACCAGGACAGAGACCAAAGCTACACCTCTGGCCGCGCTGGAGCTTTCGGGGTACTCAAAGAGCAGCCAGAATTGCCTATGAAAGTCATTGGTTGGTAAGAGGGTCTCAGGGTCCTTGATAAACCCTTCATCCTCCCTGAACTGGTCCATGGCTTCGTCACCCAGCTCATAGAAGGTGATTTCATCAGCAAAGACATCTATGGGTACGTTGGCCGGACGCCGGATTTTCCCACCGGATTGGTAATAGTACAGGATCCCATCAAAACTGGGCCTGTTCCTATCGAAGAAATATTCATTCCTCATGGAGTCAAAGTACCGCATCCTCTTCTCTGGGTCACCGAGCAAGGTCTCCGGGAACTGGTTGAGGGTCTTGAGCCGTGTCTCAAACCTCAGCCCAGCGATGTTGATGATGACTCGCTGGTCCCCCTCCTCCATCCCCACCCGCTCCCCCACCAGGTGCTCGCTGAACTCAGCAGAGAACCTGGAGAAAATGGTCTCATTGTTGGCGTTTTCACTGTTGATGAGGATTCTCCAGTTGGAGAGGAGGTTGGCGCAGCTGGGATGGCCTTTCCGCGACTGGCTGGCAGGGCTGAGGTCGTTTGAATAACAGGGATCCTCCACGATCTGATCAGCGTTGTCAAAACTGACTAGTGCCACCTCCATCTCCTTCCAACTGGACACGTCCATCATACACTAATCAGATTAGCAGCATAAATCCCCGGGTCGAATGCCGGCAGCTTGCTTCTTTCCCACGCTATGAGAATCTGCAAGCAAACAGGGAGACAGATGAATTGTGCATGTGGCTCACTTTGCTTGACCGAAGGGAATGAAACAAACCTGAGGTCAGAAAGCCCCGAGTGTCTTAAAACACTCCTTAATTTCATCTGCATTGTAGTTCCAGCGTATTTTATCAGATCCTGTGGGCCTTGTCGGCACAGCTTCGTTGTCATCACTAAACCTCTCAATTTCTACAGCACCCAAGGACAGAAGGTCAAGCAGCAGCACCAGGTGGGGAAGGATCCAGGTTTTGCCCATCCATCCCAAGCTTTGTTTGTTACAGCCTTGCTCCAGATGGGAGTAAGACTGGTCAAACTGGAGGTGCTGGGTGACCTGGCATACGGGAATCAGTTCCCAAAGCAGAGGTCAGGAGAGGTTCTGAGCAGCGCCAACCATGAGGAAGGCAGGATGGGAGGAGAAGGAAGCATCTATGAGCCTCGGAGAACTCCTCTGTTCTGCATGAGGAGGGGCATGAACTGGGACTCCTCGTATCGATCCAGCACTCGGGGTGGGTGGTGACCCAACTTGAGGTTAACAGAGAGAAATCCTGGGAATATTTACACCCAAAATGCATTCATCCTGGCCCCTCCACCCATTTATTTTCCCCTCCTTTCCCCCTTCAGCTCTCTCCCCTCCAAATGTGTTTTCCAGCCATACAGACGAGAGGTGCTGCTCCATTTTCCACATGCTCGCTAATCACCAAGGACACACTGGCTTTCTTACCCAGCAAAGTTCAGCAAGAGGGACTGAAAAGCCCAAATGCCCTCAATTGCCAGGAATAGCAGTGCAATCCAGGCCACGTCCGCATGGGGACCAGTCCTGCACTGGGGCTGTGAGCACACAGTTGTGCCTGAACCACCTCACCGAGCCTGAGCCACTGGGGCTCCAAATTGTTCCCCACACTTTCCTTAGGACTGGACTCATCTGCCCAGGCTGAGACAAGCTGGAAAAACAAATCTGCTGGAGGAGATGTTAGCATTCTAGTTAGCTACCAATCCTCCTTACGAGCATTGCAAGCTCAAAAGCAGAACTTCGTACAGGAGCTGGTGGTGTCCAGCTCTCTTTGCTTGAATGAAAAACACAGAGCAGGGCTGCTCGTAGGTATCTCCCTGCAGCTTTGCTTTTGTACCCATTTTCTTACATGGAGACACCGAGAGAGGAGCATTCAGGGCAAGGCAGCTGAAAATAGAGCTAGGAAAAGCAGCAATGTGTTTCAGACCTGGGGCAAAGATGAGCAGCCCCAGAACTGAGTCCTTGAGCCCAGGGATGGAGTTGGCCAGGGTTAAGGTGAACCCAAGGTGCTGCAGCTCTCCACGGGTTCAGCTCACACCCGAGGTTTCAGCAGCTCAAAGCTGCTGTGAGCGAGGTGAGATGCAGCTTTGGGGCAGCTCACATCTCTGTGTCCACACAGCATCAGCAGCCAGGCTGGGAGGAAGGATGCTGAGAGCAACCCAGCCTGAACAAGGCTCATTTAGAGGGAGAAAAAGGCACAGAGAAGACAAATGAGGAGAGCTGATCTCACATTCCTGGCACCTCACCCCTGCTGCAGCCCAGGAGGGAACCTGTGCCCTCAGCATCCAAGCAACCTTAGGGCAGCTTAAGCTGATTGTGAAACTGCATCTGAAGTCAATACCGTGAGATGATCTTGGCTTTAGAAAGCATTAAGGGTGTTTAACTCCTAACAGCGTGCAAGAAGACTTCCAAGCCTTTGCTTCTTCAGCCTAAGACTTCGAGGAGGTTGCGATACTTCAGGATCTGGCTCTGCTCTGGAGCCCATGTGCAGATCACACTGAGCCCTGGCACCATCCCTCAGGGTAAAACAGAGGCAAAGAGCAGGAATGGCACTTCTTAGCTCCCTTCCATGCATTTTAGCCCCATCTGCAGCCATCAGGGACCTGGACAGGCAAAGCAGGGCTGTGACCCTCATCTCAATGCCTTCAGACCCCCAAAGCATGCTGACATCTGCCTGTCCCCACACCCAGAGACCAGTGTCCCACCTGTCCCAGAGCCCAGAACACCTTTTCTGTCTCATTTTAAATTTAGACCAAATTAATGGCACTTCCCAAAGGCACAAAGCAATCTCTCCAAGCAAGAACAGAGCCACATGCTTTGCAACACGCGCTCCAGGCTCCAACGAGAAAGTCGTCTCGTTTTTTCCTCCTAAATCACCTAACATCTGCTTCTCAGAATCTGATTAACTAATACGCTTCATCCAAAATCCCTGGCTGGGAAGGGGAAAAAAAAAACAACAAAAAAAACCCACCAAGACAGAGAAACTGCAAAAGACAAAGGTCATTTGAGAGACAGCTTGCATTTTCCCCATCAAACCCTGATGGCAAGTGAGGAAATGGGGCGTGTTGTGTCCACCATCCCCTCTGCAACCACACACCAACTCCCCATACACACACGTCCCCCAGCTCTGCTCCCATCCCCACTCAGACCTCACACACGTGGATAAGTGACAGCGTTCTCTGAGGTCCCCACAGAGAAGCAGAGGTGCTGAACTGCCTCCCCCCGCCCCCTCCCCATCACCCCTCTGCTCCATGAGACAGTGCAGTGATTTCTCCCATAGCCCCCCCCTGCAGCATCACCTACAACTTACCCACGCAGGGCATGGAGGTGCCAGCGCTCTCTGCATCTGGAAGGAGAGTCGTTAAACACACATAGGGACGTGTAGAGGGGAAAAAAAAAAAAAGAAAGAAAGAAAAAGGAAAAAAAAAAAACAAAACAAAAACCAAACACCAGCCATACCCTTGAAAGGTCCCGTTGGGATAAAGCAGGCAATGTCATTTAGAAGTCTCTCCTCTATTTGGTTCACTGTATAATTGGCAGCCCAGCACGCCAGGGATGGGCTTTGGCATCCGATGTGGTTTGGAGCCTCGGCCCCACCGTTGCCTCGGGGAAAGGCACCTGCTCTGCCCTACAAAGCGCCGGGGGTCCATCGGGAAGGGGGAACAGGGGGCACCCAGGCCCCCCACCTCCTTCCCCCAGCCGCTCGCCGGGGGAGGGACGGTCCCTTCTGCCGGATGCCACCTTTAATCCCCAATAATGCTCCGGATGGTCCAGCGGGGACAGGTCTGGTCGGTGACGTGGTGAGGTCTGAGCCGGTGCCCAGGAGGGAGGCAGAGAGGGGGACGGTGACCGAGCACCGCTGGCACCAGGACGGAGATTTAGAGCAGGCGGTCGGGCTTGTTTAGCATTAATATACACCAACAGCATTAAAAAGAAGAGAGGGGGAAAGCCCGAGGGCTGGAGCATCCCCTTGTGCCCACCTACCTCTTGCCTGCAGCCATGGATGCAGTGGGCTCCTTTACAGGAGGCTGCAGTGCCACCGCCACGTGGGACACCCCGACCCCCCCTGATGTGACAAGGAGCCAGCACAGCCCCACAAGGCACTGACAGGGACAATGCAGGGAGGGGACAAGCAGAGCCATCAGATTGCCACCCCGAGCAGTGAGAAAGGAACGACCCTGTGGGATGCCACCTTGAGCCACCGAAAGGAACTGAGATTTTTCTTCTCCTGACCCCACCTCATCCTTGCTGGGTGACTCTGCGCAGGGCCACCTTCACACCAGTGAGCCCACATCTTCCTCTTCCCCAGACCTCTGTGTTTGGACCCATTCCTGCCCATGTGCCACAGCCTCAGCTCCTGCACAGCACTGTTCCCTTGTTCCCGTGGGATTCGATCACCTCCACCTCCCCCAGCTCTCTGCTCTGTCCTCAAAGCCATTTTCCACTTGTGATGTTAACGAGCACATTAAAACACAGCATCCCATAGAAGAGCTCAGCACCCAGGGGTTGGGGCATCTTCAGCTGAAGTCTGGGCATCCACACCTACAGCCAGCGATGGAAACGGGCCATAGCACCTCATAGACTTCAGGGTTGGTTTGTCATGCTCCACGTCCCCTTCTGCACCCCTAGAGTCCCTCCACACTGGGGATCCATCAGCAGAAAGGAGTTTAACCAATCTGTGCTCAGTTGAGGGGACTTGGGATGTGTCAGGATTTCCCCACCCCCAGCCAGGTGCCCCCATCCTCCTCCCACGCCTCCGGCCCACTAATCCCACCAGCAGCAGCTCCTGGCATCTGCTGGGATTTATCCTGTAGGACAGTGTTGCTCCTGAGGGCGTCCTGCAGCCAGGGCAGGCGTCCAGAGAGCGTGGCTGCAGAGCTCTGCACACACAGCTCTGCTGCAGGAGGGCAGGACAGACCTACAGGGGGACTTTGCTGGACTGTTCCCAGCTTTTGAACAAAGTGATGCTTGCACAGACCTCTGCAAGCTGCTGTGCTCCGCTCTGCACCAGCCAGACCCAAGCTCCAGCTCACAGATCAAATTAGTGCAGTAATTAGCCCCTGCTAGTTTTCCTCATTTTTAGCGGAACTAATTAGCTGGGGTGCAGCACTAATTGCAGCTCCTGAGTTGGGCTGGGCTGACTCTGTGGCATCTTCAGGACATATCAGGGTGACTTTTCCATATACCTCAGCACTGTGTGATGTGCCCCTAAGTCAGAAGCGCCCCCAAACCAGCACCAGGGCAAAATGTGGGGAAGGGAAGAACATGGGAGGCTTGGAATTGAGAACATGGAATTCACAGAGAGCACAACACAAACCTTCACTCCTTGATGTTCTGACTCCAGCACTGAGGCTAATGAACCAGTGATAATTAAAGGAGCTACAAAACACCCTGGCACCAGTGAACCTAAAGTCCCACCTGTGACACCCACATGCACAGAGAAACCTTTGCTTTTGAAAGGAGAGGTTAAGATGAGCCCTGACATTTAAACCCTTTAATTAATTGCACCATCAAAGAAATGCTTGGGCTGAACTGGCAGCCACCAAATTCTGAGCCCCAGCCTCCTCTGTGCCTCAGTTTCCCCACCCACAACAGCACCACATGCTGCATAGCAGCCCCACATTGAAGGATGCGCAGGAGGAAACTTGCAGGCTGGATTCCTGGTGCAGGATGCAAGCATCCCTCACTGCCAGCATGCCCAGCCAGCCTCCCTCTGCACATTCCCCCCCTTCTGATTTTTCCATATATATAGGATATATATATGGAATATATATATATAAACCAGATTACCAGAGGGCCCAGAACGTACAGTCCACACCATGAGACAGATGAAACCTTTCTGATACCCAGCCCAAATTAATCAGCTACGGATTAACCGGGTCAGGAAGCAATTTAATAACGAGTGGGGCTGAGCACAGCCATCCCTGCACGGAGGGAACCAAGCTCTCCCCATCACAGGTGCTCATTCAAAGCTGCTGCAAAGCCAGCCCGACAGCAGGAAAAGACAGATGGGGCAAAAATGAGCTCTGCAGCGAGGCAGGCTGCAATCACCTGGGTCTGATCCAAGCCCTCCCCAACTTCCCCACACCCAGCATGGGAGTTTTTAGCCTGATTCAGAAGAATAGGAAAGGGTTTAAACGGGCGTTCAGCAGGAGGCACGCCTCGGCGCCTCGCGGCGCTGCTGAATGGGCTGATGGAGGTAACGCGATCGAGGAGAGTCGATGGCGAATCGATGGGAAAGTTTCCCCCACCTGCCCCAAAGTGCTGCGGGTTTGGCCAAGCCTGGGGTGCAGCACTGCGACCTCCTCCTGTTCCTAGGGATGGAGCAGCGTCCTGAGCCCACTGCCATCAGCACTAACCCTCCTGGGAGGCTGCGGCCGAAGCCAAAAGTGGATGGATGGTATAAATGGAAAGCAATAGGAAGCCACTAAGTGGGTCACGCTGATACCTGCATCGATCCCCAGCTTTGCAGCAGTGGCAGCAGGAGGAGGAGGGGCAGGGGTTGGGGTCGTTTGGGTTGGCAGCACCGCGTGCTTTGCCAGAGAGCAGTGCAGCTGACCCAGGGCGGTCATCCCAGTCCTGCAGTCCCATCCAGGGAAGGACATCGTAGTTTGGATGCAACAAGAACAGAATTAACGTTTAAAGGGACTGAGATTGTCAGTGGGACCCTGTGGCTCCTGACGCTCCCAGCACACCCTCAGCATCCCAGAGCAACCCTCTGATTCTCCAGCTTTTCTCCAAGGACAAACTCAACTTGGTCACCATCACCCCAAAACCACCCAAAAGGAGAACAGCGAACCCCCCAGACCCACCTAATAACCCCTCCTCCTCCCTCCCTCCCTCCCCACCCCAGCCTTTTAACCCACTGCAAAGAGGAAGGGAGCAACAAACCCAGCTTCTGCATCATCTTCATCCTGCCCCAGGCTCCTGGTCCTACTGCCTCCTCTGCCTCTCCCAGCTCCTGGCTGTGGGATGCTCATACCCGTCCTGCACTGGGCAGAAAGGCGATGCCAGTGCCCACGTGAGCCCGGTGGGACTCCTTGCCCTCATTCTCCTTGTGCCTGAAATGGGATTTTGCTCCCTTGCTGGGTTCTGCTTACTCCCAGCCTGCCATCTCTGTGGCTGCCAATGCATGCCTTTGCTTTCTGAGCAAGGGTGAGGAAGGAGCAGCACTAAGAAGAACATGGGGTGAAGCCCAAATGTGCCCCTTTCTGCCCCCCCTCCCCTCCCCCCCCCAATGCTGCTCAGGGGGCTGTTTTGCCAAATGCAGTTGGGGCAGTGCTGCTTTGACATAGGCTGCATCCATTTACCCCTGCTTGGACCCTCCCATGCTCCCACCACCAGCACAGCTCTGGTTTGGCATCCCTCAGCCATGGTTCCCATTGAGCAGGCACTTCCTCATACATGGGAGAGTCCTGACTCTGCTCCAGTGCATGAAAAAACCTTCCATTACTGGGAACCCACATTTGCTTTTGGCTCCTAGTCTGCTGAAGCTCTGCATCCCTTTGTGCTTTTCAATTGGATTTCTTGCCGTTTGTTTTACCCACTCCCCCATGGGTCAGGCAGTGGGGTCACCTTGCCTGTATCTGGACATGGGCAAAAACAGCCCCATCCCAGTGCAGAACAGAGGCTGTAGGATGCGGCTCCTGGGTCCATCCCAAGGACGGTGAGCATCCCCTATTGCCTTCCATGCAGGCTTCCGAGCTGCTGCAGCCCCAAACCCCTGCCTGCAGACACAACCACTATTTGGGGGCTTTGGAAAACCAGCCCTGGAAAATCTCCCTTCAGTCGTAGGGAAAAGGGGACGTCAGAGTGATAAGCAGCCTTTGGGATCCTGTGCCAAATCAGAGCTGGCTTTTGCCTCGGAGTCATTTCTCAATCTCCTTCCCATGACCTTTGGAAAAGCAAACAGCCAAACCCAGCACTGTTCCCTGATGTGGCCACCAAGTCCTGGGAGCCCATCACAATGAGGGCTGAACTCCATCTCCCACGTGGAGTGGGAATCACCCACTGGACACAGACTGCAGCAGTTCACTTTGATTTTTGGCAATCTGACACGGGAAGGAGATCAGATCTTAGGGAGATTTTTGTTGAGAAAGCCGAGAAGAAAAACAGACACAAAGTGTAGGAAAGCCCCCACATCTGACATATCAGGAGATGCCCAAAGAAAAATACATCCCTGCAAGCTGGGGTGATGCTCCATCCCACCAACCTGAGACCACATCCACCAGAATCAGAAGCACTATTGACTCAAAATTACACAAATCCTTCCCAAATTCTCTGCATCACTGGGTAAACACTGCACAACCCCACGTGGCTCACTGGAATCCTCATGCTTGGTCACTCAGAGTCTTCTAAAGCATCCCTTTATGCAAGATCAAGCCAAGATAAAAACATCCCATTCTCTCTCTCTCTCTCTCTCTCTCTCTCCTTACTGCAGAGTGAATCTGATGTAATCTGCTCCGCATTTAATCCATCCTGCCCCTTTTTCAGGTTAAACCAACTGCCTGGCAGCAATAGAGCTCAGCCTGCCAGAAATGCCAGTGAATTATTTTGCCCCACTCCTTACGGTTCAGCGCGAGCAAACTGCATGCAACGAATATTTCCTCATGCCTTCAGTGCTTCTTTCTGCAATAAAGCAGATTGCAACAGCCGATCATTTTCTAATGGAAGACTTGCAAAGCATTCAAAGCCATTAAAAAGATCACAGCCAAGAGTAACTACTTTATTTAAGTCCTGGAAAAGGAGCAAAGGCTGTAAATGCAGAAAGCACAGAGCGTATCTGCTTGGGCTCAGGCAGGAACCCAAGAGCATCCAGAACTCCTGTATCAGCACAGCTGGTGAACAGCCATGAGCCAAGCACCATTTTAACAGGAGATAAACGGGAACCTTGTCAACCAGGTGGTTCCTCCCCACCCTACTGGGGATGAAACGACATTAAGAGTGGCTTAATAGAAGCGGGAACATCCCACAGGTGTTGGGCTCTATTGTATTTTCACGGCATCGTTAACACCACACAAAATTTTACCGGTGGAATAAAGGTAATTAACAGCACTCACTCACCTGCAGCCAGGATCAGGCAGCCGAAATGACAGCTCTTCTTCCAGCAGTAGGAGATCCTTTGGGTGGGTACGGATGTGTTGGTGTCTGCGCGGCTCTGACAAGCAGGTAAGGATTAGAAAGAGTTTGTCTCAGGAAAGACTCAGATTCAGAAATCCTATACCCTCGTGAAACCCTATCTTGCCTTGCTGTCCTTGGTTTTAAAGGAAACATAGGGAAGAAACACGGCGCTGCAAGCAGAGCTGTGCTGACTGCACTGACGCAACTCCGGGGTGCAAAGAAACCAAAACTCTTCTGCATCAACCCTGAGAGGGGAGCAGCCCTGAAAAGAGAGCACCCACGAGCTCAGCACCCAAAGGACAGCTTCAGAATGCGAGAGCAGAGCTGCCCCCATCACCGCTCCATGGACATCAAACACACAGCATTAGGGAACCCCGTCACCTCTTCCCAAGGGATGCCAGGTGAATATACTGAGGACCAGTCGACTCGTGGCACTTCCACATCTGGGGGCCTTTCAGAGGGGTTCCCAGGAGGTGTTGAACATTTCTCACTGCAAGAAAACACAGAAATCAGTCACACACTGAGCTCTGAGTGGCAGCATCCAGCAGCAGTGGGGAGGAGGTGAGGCAACCCAGGGTCACAGAAGGGTGTCCCCATTAGGAAGAGCCCACCTTGCTCCCTGAACCACCAAGGAAGACCAAGAAAATAGGAGCTGCTCAGATGGAGTCCCTCCAACACTGCTGCATGGTGTCTTGGTCACTACCATTAAAATATGCCTCCGAGTGCTTCTGACTCCCTAGAATACACGGGGTGGGTTGTGCCTCTCTCTTGTACAACATGCGGAGAGGAGGATGGCAGGAAGGCACACACTGGATTCCCAGCACGATAACCATGACTTTGCTGAGATGAATTGGGTCTTCTCCACCTCCCCTTGCTGCATTCAGCTGATGTGCTTCCTGTTATCAAACATCACCCCCAGTCCTGCAGTAACCACGATTGGCAAGAGGTGGAAGGGAAGCTCCATTGCTCACCCAAGTCATCAGCTTGGCCATTCCCCTTTCACCAGGCAGACCCAAAGCATTTAGGCACCATCCAAAGCAAAGCATGCCTGGTGCCCCTAGGAGGCATTCCCACCTCACAGGTACTTCCCAGAGGTTATAATTACAGCGCAGTAATGGGGGGAATCACATTAATTACTTGCTCAGCTGAATGGTGATAACGAAGGCACGGTGCCGGGCGAGGGACATATCAAGAATCATGTTAGCATGGCAAGTGGCACAGGAACACCCAGAAA
This sequence comes from Centrocercus urophasianus, assembly GCF_019232065.1. Classification (NCBI taxonomy): domain Eukaryota; kingdom Metazoa; phylum Chordata; class Aves; order Galliformes; family Phasianidae; genus Centrocercus; species Centrocercus urophasianus. The sequence goes on from NW_024885445.1 coordinate 82,389, forward strand.
GGGTGATGCTCTGCAGAAAGGCCTGAAGTTGTTACAAGAACGTTGGGAGACTTGATACAAAAGGCCAGCTTATTAATAGCTAATAGGCAAATAAATTATGTACCCACTCGGGTGGATTGTGTTTCTCCCTCCTTCCTGCACTCTGCTGTCTCCATCACCACCTTGGTCTCTGTCCCACATGGTTCTTTCTTCTTTATTTTCACGCTTTGTGTGACACAAGGACTGACTCATATTTGCTCAAAACTTCAAAGCTCAGTCCAGCTTCTCCCAAGGTTTTGGTCACCCGCACCTTTCCAGACCACAACGGGTATCACCAACCCTGCTGACATCCCCTGTATCAGACATCCCCAACACCCCAGGGCTGCTCCTGCTCGTGGGGACCCACTGAGGCCCTGGAAACACCAAGCCTGAAAGAAGAGCTCTGGGCAGCAAAACAAAAGCTTTCTTTGGACCTGTTTTCAGAATGCAGCCCAGCCTGCTTGCCATCTGCCCAGCACCAGCAGGAGCAGCCTGAGTCCATCCATGCCTGCAGCCAAGTGCCAACAGCTCTGCACCCTGCACGCTCCAATGGGCCTCTGGCAGGCAGCAAGGTGAGGGCAAGGCTAGGCAACGGTGCAGGGGAAGAAAAGGGGCACGCACCTTTGTCACAGATCCTAGCATCCCCAGAACCCCAAGCAGGATGTTGGAAAGCTTAGCCAAAAGTAGTTAAAGCAGGTTTGCTTTGTGTTGCCTGCTGTTCCCTTCTGGTTTGTGTGCAGCGTGCTGTTGCCTGTCTGATGGTGCAATTACTATCATTCCTCCTCCCTTCTTGAGCTGGGAACATAAAATCATAGAATCACAGATCATCCCCAGTTGGAATGGACCCACACAGATCACCGAGTTCAACCCCCAGCTCCACACAGCACCACCCAGCCCCAAACCCTATGGCTCAGAGTGATGTCAAAACACTCCTTGAGCTCTAGGAGTTCATTGCTGTGCCCACTGCCCTCAGGCAAGATGGATGCTCCTATAGAAGAACCTTTCACTAGAGGATCGAGCTCCCCCCAAACACATCACTGTGCATTGCAGCCTTCCTGGTGGCAACACAAAGCCACGTTCCTTGGATAAGGCAAGGATCTGGGCCACATCCATAGCAAATTCCATCCCCAGTCTGGGGTGAGGAGCATTCAGAGCAGAGCTGGGAGCAGAGCGCAGTCCCTGTCCCAGCTCCTCACCCCCAGGACGGCACCACCCAGCACTGAGCCCAATGCTGTCCCTTCTCTACTATTTCCCGATCGCTTTCTCTGCCCGCTCTGATCTCAGAGGCCACGCTATGCTATCCCTCTGCCTGGGCAGCATTTGGCAATCTGATCACCGCCTCCTCCTCACTAATCACCCCGGATCCCGCTCTGACCCCGATGATGTTCCACCCTCTGGCTCTTCATTGCCCAATTTGACACTGCTCCATCCACAGCCAAGCTCCTATTTGCCTCCTGTTACCTTCTCCTTGTGTTTGCATAACCACAATTCACGTCACAGCAGCTCCCAGCCACCAAAATCCAGCTATTCTGTATCAGTAATGGGAAACTCTCAGCACTGCCTCTGACCTGAGCACACATCTCTTCCTCCCTGGGGAGAGAGCATCTTCTCATTGCCACCCACGAAGGAGGAGGACATGGCAGCATCCATCTCCAGCCCTCAGCAAACCCCCACATCTCCCTTCCCCATGGAGGCACCGTTGCTGGACTGTTTTGTGCTGAACAAAGGCCAAGGAATCAGCAGCAAAGGGAGAAGTTTCACTTACTTTGTTTCTACTGCCGGACCAGAGCAGGGATGTTGATGTGATCGTCTCATCCATGGGAAATTTTAGAACCTCATAAGCAAAGGAGAAGGAAGTAGTTTCTTTTCAGAAAATCAGGAGACCCAGCTGGAAAAATCAAAGGCAATGGTGGTGAAAAGGGAGGTGGTAAAGCAATCAGTGGCCCTGCAAACAGAGGAGAGATGGAGGAGCACGGGGAAAAGTCTGGACTGGAGTTGCATTGTGTAGCCTCAAAACACCATCCAAGGAAAACTTATAAATGGGGAAACTGAGCCACAGAGCTGCAAAATCAGCACTTTGCAGAGAGCAAGAGAGGTGCAGGCCTGCTCCCTCCATCCCTCTGCCAACACACAGACAGCAAACTGGGGGAGCAGTTCCCCACTGGGGTCACTGCTGCTACCATCAGTCAGCTCCCAGAAGCAGAAAAGGCAACAAATACATCCTACCACCTCCCAGTGCTGGAGAAGTGACATAAAAATATGTATTCATGTCTGTATCTGTTTTGCAAGGGGAAAAGCAAGGAACTTCAGCAAAGCCCACCTTCAGACCCCAAAAGCCAAAGCAGCACAGGGTCTTGGGCATCGATGGGTCATTCATTGGAGATCTATACCTGCCTGGCTTGCCCTCTTCGGTTTGGATAGTTACCGGCTTTGCACTCTTGTTAGGGAAGGACTCACGAAGTGCTGAGTGCTGCTGGCACTTTGCATGGCTTTATCCCCCCCTTAAAGGGGAATTCGCGCCCCTCCTGGAAGAGCTTTAGCAAAAAGCAAAGAGAAACGGATCAATCTCTCTTACATCCAGAATGAAATCCAACAGTGCCCCTCTCTGGGGGATGGAAATACAGCAGCTTAGCCCAAAACGGTTCATTTTCACAGCGCTGCTTCTCTAAGGGAAAAGAGAACACATTTTCTCTACCTGTACATAAATAGAGAGATGAAAGTAAATGCAAACGCATGCATCTGCTATAGGTGAAAGCACAGAGGGACAGGTATTGAAGCTGTTTGCTATAGCTCACCATACAGCCTGAGAACTCCCTTATGTGCCAGGCTTGTTTCTTGCTTGTGAATGAGATGCTGAGGATGTGGGCTAAATGCAGAGCTCAGAACACAGCAGGCCATGCCATACACCCGGATCCTTGCCGTGGGGAGGAAGAGAAGGGTGGAAATACAGGAAAGGAGCCCTCCTCTACCAAACCCTATGGATTTAAACCACCCACGGAATCGGACACCAGCTCTCATGAGAGCTGTTTCGTGTTCTGGACACCAAATCTGTATAATTCTACTGAAAATCATTCATCCTAATGGAGGGCAGCCAGGTGGTACCATACCTGTGGTGCTGCTGACACTGGGAAGCCCCATTCCCCCTCTCCCAGCCCATCCCTCTCACCTGATGCAGAAGCACTCACAGAACTGTTGCCTTCAGAATGGAACAGGCTCAGCAGAGGGCTCCCACAGCCCAAAACCTGCTTACAAGACATCCACAAGATATCCTCACCATAGGAGATGGACAGATGACCTGTCACACCATGCACCATCAGCTTCCTCCAGTGCCTCATGCAGCCAAGAAGTGATGGGAGAAGACCCATCAGGCAAAGCAACAGCATCTTTGCTCTCATTCACCTGATTCTCTGCCTCTTATCCTCTGAACTCGAATTTAAAAAGCTGCAGTGAATCAGCAGCAAGGATAAACCTCAGACCAGGGATGCTCCTGGAAGTTGAGAGGTGCAAGCGCCTTCTGCAAAACTCACTTTCCCTAGGGCTTAAAAGCAACTGCTACAAAACAAGTCTGCAAAACTGCCTGCTGGGAAGCAGAACAAGCCCCAAACCCCCACCTCCAACCCAGATAATTCAGCCCCTCTCTGCTGCCCTCACCACAGAGCATCTGGAGCTGTAACCACCAGCCCCAGAGCTGGCCCCAACCTGCTTTCCTTCTTCCCAAGTCTCTTTTCAAACCTCAGGCAGGTGGAGCTGCTCACCAGATTATTGGCCTCGTTTCTCGTGTGCCTGAATAACCCACAGCCTTCAAACCACGTGAAGCCCCTGTTTTCCTGCCGACTGGGAGCAGATGCACTGGCTAGGCTGAAAATCTGGGTGAAAATCTAGGAAATGGGCAGGGGATGGGGAGGAAGAAGTGTTAATGTGGAGCACCTGTGGTGCTGGGTGTTCTGTTAGAGCCCAGCTCTGATGCTGGTTGCAGCATCTTCCCTCCCCTTCCCCTATTAAGGATGAAAGTGAGCAGTGATGGTAGCAGAGCATCACTGCCTTGTTCCCATCCCTGTGTTCTTCTATGGGCAGCCAAGGTTGGCAATGGAACCCAGGGCAGCTGAGCCCCATCAGGATGCAAGATGTGCTTCCCCTGTACACATCCCAGCTGGCAGTTGGCACCTGGCACACTGAGAGCCTGAGGAGGGGCTGATGTGGGGTTCCAGAGCCTGGTCTGGGGGTGTTGGAGCCCATTGAAATCCCACGTTGGTTTGCAGCTGCCTCCAGTTTGGACACATGGGCAGGGATGGGCCTCAGTGCAGTGAGAAAGGCAAAATAACAACTGCTGTTCTGGGCCCAGCAATGACTAATTCTCCTCAGGGAGCAAGGAGATAATTATGGGTCTTTCCCAAGGAAAGGATAGCCCTTAATTACGAGGCTGGGTAAGCCCTCAGTGTAACCTGAATTTCTCTCCTGCTCCCATCATCTCCTCATATCCCCAGCTGTTAAATAGGAACAGTCTCTCATTCACACCCCACGATCCTGCCCTCGCTGGGATAACTCTGTGAGATTCATTACGTAAAATCACTTGAGCACTTTTCTGATTATGGCTGAATAACAGCATAGAGGATCCCTGGTGCTGGTATGTGGCCACTCATCCACAAGCAAGGAAGCACAGCCTTTCTCACCTGCAAAACCCTGAAGCTTCCTCTGTTTGCAGACTGATAACACAGAGCATCAGGCTGGGTGTGCAACTGCTGCTGCTCCAACACGGGGCACCCAAGGGTTCACTGCTCATTTCCCCCTGGGGAAAATGCAAGGAAACACCCTCCCAGGAAAGGCTGAAAGCAACTGATGGCGATGCAGAGCAAGGCTGGTCCCTAGAACACTGCAGAGTGGCTGTGGCAGGCTTGGGGAAACTGAGGCACAGAGGCACTGCTGCTGAGCCCAGTGCCAAAAGGATGGGAACGCAGCAGATAGGAGGAATCCCACACTCTGCATCTCCTTGGCTGCCTGTTCCCCTCGTGCTGCTCTGCCAAAGGACCTGGGGAGATGGAAGCTGTGGAACCCAAGTTTAATTTTGCCCTCACTGGGGATGCAGAAGGCAGCAGAGCCACAAATCAAATGGCCCAGAGGCAGCTGTGGAGCACTGCACGCCTCCCACTGCGAGCAGATAAAATGCAACAGCCTGGAAAGCCAGAGAGGGCTGCATCCTCCTGCAGTGCAAATCGGCATTGCCAAGAGCCAGGGATGTCCTGCCCTTTGCAAGCTGCTGCAGCCTGCATGGCTCACTGGCCAAACATGCTCCTGCCTTGCTTGGTTACCAGCTTTGCAAATTACGATGTTTTGCAAATACAACTCCTTTCAGAGCAGACAAGGAGATTGGCATCGTCTGCCCCATTGCCATCTGTAGCCCTGCGTGGGTTATTCCCTTCTGGGAGGCATCCAGATCAAGTAGCTCTGGGTGTTGGGGGAAATCCTGCCAGGGACAGGCGGGCCAAAGGGGATTTTCCAACTGCATTTCACAATTGAGATTTTTCAGCTCTCTTATTTTTGCCTCAAATTAATCCTTTCAGCCCTCGGGAAAAGTGTCTTGCAGGAGGTTGAGTTCTGCTTTCTGTGAGTATCTTTGGGGCTGCACCACCCCAATAAATTACTCACGACAAACAACAAGAATACGGAGGGATTCTCAGTGTATCCCCCATTTGCTGGAAACCATGGATGTGTGGAAAAACACTGCCTTGCAAGCCATGCAGGCTGGGCTACACGACGGCCCAGTGCCAGGCATGCCCAAAGCAGTGGCAGCTCAGGTGAATCCCAAAGCAGTGACAGCTCAGGGGGATGCAGAGCCTCCTAAATGTTCCTCCTTCCCCTAGGAAGAGGCTCAGTGCTGAGCCTGGAGCTGTGCCTTACACCGTACTTGGTGTCCTCCAGCACCAGTGCACCTGGAAAACTCCAACATGCCCACAGGAGCACCCAAATCCAGGGGCATTTCCTGCTGGCCAGCTGTGCCAAGCAAGACCTGTAAGGGGAAAGAAGCATCTTGCACCAACGCCGGCTCCCTCTCACCATGCCCCACGCATGGGCTCAACCCCAAGACCCCCTTTTCCCTCCCCACATCCTCCAGCACTTTGCTCAGCACATCCTCTTCCAACCGGAGGAATCCTCTCTGCAAAACCCGAAATGCGCGGCCAAGATAAAAGCGAGGCTGTGAATAATTCATGCCTCAATCTTTTTTACCACCGTCTGCTGTAAATATTTAAAGAGCACCAAGATGTCTAGAGCTGAACTTCGGGAGGGTGAAGGGGAGCCTGCAGAGCGCTGCTGCGTGCTTTGCCAGGAGGAGGTGGGAAGGGGACAGAGGGGACGTTTCCTTGGCTTGGTGTGCAGCAGGGACAAGGGGGCCCCAGGTGGAAAAAAATGGATTTACATCAGATAGCAAATATCCAAGCCTTTCTGTGCAACCACAAAAGGGCAGTTTGGAAAAGATGATAGGAAACAGGGGATTTTTTGGGATAAATGCTCAGCTTTCAGAGCTTTCCCCCCTTCTTCTCCCCTGCTGCCCCCTGGCTCAAAACCTCTGAATTTTACATGAATTTATAATGGCCACAAAATCAACAAGCAAATCTCCTCTTGCAGCTTGCAGCTCCCTGCACTCCACCTGGAAAACAAGAAAACAACCTCTGGCATTGAAATAACACACAGTCCTGTGCCATCTGCAGGCTTCCCATGCAGCACTCAGCCTGGAAGTGAAGCAAAGCCTTCGGGGGGTATTTAGGGTGAGGGTCCACATGTCCACCTGGGAGCACTGCACGAAGTGGGGATGCTCTCAGCAACCCAAACCCCACTCAGTTTATTTCATGTGCAGGGCAGTGGTTCCCTGGGAAGCCTCCATGTGCCCAAACCTTCTTGCTTTGGTAATTTGCAGCTTTGCAAGGGTGGTTTTAAATGTCCTGGGTACCTTTCATTCTTGCACTTCTCCCTGCATGCATGAGGATGTGCACTGCAAAGCTCTGATCTGGCCACAGATCCCCATCATCCTTCTTCTAAGACAACTTCAGGGCTGGAAACAGCTCTCCTCTCTTCGGGTGCAATTTGGGGGCTGTTTTAGAATCAGAGTTTGGGACAGCAGAAAAAATGCAATTTGGAGGTTGGAACAAGTGTTGCTCTGAGCCGAGTGGTTCCCTTCATTGCAGCCTTTTACGAGACTGATCCCGACCAATTTAACATCTGGACACTTTTTTTTTTCCCTAGAAAAAGTGACATTTCGTTTTACAAATTCCCGATGGGATGCTTAGAAAACTTCACGTCTTTTTCCTCATCCCCATTCCCAAGCCAAGATATTAATCAAAACGTTGTGTTTTCCACAACAACAAAAACAGAAAAGGAAAAAAAGAAGAGGCATTCAGTAAATGAGTCATTGTTTTTCAGTGAGAGGAAAAAAAAAAGCAAAGCCATTTCCCCAGGCTCCACACACAGGAATGGCTCTGATCTCTACACCATCCTCTGTGGCCACAGCAGCTGCCTGGTCCTGGCCTGATGCTGGGGCTGTCTGGGTGTAGGAGCACACTGATGTTATCTAGGTATGGTTTCCTCTTTCCTCTGAGGTTGGGATTCAGATCTGCAGCTTCTTGGCATCGCTGGCTTCATGTGTTTGGTTTATTCCAGCCATACCCACTGATTCTGGAGCCTGCGGAGGGCAAGGAGAACATGCAGATGAACTGACTGCCAGCCTTCAGGTCAGCTCTTGGTCACTTCCCCCTCCTCTGGAACTCAAGTGAGAGGTAGGTATCCCAAAACCTCAGGGCTGATGGGGGACACCACCGGGCTTGGGATAAGGGCATGAGATGGAGCAGGATGGGGCCCACAGGGTGCTGAGTGCTGCCAATGGGACCGTCCCAGGTGGCTTCAGAAAAAAGAGAAAAGGGGGCAAAAAGAAGGGCAGGATCCGGCCCTGATCAATTTGCTGCAGAAGGCCGCGGGAAGGCTGGCAGGTTCTCTCTGTACTGAGTGGTTTATAGATTTTCTCTAAATAGGAATCTGCAGCTGCACGGCAGCAAGGAGGGTGCAAACGTGGCCTGGGGGGGATGGGGGCAGCGGTGGGGGCTGCAGACTGGGAGCAGGTAGGGATTGATGGGAGCACAGCCCAGCATCCCCCCTTACCACCTGCAATAGAATCCGATGGTGAATGGCCACAAAGCAGGGATCCACTGCAGGGTGATCCCCAGTGGGTCGTCCGCCCCACCACTGCCTCCTCTTCATCCCTCCCCAGGGATCTGCGTACACCATAAGAGACCCCGTGGGGAAGTGAGGAAACAAGATAAAACCCAGCCCTCTACCCAAGCTAGGAGGGGCAAAAGTTGAAGAGGAGGTTTTTCTGATGCTTAAACACTCGTCTTCATCCCACGGGGAGCTGCACGCTGGTCCTATCTTGAAGGCATGGGCAAGGATTCCATTTAAGCCAATAAATGGTTGAGGGTGAGAGGCCTGGAGTCGGAGGGAAGTGACTAATCAATCTGCTCATCATTTATTTATACACATGGCAGTTGCAAGCGTGAGCTGAAGCGCTGAAGGCAGCAGGCAGCTGCAGGCTTTGCAGGAAGGCTTTGGAGGAAAGATGGGCAACCGAGGCAACAGCTTTCAGAAGAAAGTCTTATTTGGAAGGTCTGATCAATAGGGAGAAGGACCGTGCGAGACTTCTTGTCTCTCCTGAGGCCACTGAAAATCTCCCCATCCTTCCCAATGCATTTATGAAATAAGCAGGAAGTCACTAAAAAGGAGTGGCTTTGCTCCAGGGTGGAAACACCCCCAGGACATGCTGAGAAGGACATTTCTTGCTCTGAGATGCTTGGTTTCAGCCTGATCTCCCTGCAGATGCCTCATCAATACCTAGGCAGTCTCTTTTGATCCACTGTTGGGCAAGGAAATCCTCTTGCAGGCAGAAATGGTGGAGAGGACAAAGTATCTTGGCTTGGGTGTGTGTAGCCACGAGGCCATGCCTATAGGAACAGCCTTCACCCAAAATTAGGGGAACTTCTATGAGACTCGAGCACCTTCAGCCACACCATCAGCAGCAAAACCTCACCTTCCACAAAGCCAGGAAAGCAGGACCAGGATGAGGGCCAGGATCTCCAGGCATTTTAAGGTCCATTAACTGGCAACGTAAGGTTTGAGCCTCATCAGGCATAAAATTGGAGTAAATCCAGGGACATGAGCTTGGTCAGGGCACTGGAACGGTGGCAGATGGGTGCCATGGGCTGCAGGTACAGCTGGAGCAGCTGAGCAGCACAGCTCTGTTGGCCCCTGCGTGGCCATGGGACCCCGGGGATCCTCTCACATTGCCAGAAACCAGTGCTGTGAGGGAGAGGATGGCTCCTATCTGGTGGGGAGAGGTGGCACCTATGGGATCCTGCACCCCACCACCTTGTCTCCCGAGGGGATTTATCTCATATGTACAGAGTCATGTCCAGGAGGATCTCATGGGGTCTGGTTTCCAAGGGCACCACCATGTTCAGCAGAGAGGGCCTCCTCTCCAGCATTCCTTCAGGCCAGAAGAGGCATGCCTTACCTGAGCACGTTTCTCTTCATAAGTTAAAGCCATTCCATCCCATGCAACTCCTCACAGGTTTTACTGAGGGGAATTCAGGCACCTGTGCCCTGTAAATCCAAGCCCCGTCCCTTATATCAACAGCAGCTATCTGCATCCACTTCAGCTTGTTTCCCTGGCTCCTTTCATCACCAATGCAGAAAAATGGCTTCTTCTAAGGCATGCCTTTTCTGGCCCCGAGGCACATGGCTAAATTAAGCCGAATGAATCACGAGGAGGAGTTTCTCTTTCTCTCTGATGACCGTAACGGGGCTCCTGACACTGAGAGCAAACGGAGATGCCCTCCTGGGGATGCCTGCATAGGATGAGAGCGTTGGCAGGGAGCAGCACAGCGGGGCAGGGGCCGATGCTGGGATTCGTGGCTCCTGAGCCCCAACACGGTGACAAATCCCAGCTCCTGGTCATAGGATCACAGCCTCTGGTTGTCACAGAGCGAGGGTCATCCAAGCTGGTGGGAGGGAGGGAGCAGGATGAGGACAGGGATCGATAGGGCGGTCATGTTCCTGCGCATCAGCAGCCGCTCTCTATACATTTAATGCGCTAAAACACATTCCCCCAATTTTCTATTTATGGCAAACGAATGTCTAATCCTTGAGCTGCGATGCCGCAGCTTTGTGCTGAGCCGGCGGTTCTGCTGCTGCTGCTGCTGCTGGGGAGGAGAGGACGGAGCAGTGGGAGCTGTGCCCACACAGCAGAGCCCCTCAGACCCACAGAAATCCAGGGAGGAGCCGGGCAGAAAACCCTCTTCCTCCAGCAGAGCATCCCAGTGCCATCCTGTTCATCCCACACAGCACCAAAGCAGTCAAAAACGCCTTTGCTTCTCTTCCTGGAGCTGCTGGGGGCCTCTTTTCTTCCAGGGACGGCTCCCACCGTGGCCAGCATGGCAAAAATCCCACTTGGGAGCCACTGGAACCTTTGGGTTGTTTTCTGCTGCAGCATCATCACTGAGGCTGAACCAAGGCAAGGAGGATGGGATTTAATGGACGTGTTTGCATGTGGTTTTCCCATAGAGAGCATCCTTGTGTATGTCCAGTGATGGAGGAGCCCACAATAGAGGTCCACGCTTGCCAACAACCGTGGATGTTTCCCAGTGCTAAAGGAACCAAATGGCAAAAGGCAGCCTGCCATGGCCTGACCCCTCCACGCTGCAGGAGGCAGAAGATTGAGCTCCAAGTGCAGACAGCAGCGCTGGCACTGAAGGAAATGCACAAATGGACAAAAAGCTTTGGGTTTCCCATCAGCCTGTTGCATTTATTGCAGGTGGAATGAGACTGCTGGGGGGTTCCCAGAGGAGTTATTTATGGAAAAGGATTCCAGCTCGGGGCTGTGCCGTGCAGGAAGGCTCCCAGAGGCTGAGCAATAAATAAATGCCATCAGGATGGTTGGGAGCTGAGCAGAGATCCCTGCCCTGCAACCAGAACTGAGCTAAGAGCTTCTGCACAAGCCCAGGCTCCTCCACTGAAATCACTGCAGACAGTTTGAGACATCTGAATCTCTTCTTTCGCAAAGCACTTTAGAGCTACTAATGAAAAGCACTCTGTAAGAGCCACATAATGTCATCATCAGAATAAGAATAGTTGCTATCAATGCCTGCCTCTTGCCAGCCTTACTGGATGCCACGAAATGATGCTCTGCTGTACCAAACACCCGATGCTGCATTTCATCTCTGAGGTTGTCAGGGCATTTCAGTAACTGAAAACACACAAAAACATTTGTGAATAAAGTTCTTTGGGCTGCCTGGGGGTGAGCAGCCATTCCCTGCAGCATCCATGCGGGATAAGGAGACTTTGGGGACCTCAGCATCACCCCAAGGTCCTGCCCAGGGATGACTTAGGAATTAAGTCTGTCCATTTGGCTGATCCTTTTGTAAACTCAAGCCATATGGGGCTGGATCTGCTGTTGCCTCCTTCTAAACCTCAGAAGTTTATTATCCCCGGAGCCAAAGCTGTGAGATAAAAATGCTATTTCTGCCCAGGATTTCCGCAGCAGCCTCAGAGCATTCGCAGCCACTTTCTAGTTATTAATGCTCACATGTGAAGAAGTGTGTTCCTTCTGCAGAGATTTGCCTTTAATTAACCAAGGATAAAAGGACAGTGGAAGATAACCCAGCTCCAGGTCGGGAAAGGCTACGCTTTCAAACAGTGCTCGGTTGGCAGTTTTTGCCAGGCAGGGAGCAGATGCCTGGCAGAAGATGTTTGTGCTGTTTCCTTTGCCTCTGTCTCTCACTGGATAAAACGTGTCCTTGGGTCTGATCCTGCCCACAGAGGATCGTGGCATCACAGGGTGTGATGGCAGCAGATGTGGGGGCTGCAGGGCTCTGGCTGACCTTGGCTCTCCGGCTCCTCCAACCAGTCCTGCTCTGTCCAGGAGCTGTGTTAAAGCAGCAGCAAAGCAAACCCACCAAGCTGCTGCCGGCCCTGGGGTCTCACTGCAAACCATGCAGCTGTGCCTGGGGTCACAGAGCTCGGTAAGTCACAAGCCAACAACTGCCCAAAGACTCACAGCACAGCACTGTGTGATTGGGGCCCATCTCTTGCTCCTTGGGGCTGGGGAGAGCTCTCTTTCTGCTTTGCCCCAGTGGCAGCAATGCACAGACTTGCTGCTGAGCCTTTAGTCCGTCTCCCAAGAACCGCAGACCCTCCGTTCTCCCACCCTTACACTTTAGGATTAAAAGCACAGCCACTTTCCCTACGGCTCTTTTTGCACCTCCCCAGCTCAGAGGGGTCCATGGCAATGTGACATCCTCAGCACCTTGAGCTCAGAACTGCAGCTGGGTGCTGCCTTCCCCATGAAACCAAGGCATCCTAGGAGCAAGGGGCAAATATTCGGGCAGCCCTGGTTTCAGGTCTGTTGTTCCTTGCATCACTCCTCATTATCTTGTCTGTCCTCATTATCTTGTCTGTCCTCATGCACTGTAGACCCAGGGCCCCACCAGCTGTGATTGTGCAGAAGGGGAGATTTGTGGTTCTTTAGAACACCCAGATATTGCTCTCATGGAGACAGCAACCCTGCAGGCACTGCCTGCAGCTCCTCTTCTCCTGCCCTGTACCTCGTGCTGGGGTGTGGATGAGCAGTGCTCCCAGGAATAGGCTTTTCAACACCCAGCACAAATGCAAAGGAGGGAGACGAAGGAACAAGAAAAAGTGGGAAGGAGAAAGAGGGACCTGGCCTGATTTCCAGAGCTGCAGGATAAATGTGCATCTCAAGCTCCAAACCTTTGCCTGGAGGTTAACTAAAGATAGGCTGCGGGGGCTCCTCTTCGCACACCCACACTTGCAGATTTTGCACCCAGCAGCTCAGCAAAGGTCACCCAGAACCCGAGGCACTGCAGCAGTGATGGTGTCATCCTGCACCAACTCGGTGCACACCCAGCAATTCCTGGTGGGCATTGCCAGGAGGGTGCCACAGTCCCGTGTTCCCTTCCCCTCTTTCCAACTTCTCCCCATCTGTCAGCGTTTTGTTGATGTCTTTCTGCAGCCCCATTCCAGGAGCTGCTCTCAGGATCCCAGTGCCTGCTTGGCCAAATGGAATTAGGTTTGGTAATAGGGCAGCTAAAAATCCCTGCTCGTCCCTGGGGTGCGTGCAATGGGCTTTAATGGGGTTTAGCAACCTGAGCTTCCCAGGGCAAGCAGCAGTGGAAGAGCTTCCTTGGCACCTGGGTCCCTTCCTCGATGTCACTAAGCAGGATTTCAAGGGCTTGACACTCCAAAGGGGAGAAAGCAAACACGCACTGTGGGGTCCTCCCCAGGATGAAGAGCAACGCCGTGCTGCTGCCTCAAAGACCTCTTTAATTCAGAGCAGGTCCATGAGGTGGAGAAGCAATGCTCAGCAAAAGGAGTGCAAGAATGTAGGTCGGGCAGCACCAGGGGGGACCCACTGTACGTGTGGGTCTTCCACCCCACCCTTTGCTCTTTGGAAGGCTGTAAAAGCCCAAGCATGACAATGCGTGCCCTGACATCATCAGCATCCTCCGTGCATGGGCACGGTGCTGCAGCATTGCTGGCAGAGCAGCAGTTTAAAATAATTGCTGCATCCGCCTCACCGCCTCCTCCTGCCATCCCTGCGGAGTGCTGCGCAGAGCAGACTCTGCTGCAACCCCCTCACACCAAAAAAGAGCCGTTTGGATATTTATGAGCCCAGAATCAGCTGGACTGAGATAGGAGTGGAGGGCTGGGGTTTGTTTGTTGGGCTTGGAAATGGGGTTGAGGAGAGTGGAGTGGCCCAAATGGGGCAGCCACCAACACGACAGTGAGCACTGCAATGAGGATGCTGCCAATTTCGCTTATAAATTGTTGTCTCACCTTTTCGCATTCCATTTTTTTTCCTTTTAAATGCCCTCCTTTCCTACTTCAATGATCCAACCACGGATTCCTCCATCCAGTGATGCATCAGCTCTGAGCTGAGCTTTGCAATTTGCAGGTCCTGAGCTGTGTTAGAGGTGGGGAAACTGAGGCACAGAGCAGGACAGGATGTCCCCTGTGTGGCAGAAAAGATTGCAGCTGTGAGCCCAGCTCTGTACCATCAGAATGGGGACCTGAGGGTCTTGGAGCCTGCAGGGAGCTGCCTCAGGAAGGCTGCAAGGGTAAAAAACAGCTCCAGTGCCACTGGTACGTGTGTCTGGCCAGCGTGGATAAATGTAAGCACTGCAACTGAGGTTGCCTTTGGGTTATTGCTCCTCTTTGGGACATCCAAGACCATGGAAGCTGCTTGAGGTGGGAAGCAGCGTGGGAAAGCCAAAGTCCTGAGCTCCAACTTGTTGCTGGCTCTGCTGGGTTTGCTGCCAAATCCTTCTCAGCTCTCTGGTGAGCGATGCCATGAGCAGTGCTGATCCATGGCAGGGGCTCCAGCCGTGTCACTGACCTGAGTCACATCTCTGTGGAGAAGAAATTGGATTTTCTAGCTAAAAAAACAAGTCATGCCATGGGTAGGATGCATTTTAGAGACTGGGTTGTCACCATGGCAAGAAAAAAATATGTTTCCCCAATACGTAGAAGTGAAAAACAGCAAATCTCTGCTTGCAGATCCCACAGTGTCAGCAGTGGAGCTCAGAGAGTCCCAGTGAGATGTGAGAGGAGGGAGAGCACAGACCTGGAAGCAGGCTGGTTTGGGGCTGCATAGGAATGTCTGAGCCCAGCCTGGGGACCTGCCTACGAGAACTGATCCCAAACCCTTCAGGGAGAGAACCTGCAGGTTTGGGATGAAATATTTGCATTTCAGTCCCCACTGCGGTCTCCCTTTGCTGGAGGTTTGCTAAAAGCCCAAAGCACAGCACCAACCCACAGCTCAGCCCCTTCCATGGGTCTTTACCCCATAGTGATTTTTCCATCACAGAATATCCCGAGTTGGAAGGGACCCATAAGGACCATCCTGTCCAACTCCTGGCTCCACACTGAAGGGAATTCCCTTCATTTCTCAAGGTTTAGATCCACACAATAACCCAGCCTACCCGAAATACATTTGCTTGTCTTTCCCCCCCACCACCCTCCACAGAACGGATACCAAAATAGCTCCTCAATAATATACATATTTATTTCCTCTTAATTAGTGTCGATATTTACAAAATCTGTGATGCTCTGTGAAGAATAAATTATATACACTCATGATAAACCAGACAGCAAATGCTCATTTGGGATATGTATGTACACAGATCTGTATACCTATATACAATGGTCGGCCCTATTGACGTGGGTGTCCCACCCCATGGATGTGCCCGACCCCAGGGACACCCCTGTGCCGTCAATGAGAGCAGGGACGTCTATACACACTGTGCAATTCAGATACAGCTGGTGTCTATGTTTTTGTCTAGCAAACGCATGGTTAAATGACTTGAAATTCCCACGAGTCCTCCTCTACCAGTTTATAGGCCTCTCTCCATTCCTGGTCCCGTTCCTCCCGTAACCACGGCAACACAAGGTTCGGCTCCAGCATCGGTAGGATGAGTCCTTCTTGGATTTCCTCTTCCTATCGATTCACTCGAGTGAGGCACCACGCGCAGCTTTGATCCAATGCCTGTTATTCCCTTGTGCTTCCAGCAACCATTAGTGGGTGACATTGGAGGACAAGAGTGCAGTCTCAAGCAACGAGGGAGCAAGTGCCAACGGATAATTACAGTCTTATACACGACAGAAGGATGATCAAATAAAACCAAAAACCAACCGACCCATGCCCAGAGCAACCAGGCAGGGTGTCTGACACACGCACGGCCCCTGGGACAGGGCTGTGGTCAACTGATGTCCAGCAGCTCTTCCAAGCCAACCATCCCACCAACAAGGAATGAAGGTGAGGGGTTTTCCTCTCTCTGTGCATGGTGTGGACTAAGGGCAGCCAGATCCATCGTTTCATGGAGAGACCAAGACCGAGGGGGTAGGGATGGCTACAAGGACCCTCATTGCCAGACCCTGATGGCAGGGACAAGGCGATGTGCTGGGCGCTGCCACGGGCATGAAGAGGGAGCTGTGGACTTTTTTTGGTTGCAAACCCAAGTGATTTGGAGCTGGATCCTCCTCTCTTCACCCCCAGCCCTGCAGCGTGCTGGCCAAAGAAAACGCTGATTGCTGATCCACGCAAACCACTGAGATCCCCCATGAACACAAAACCCAAGAGAAGCACACCTCAGCCCTGGGACGAAAATCCCAGCGTGGTTCAAAGGAACCAAAACCCAACCATTACTGACAAACCCAGCAAAGCCACCCAGCACAGCCCAGCAAACCCCTTCGATTTCTGGTTGGCTTTGCCTGCACCACCACAAACATGCCAGCAACGGGACCAAGGTGAGGATTTGGGTTCCAGAGAAGAGATACTGAAAAGCTGCCGGAATGCATGCAGGGATGCTCAGAGCTGATGCCACCTCTGAGGCTGAATCCAGATCTCCTTCCCTTGGGCCCCTCCTTAGGGATGCTGTGAACCCAGAGAGTTCACAAGCTTTTGGCAGCAATTTCAACACTGACCCGGGAGTTATGTGATAACAAAGCAAGGCCATTCCTGAAATACCTCCTCCTCCTCTGTCTTTTTCTCTCCTTCTGTGTATTTATGCACAAATATGCCCGTATTTATACACCCACATGCTACAGTCACATAACACCAATCTAGAGATCCTTTTCTTGGTATAGCTCAGTATCCAGATTTATAGGACTTCGACACAACACAAAGATGCAGAGATTGGTTTTTCCTGACAAAAACTCATCAGCCCGTATTGCTGATTTTCTCCCATCATTCCTAAAGCACTCAGCTAAGACAAGAGCCTCCCCTCACTGCCCTAAGCAGATACTGCAGAGGATGCTGAAGGGTTGATTGGTTGCTCACAGAGTTAGACGTGCACCGGCTGTTAGAAATCACCACTTCCCATCTCCAAAACCATGGCACAAAGGGCAAAACTTAGAATACAGGTCCTACCTCCTCTGGTTACCACCATAGGACCAGACACAGAGTGGAGAGCCTTGGTTCTCCATCCCACCCATGGCCAATGGCTCCATGAGAGGAGGGAAGGGAGACCGAACCACTGTGTTATGGCGTCCTCCATCTGAGCCACTTCACATCCCAATTTTGTACCCACTGAAGCTGAGCTTGGGATGCTCAGCATCTCCGTGGGGGCTGGAGGCTCTCAAACCAAATTCCTCAAGAAAAAAAGAAAGAAAGAAAAAAAATCACAGTCTCCTCCTGAAAACTGGTTCAAGATCACATCAGTGAGTCAGAAGCAAAGCTCAAAATAGCACTAGAGCTCCGACCTGCAGGCACAAATCCCATTAAAAGCTATAGGGAAACCATTTCTCTGTATGCGGGAGAAAGCCAGATTTCTGCTTCATGCAGCCTGATGGGTGGCTTCTGACCCCCACAGACCTTTCCTGCCCTGAAAAACCTATCTGAGCACACATCTGGGTCCCTTCTGCTCTGCAAACAAGCTGCAAGGGCCACCATAGAGATGCCCTCCTTCCAGGGCTGGTTTTCCCCATTAGAATCTGCCTGAGTGAGCGTACAAGGTGTAGGATCCATCTATGGCCAGAGATGCCAGGAGGTGAATGGCCTGTAGCTCGCAGGATATGAGCAACCAGGCACTTTGCAAAGTCAGCATCTTCCCAAATCGCCCATAGCAGCCCACCCTGAGCGCTGGTGCTTTCCTGCACAGCAAATTTGGGATCATCCCAGTGCAGGGCAGGGCAGTCACATCCCCATAGACATGCAGCAAGCTGGATCAATGGAGGCTGAGCAGCTGCCACCTGGGAATCACACCTTTGCCATCCCATTCAAGCTTCAGAAAGAGATTTATTGCTTTCAGTTGCGTTGATTCTCGTTGTGTGTGTTGCAGGTGTTGGTGAGCTTCGGAGATGCCCATTCCAGAGCTGTAGCAGCAAAGAGGAGGAGAAGGTTCCCAATGCAACAAGATGCAATTTCGGGCAGGCACCCAACCCTGCGTGGTGCTCAGCACCCTGGGTGATTAGAGCCTGAATCAATCACTTATTAACGACGAGAGATCCCAGCTGGCTGAGCGGGGTCAACACGAGGGACGGATCCAGCCCCGAGCAGCATTTTGAACCATTGCTGTAGAATACGCTAGCACCGTTTGTTGTATTGTTGTGAATATTGTTTTCCCATGGGAGGCCAGGAAGGTCCGGCTGACCTCACTCCCACGATCTGCCACGGGTTTCCCTCCCGCACCTGCACTCAGAGGCAGCAAAGCGCTGATCGAGCCCAAATTCAGCCCCAATTCACCCCAACTGGAGGAGCTGCTAAATGCCTTCAGCTGGGAGCTTTGACCGTTGACCTCACAGGGGTCCCCTGGCCCGGCCCATTGTGGGCTTTGATAGCAATTTGGGAAAGAAGGAAATCCAAGTGGGATGGGCAAAGCAGATGAAACCCCAGAACAGACAGCTCCAACTCTCCCCACATTACACCAGAAATGGAGAAGAAATGGGGATGATCCTGAGGTGTCTGCATCCCAACACTCAAATAGACCCTGGGAGAAGGCAAAGCAAAAGCAACAGCTTGGAAGCACGAGCTTGGATCCAGTCCACCATACAGGAAAAACCAACGGCCCTAGGGCTCGACATGACTGAAATCAGGATTTTCCAGCCCAAAACACACCCCAGGACAGCTCATGTCTGTGGCCCCTGAGCCAGGAGGCTCCAAGAGCTCACATTAGCTGTGAATTCGGCCCTATAGTCGTTCTCTAAATATCTATACACACACACAATAATCGTATGGGAAATGGCTGAAAACTGCTGACCAAACAAGTCCAGAGAGCCCATACCTGCCATTCCACCTGCTCCTCCAGCCCTGCCCGATCAGCTGTGCTTTCTGCTCCTGACACCGAGATTAATGACTAATTACTCGCCCCATAATGAGCGCAGGTGTTTAACTTTCAGCTCACCTTCCATGGAGCCAGCTCCTGGGGCTGGGTGCTGGGGCACTCAGGCTTTGCCTTGTTATCTATCAGGCTGTTGTCAGCAAATGCCATCCCCATCCCATTTCTAAACACATTAGAGATATTTTAGCTCCCACAAATCTCCTCCGAGCCACTGGAGAATCTATAAACACTATAAACATAAATACTGTATAGTCTACTAAGAAAATATATATTTGTGTGTGTATTAAATATTCAGATTCATGCAACAGATACCCATGCAGCTGTACTGTATTACTGGTTAAATTTCACTGCAGTATAAATATATTGTAGGCCACAGCATAGTTGCTCCAGTTTTATATATAGATATATATATAAAAAAAAGATGGTTTTTTTCCCAACTCGTTTTCAATGTGTCAGTGGAGGTGTCTTTGGTGATCCTGGAAATAGTGGTGGATGGAAGTATCATCTGAATGAATCAATAAAATCCAAGCATTTGATTTGTTGACTCGTCCCTCCCGGTGCCTAGCATAGAAAACTTAAGACTTAATAAATAATGTGCCGCCAGACTAATTATCCCTCCCCTGGGCCTCTCACTGGCATACTGCAGTGGCTCAAACTATTGCAGCATGCAGCATTTTCCGTTATGAAACGCGAGCCGGGGCGATGCGTTCAGCTCAGCACTGCCGAGGTGGAAACCTGAGCCCTCCAACAAGCCAACCAGCCCTGCCTGACCTTCCCCAGCCCCAGGCTGGTGGCCCGGCTCTGGGGATGGGGCCGTGCCAGTGAGCATCTCTGCATCCCTGCTACGGCACGGTGCTCGGACCGCTCCGAACCTCTGGGAACCAGCGAGCCTGGGATGGCAGAAGGGAAACAAAATGGTTCGGTTTTGTTTGCTTGCACGTTATTCAGTGTGGAAATCAAAGGTTAAAAGTCACTTACACAGCTATTGCTTCCCATGCAGAACCAAATATACACCGTAGAAAATACTGTGTTAACTACAATGCAGAGCAGCACTCAATATCTGCAATTGTTCCACTTCAGCTTTAAATACGGTACTAGGTTTTAGCGACTAGACATCGGTTAGCATTTTGGTGATATTCACATAGTTTGTGTTAGCTAGGGTGCAATTGGCTGTCTTCAAGTTCTCCTCCCTAAAATCCTCATTGCTATTGTTTACACCTTCCTGAATCTCCATATAATCAGACTTACTAATGGTAGAGGCACTTCTGCTTTTCTTTAGGTCGGGGGAAGAGGGGATCTTTGGGCAGCTGGTTACTTGCAAATATTGAGCCTGCTCCTCTCCCTCCGTCTCCCGGTGGTAGAAGTAGTTGAAGTTAGACACTATGACGGGCACGGGTAAGGCAATGGTTAATACGCCGGCGATGGCACACAGAGACCCCACGATTTTCCCCCCGATGGTGGTGGGGACCATGTCTCCATAGCCAACAGTCGTCATGGAAACCACGGCCCACCAGAAGGCGTCGGGGATGCTCGGGAATTGGGACTCGCTCTCGTCGGCCTCGGCGAAGTAGACGGCGCTGGAGAAGAGGATGACGCCGATGAAGAGGAAGAAGATGAGCAAGCCCAGCTCCCGCATGCTGGCCTTGAGGGTCTGCCCCAGGATCTGCAGCCCCTTGGAGTGCCGGGACAGCTTGAAGATCCGGAAGACCCGCACCAAGCGGATGACTCGGAGGATGGCCAAGGACATGGCTTGCTGGCCTTGCTGGCCGTCCTCTGGCTTCTCGGCCAGCTCTGTCCCTAAGGTGATGAAGTAGGGGATGATGGCTACAATGTCTATAATGTTCATGATGTTGGTAAAAAATCCAGCCTTGCTGGGACAGGCGAAAAACCTCACCAAGAACTCGAAGGAGAACCAGATGATGCAAAGGGTCTCCACGATGAAGAAGGGATCTGTGAAAGAGGTGGACTGCTGGTACCCCATGCTGCTGTTGGAGTAGGGAGGGTGGCTCAGCCCGCTGCCGTGCATGTCTTCATTCTCATCCCGAAAAATGGGCAACGTTTCCAGGCAAAAGCTCACGATGGAGATCAAAATCACCATGACAGAGACAATAGCTATAATCCTGGCAGGGCCCGAGCTCTCGGGGTACTCGAAGAGCAACCAGACCTGTCTCTGAAACTCATTCTCCGGCAGCGGTCTCTCTTCTTCTTTGATGTAGCCTTCGTCCTCCCTAAACATCTCCATGGCTTCTTCCCCCAGTTCATAGAAACGGATCTCCTCTGAGAAGATGTCCAAGGGCACATTAACCGGCCTCCGCAACCTCCCTCCGGATTGGTAATAGTACAAAATCGCATCGAAGCTGGGTCTG
The DNA here is from genome assembly GCF_019232065.1 of Centrocercus urophasianus. Taxonomy (NCBI): domain Eukaryota; kingdom Metazoa; phylum Chordata; class Aves; order Galliformes; family Phasianidae; genus Centrocercus; species Centrocercus urophasianus. Next base: position 103,663 of record NW_024885445.1, read on the forward strand.
TTCCGATCAAAGAAATACTCGTTCCGGAGAGGGTCGAAATATCTCATTCTCTTTTTAGGATCTCCTAGCAAAGTCTCCGGAAATTGAGCTAACGTCTTGAGCTGAGTCTCAAAGCGCAGCCCCGAGATGTTGATGACCACCCTCTCGCAGCATTCATGGTCGGTCTCGGGGTTGTACGTGTCCTGTGGGTGACCTGGAAGAGCTGCAGCTTCGTCTGCAGGATCTCCGGTAGCAACTGTCATATTGGGGTTGAAAGGAAATCCTTATGCTAAACTCTTCCGAGTGCCCGGTGGTGGGATCGGACTCAGGGCAAGGCTACTATCCTGCAGAAGGACAGGTACGTAGGTGTGGAAGTGTCTCATGAAAAGGCGAAGGGATGATAAAATAGGAGAAAACAAAAAAGGAAAGAAAATTGCCCCTGCTGAGAAAGAGAGAGATGAAGTAAAGTTGGGGGGAGGAGAGCGGCTCCCTGCGCTACCATTGCCTACCGCCGTCCTCGGGGGGTTAATCTGAGTTAATCAGAGTTCAAAACTCCCATCTAAACCCATTAGGCAGAAGGGAGAAAACACCTGAGGAACCCTCAGACCCTCATCTATTCACAACCGGCGTTGGCCAAACGGAACATTTTGGGTTTTACGGCTAAAAAGAAAAATTCCAAAGAGGGGGGAAAAAACCAGGAGGGGGAAGGGAAGAGAATGGAAGCAAAACCCGATCCAGCCCTACAGCGGGGAGGGGACCCGCGGGGCAGCGCGGGCTCGGCTCATTTCCAGGCATGCATTTAAGGGTTAACATTCAACCGTGCATAGATTATTCTACGGTTCTGCGGCAGGCAATCCGGCACGACCCTCCAGGTAACCCTAACGGCTCCGCTTTAACTTCGGCACCGTCCCCATCCTCCTGCCCCGGCCATTGGGCTGCGGGTGCTGCTCTGCCCGCCCCGAGCTGGGCTCTGCTGCCTGAATTTGGGTGCAAGCTGCCCGCGGACCACTGCAGTCCCCCTCCTCGACCGCTGGTGTCCCGGCTGCTCTCATTCTCTGCAAAGCGCCATGGCACACAGAAAACAAATCACATTACCTGGAGAAGCCAAATCTTAGTGTCTCTTAGTAAGACCGATTATCTGACCCTGGGGAAATCCTAGAGAGGAATACAGGCTTCCAAGATCCCCATAATTTCCTCTCTCTTCAAAGTTAAAAATAATGGTGAGTCATCGTAGAAAAGGAGAAGGGACATAAAAGGGGTGAGATTTCCAGATGTTGGAAGTCGGGTCTTGGAATGGTTTGGACTGGAGAGAAAGAGAGAGAGAAAGAGACAGAGGGACAGAAGTCCTCCCGGAGCTGTTGCAGGTCCGCACTTCAGGGCAGAGCAGCGTCTGTCTGATGCCTCCGGTACGGCGGGGGGGAGATGCTAAGCTCAGCAAAACCCGATGTCCCCGGTGTCCTCGGGAGGTGTGGCATCGCCTGGAAAAAACAGCGAGAAGGTAAAAAGCCGCCGGGGGTTTGGAGGCAGCGTCCGCAAAGCCCCGCTTCCTCCGGGAAGCTCCGCTTCCTCCCCGCCGGCTGTTATCCCGACGCTTCGCTAACCTGCACCGCAACACGAGCCGAAGGGAGAGCGGAAAAAAACAGAACCGCGTCCCTCTCCGCTCCTCTCCGCTCCGGGCGGTGGGGCCGGGCAGCCCGATGGCAGCGAGGGGAGGAGGCGGCGGGCGGAGGGGGAGCGCCGCAACCCCCGGCACAGCGATGCTCTGCGGCGCCGCGCCGAACGCCCCGGGGACGGCGGTCCCTACGGCACCGCGCTGCCTCCGCGGATGGCACGGGGGGCTCCGTTTTCATCGGTGAGACGAAGCTCTGGTCGGCGTCCCCTCCTCCGTGCTCCCCCTTGAGCGTCCCCGGCCGTGAGACCCGCGCGACCCGCACCCACCCTCCCCATCCTCCCTAAAGCCAACCCCCAGCCGACCCACCCCCCCGTGGGAATTCCGCTCTGATGGGGCTGCACTTCTCAGGGGGACGCTGGGGGGGCTCGGATCCCTGCATCAGCCTCTGCTCCTCCATCAGGTCGCCCCGCTCCGCCCCACGGATGCTCGAACCGGAGCGGTCCATCCAAACTCTCCTTTTGCCCCCCTTTCTTTTTTGGTCTTTTTTTTTTTTTTTTTTTTTTTTTTTTTTGCCCTCCCGAAGGAAAATAATAATAATAATAATAATTCCTCTAACCTCCCTTCTTCGGCTGCAACTCGACTTGTCTACTTTGAGCCAGGATTACAGAACCGGGGAGGGGAGGCAGGTGGAAAATAACCCCGCGGTCTGAGCCTCCTCGGTAAAGATTTCAGCCTCCTGCAGGCCATATATGCCCGTTGGTTTCTCTCTTCATCACCTCGGGTGCGGATATTGCTGCAGATCCCTCTTTTCTTGGAAATTTCCCCTTCCCGTGCAACCCTCCTCTCCCTTCTCCTTATGCACTAGAAAAAATAGTACAACCCTGACAAGGCTTGCAGCATCCAACGGCTTCGCTTAACCCTTTTCTACCAGGCCCAGAGGAGAGGAGGTCGCATTTGTCCCAGTTTTTCTCCTTTTCCTGCATTTTCTCCCTGCAGCCACGCTCCACAGCTCTGCTGGGTTTAACCTTCTTTGGCTCCTGTGAGCATCACAGCAGAACACCACGACCACCAGCTATCTGCTGCAGCCACAACGCGAGCCCCCATTTCCCCCTAAATCAACCAACCTTGATGATTTTTTCAAACATGCATTTCTTCTCCTGACCCTAAACTCCCTCCTCCCCTCCCTCCCTGCCCAAACACCCCACGTTTGCTCAGCAGTGCGGACATTTGCTCATTATTTAACACGTTGATTATCATTCAGCATGAAGCTTTGGCTCTTCTCTCTGAGCCCAGACCGGAGCGGCGACGCTGGTGCTGATTTGAGACGGTTATGGCATCATCTGAGTTGACATCACAGATTCCAGCACTTGTTTGCTGCTACTTTCTCCCCACCGCCCGCTGTCCTGCTCAGATGACCCCCTCCCACCCCCTTCCCATCTTTGGGTTGCGTTCATGCAAATCTGGGGGCTGCAGGGGCAGGAAGGAGGCGGAGGAGACCAGCCACAAGAGCCCGGTTTGTCGCTGCATGCACAAGGCAGGCTCGCTGCAGGCACGAGCCATGGCCGTCTGTCAGAGCGCTGAGATTTCGGGCAGCAGAGAGCCTCGAGGACAAGGTCGAGGCGTTTGCTTTCCCTTTCGCAACCGAAAAAACAAAACACCAAAAAACAAAAACCAAAAAAAAACCTCACGCCAAGCCTCCATTTCACAGCTTGTGGCAAGCCGCGATTTCAGCAGAGACAGCGGGGAGGAAGCGGGGAGGGGGAAGGGGGGAGAAAAAGGCACCAACTTACAATTGGCTCTGCAGTCAGGCATGCAGCGAATGCACAAACAGCCGCGCTCCGCTCTGCTGGCAGCACCCTCACCTGCGCTGCTGGCCCCGAAACTCGCCCCGGGCTCCTGGGAGCAAAGCTCCGAAGGCAACAGAGCTTCTCAATGAATATTCATAAGATTAATATGAGCATCTCCCCCCCCCCCCCCCCCTTCGGCCGAGGGGGGGGAGGTAGGTGTCAACCACTGGGAAATAAGGAGGAGGGGGGAAGAGGAAGAGAGGGATGCAGTATGGGGGAGGGGGGGCGAGG
>NW_024885446.1:0-10866 GCF_019232065.1 Centrocercus urophasianus
GTTAAAGAGCACCGGTCCCAAGACAGACCCTTGGGGGACACCACTTGATACCGGCCTCCACCTGGATATAGAGTCATTGACATAGTGCTTCTGCGTTCTAATCTTTTATTGCAAATGCGTAAGCCCCGCTAGAGGCGCCGGGGGCGCCGCCTCTTGCAGGGCGGAGGAGCGCGCTGGGCGCTGCCGGCCCTCCTCTTGGTGGGGCGCCGGGGCCCCCCAGCCGAGCGCTTCCTGCCCCGGCCGCGAGCGGAGGGGCCGCGGCTGCGGCGCTGCTCTGAGGGACCGGCTGCCTCGGGAGCCGACTCCTCGCCAGGACCTGTGCCGAGGGCCCCGCTGGACGTGCCGGGGCGCTCCTCTGCGTCGGGACCGGAGGAGCTGCCGGAGGGCACGGCGCTGGGTGCGACGGCGTGTTGCGGGGAGGCGGCGGGACCGGACGGGGCCGCGGGGCCGTCCTGCTGCTCCTGGGCAGCGCTGGGATCTTGGAGGCCCAGCAGCCTCCGGACCCCCGGGCCGCACCGGCTCTCGACAGCTGTGACGAGGCCGTCGATGAGCGGTGCGGAGCTGGGTCCCAGGGCGTGCTCTGTGCAGTCCAGCAGGACGTCCCGGTCCGGCCCCACCTGGCACAGGAATGCCAGGATCATGCTCTTGAGCCAGTTGATCTTCCACCAGCGGAGCTCCCCGTTGCGCCGCAATTCCTGCTCCAGCCAGGGCAGCACCGGGTCCAGGATGTCGCGTCGGTCCCTGAAAAGTGCCGCCCACTGCTCCGGCAGCAGGCCGCCCACTCGCTCCGGCTCCTCGGCCGTGGGCACAGGGGACAGCGGTGGAAGGGGTGGAAGAAGGTCCTCCTCGCTGTCAGGATCAGGGGCAGTGGTGGCGCCGAAGCCGGCGGGCACCGGCAGTGCGGGCGGGGAGACGATGCAATCCACGAACTGATTGTCTCCCCGCACAGAGACCCGGATGGTCTGCATGGCCGTCCTGCACAGCGGGCAGCTGTCCCTCAGCCTCGCCCACCGCTGGATGCAGCCAAGGCAGAAGGTGTGATTGCAGGGAATCACACAGGCCGTGTCCTGCCGCACGTCGCGGCACACAGGACACGTCCATGCCTCTTCTGCAGCCATGGTCTTCTCGCTGCAGGGGCCGGGAGAACTCAGGATGACGAGCTGTTCTCCTTCAACGCAGCCGCAGAGGTGCTGTCTGCCCTGCAAAAGAAGGGAGGTCACAGTCACTCGCTGTGCCAGGCTGTGCGAGTCCTCAGCACAAAGCCCTGCCAAGCCCATGACTGGGCCTTCTCGTGCTCCCCGCTGGCACAGGGCCAGGCTCCCCACGGCTGCCCTGAGGGACCCAGGTGTCCCCGCACCACTCACCTCCGCTGCTGCGGGTGCGCTCAGTAGGGTCCCGGCTGCCTGCACGAGGCAGGGCCGGGGGAACAGAAGCGATACTGCGGGGTCAGGCACTGAGATGCTGCGAGCAGCCCCAGGCACGACCCAGCACAGCACAGCCAAAACCTTGCTCGACCTGCAAGCCTCGCAGAGCTGCTCAGCACGGTCCAGGAACGAGCCAGACTGAGCCAGGCTCTGCCGGCACCCCACTGTGAGCTGTGAGGGCAGAGCTGTCACAATCCGTCACCCAGTGATGTCACAGCCTGTTGCTTGGGGACATCACCATGGGCTGTCTGCCCCCGCAGCACCCACCCTTGATTTTTAAGTTTATATTCACATCTGCAGTAATTATTGAAGTTATTTGCACGTAGAGCAGTGCAGCTGTGTTATAAAGAATGATTTTTTATTCTTTAAAATTATAACATATGTTGAAAAAGTTACAGTATTCAGGAAACCTGCTTATGGGTTGTGGAATTTTCAGTGGATTATGTATAGAAAGTCAAAATATTAAAATACAGTTCCCAGATATCAGTGTGTATTTGTCAGAACAGTCTTTGGAGACAATCAGAGGAATGTCAATAGTGAATCTGTGTAGGACAATAAGATTTATTGTTAAATGTTAGGATAAACAAAACAACCAAAATTGTATGATTGGGTGCAGAAAGGGATTGAGGAAGACATTGTACAGAAGTAATCTCTTTTGTCATTTTACCCCTGTATATTTTCTGTGCAAGCATTAGTTTCTCTGTATTCTCTGTACATCGTTTAGTCTCCAGTTTTTTTGCTGTATTTTTCAGCTTTATTTCAAAGATCTAGGTTGAACAGTACTCTTCAGTGAGGAGGATTGTGGCTTTACTTTTTCTTTTTTGAATCACTCGCTATTTCGTAGGCTGTGAACCTTTAGCCTCATCAGTTTCTCCTAGTTACTGTACTAGCTAGAGCAAAACAATTTGTTTCAAGCACTGTCTGATTATCACCTGCAAGCGTGCATGAGAACACAACCAAGCCACACAAAGACAGATGAATAAGCCATTTATTTCATATAGTAACAATGTGATTTATCAAAAGCTTGTGCACTGGCTACATTGTAGATACATGAATCGGAAAACTTGAGCAGAATTTCCTGTGTAAATACATGCGATGTCCTACCTACAAGCCTATTTTCTTTTGTGAAAATTGCAATTTCTATTTTAAACCAACTTGTAAAGATTTTACGTTTATCTCAGGCTGAATCTCGATATTTTTTAGCTTCTGCTGTGTTTGGAAACCACAACAGAAAGGAAGTTGCAGCAAGAAGGGGCTGATGGATTCTTTTGTCAGGAGAACAATGATAAGATGGAAAAAAAATGGTCTTGAGTAGTGGCAGAGGAGATTTAGATTGGATGTCATAACGAATTTATTCACAGAGGAGATTGTCAAGATCTGGAATGTGCTGCCTAAGGAAGTGGTTCCATCCCTGTTGTCCCTGTTTCGAAGGGTTCAGGCCGTCTAGGACTAGCAAATGGCTAGGGCCATTAGCGACACAGACACCAATATGGGGAGTAGCAAATGGCATTTATTGCAACTACACAGTGGTTTATATGCCCTACGTGCTTCGTCTACGCCCCTAAAGCATGCATCATAAATCCATCACAGAGCTTGGGAGGTCCTGACGCATCATATCCCGATAATGCCTCGTTTACACCTTCTACAACATCTCCCCCTCCCCATGCTCAGTAAAGCCTTGCCCCGTTACAGCGCATTATCTGCTTGCCGCCTAATAGCCCTATCCTAATAGCCTGCTAACCGAATGGTCCTAGCGCAGCTTATACATGAGATAATATGCTACATTCTTAGATGATGCTGATTCGAGTCGGGCCACTCGTCTCAGCATGCACCACACCTTTACATATAATATGACTACAAGCATCAAACATACTAGTGTTAAGCCTAACACAATCACAACCGGATGCAGTATGGAATTAAATATCCCCATTGCTGTAGGAGACCATCCAAGAAGTGCTTCCCACCAGTGGTGTTCTCCATCCTTCTTTACCCTCTCTAGGACACATAAATTGGAGCGAGACATATGTGGATGCATTTTTGTGTTTCTTTTTTTTTAGACAGAGAGAGTGAAATTTGTCTAAGAACAGTAATTAACTTTTAAACACTTAAACCTCGATACAATAACAATGAAGTGTAAGATGCCAATGAAGTATAATTTGTAGCCGTGTTCTGTCACATCACATCATGTCCTGTTGTGTCAAATGATATCATATATCATGTGTCATGTGCTTTACCATATCATTTTATATCGTATGATATTTACTGAGGTTGTAGCATAGGAAAAAAAAAATTCCCCTGTTTTAGATTTTATATGGAGTGACAGTATAAATAAATATAGGTAGAGGTATTGCTGAGAGAACAAATTGGGATGTAATGAAAGTGTTAGGGAGAAAAGACACTGCAGTGTAAAACTGTGGTCTCATCATAACCATCTTGGCTGTTCTGTAATCTGTAAATATTTAGTGCTGTCCAGAAGATTTCTCTACAGTGCTACATCTCTGTTTCTACTCGTGTGCAGTACCGTTCCCATTTAAGATCTGCTTTACTCAAGTCAGAACAATCTTTACATTCTGTATGATTCTAATTTGCAGGTATCCATGTCTTCTTCTGAAGCTTGTTTTAGATTTTAATATGCAGATTTCCATCTGAGTTTGTCATTGTTTCATTCCCAGTCCAGAGAAGAGACTCTGTCATTCTGTATAAAGACCATTGTCTCGCTCCAATTTATAGAAGGGAGAGGAGGTTCTTTTAATATCTGTATACCCGGCGTGAGATTAAGAAGCAACGGTTCAAATGTTGGTCCAACCAGTTTATTACAAATCTTAATCAGGGAAATTGGGAAGGGGAGGACGGACGCTATTATGAATTAGGGTAATGGGGAAGGGAAGGAGGGCTATAGAAAAGATAGAAAAGAAGAAGCAAGGAGTGTTTATAGGCAGCAAGAGGGAGATAGTCACCACCATGGATCCAGCGAGGTTCGTAGTTCTGTCTTTGATCCTCAGTAGTGGTGGGTCGTCAGGCATTGTTGTTCTGTTGACAACAACGACCATGCTGATGATGGCCCTTTTTCAATGCTTCAAAGTGGTTCAGTCAGCTGTCTTTGGAGTGACAGCTCAAATCCAAAGTGGTCGAGTCAGCTCTCCTTTGAGTGACAGCTCAAACCCAAGGTGGTTGAGTCAGTTCTCCTTGCGGTGGCAGCTTCTGGCTCTGGGATCTCAGCAGGAACTTCCTTTGTTCTTATCTTTCTGGCCTTGCCAGCAGATAAGAGGAAGCAGGGAGGCACCAGCTTGCATCTTGCCTTCGCAAGATACAATGGTATCATCCCCCAGCCTTCCATACTTAGCTGGAGCGGTTTGGCCACAGGCCAGATCTTCCGCCAGTGAACACTGCTGAGCGCTCTCTTCCGCTCTTCTACAGAGCAAGCAGCTCTGGGGGAAGGGGCTTGCAAATGTTCCCAAAGCGATATCGATTGTCACACAGTTAGCATCCATCAGTTGCCTCCTTGACAAGTCACTCAGAGTCTTATCACAAGAAAAACCTCAGGAAGCAAGCTTTGAGCCAAAGAAAAACTAAGAAGGATTCTCACAACCATATGCCTGTTTTTTTGCATACATTGATTTCATTCAGTATTTGGTAGCAAAAATGAGGTACAGTGATGCGTGTAGAGATTTGCTAAATGAATACATTTTTTTTTCTTTGACAAGTCATTTTAACATCTGGTCTTCATACTCTGACTAAAAAGAAGTTCAGTTAATGTATTTCTATCACATGAAAGAAATTAAACAGGTAATAGTTTAAAAACGAAAGAAATGATTAAGCTGTTGTGAGTAGTGAAGTTTTGTTAATGGTGGGATAGGAAAAATAAGGTAATAGACTGACAGAAAGGCTAGACAACCTCTTGCACTGGAACCTTCAAAAAACAAGTTTATTTTTGACATGGAAAGCTGTTGATATTGCCTTCAGATTTGTGGATGACCTAGATATTCTCTTGAGTTTCCTCCAAGCTGTTTTCTTGTGATCCTAAGATCTCTACAAAGCTTCTCCTTTCTGTTGTGAGCAAGGCCATTAGCCAAGTTCCAAACCCTCTCTTCGCCCAGGAGCAGTGCAAGGCTGCCCTTCCATTGAGTGCCATGCAAGAAGCAGAAGATCATTCTTCCCTGTGTCTTGTGCAGTTTTGCAGTGCAGCTGAGTACTGGGACAAGGCATGTATCTACTGAGACATACTAAGTATAAAAGACTTTTGGCCACAGAACTCTACAGATGTGCTGTTCCTTTCCTATATACCTTTTATTTGCTTAGTGGTTATTGGAATGATTTTAGGTTGTAGCTTCGAGTGCTACAGAATTAAAAGTGAACTCTTGCCATTTCATCACAAATGTATACTCTTGTGTGACCAGCTTTGCTTTTTTGATTAAACTTGTGCATTAAACTGGTTTTCTGGAAAGTATCCTCCTGTGTTAACATGATCCTGTTGCATATAAATTCCCTTTCTTTTATAACAGAATCACAGAATCACAGAATTTTAGGGGCTGGAAGGGACTTTTAGAGATCATCGACTCCGGTCTCCCTGCAAAGCAGGCTCCCTACAGCAGGCTGCACAGGTTGGCACCTTGGCGGGTCCTGAATATCTCTAGAGAAGGAAAATCCACAACTTGTATGGGCAGCCTGTTGCAGTGCTCCATCCCTCTCACTGTGAAAGTCTTTCACATATTGGTGCAGAACTTCCTCTGCTGCAGTTTATGATCATTTCCCCTTGTCCTGTCCCCACAGACTGATGAAAAGAGGCTGGCCATATCCCTTTGACTCTCACACTTAAGATATTTCTGAACATTAATCAGATCCCCTCTGAGTCTTCTTTTCTCAAGTCTGAATGGACCCAGTTCACTCAGCCTTTTGTCATAGGGGAGATGCTCCAGGCCCTTTATCATCTTTGTGGCCCTCCTCTGGACTCTCTCCAGGAGGTCCCTGTCTTTTTTGTACTGGGGGCCCGGAACTCTGGATACAGTACTCCAATTATGCTAATATAAATATATTGATTTTTATATGTATATAAACACATATATATATGTACATATATATATATATATACACATATACCTATATAACATAAATATTATAACATATGTATAATAACATATTTATTGTATTTTTTCTTACAAATGTTCGTTGAGCCATATTGACTTAAACAGGATTTCCAAGCTGCCCTCCTGCAATATTTTAAAGTTCTGTTGCTTCTGCCACAAAACCCTGAAATTTCCTAATAGAAAAAACAAAACAAAACAAAACAACAAATGACAAGTGTTTAAATGATGTTTGTTTTAAGCTTACTCAGTTACTAACTTTCCATAGTACCCAGAATTTGTCAGCAATGGGCATAGTCTATCTAATGCATTAAGTAGTAGAATACTAAACAGTTTATTTATTTACCATCGGATATATATTAATTTTTTTTTTATTCCCTAGCATTGTCCTTTAAACTAACTCCTATTTTTATACAGGGAATTATCATTTGTGACTGCACCTTCATCTTTCAAATATTTTAAATGTTGTAAGCTTTGGTATTGTAAAACATTTGAAATACTTAATATGGTGCTATTCAACTAGTTGTGATCATAAGATGTTCTGCTTTAACCTCAATAATCAAAGATATTGTAAGTCAGAACTGAGAATGAAGGGTGAAAGAAAATATGAACACACTTTTGTGCCAGGAAAAAAGTCTGAGTGTATTTTCATATTCATTTTGAATTACTTTATTTCATGTAGGTTTTAAATCAGCCACTAGGCAGAATTGCAAAACTAGGCACCAAAGGTACAGTGAAATATGTATGTTGATATACTTAAGTAAATGATGATAACGTTAACTATTTCTAGCAAAATAATTGTGAAGATATGCAACCTTCTTAAGTTTTTATAAACCAGTGTCTGCGTTGTTTGAATGATGTTTTTGTTCATCTAAGAGCAGACTAGGAAGACAACTTTGAGACCAAAGATTTGCAGTACTCTCCTGCCTGATGTTTCTTCTAAGTGGTTTGTGAAATATCTCCCACTCCAGGCATGTTGCAATTTGTTCTTTCTGGGGTTTGCCTGGTAACTCCAGATGGTTTCTGTGAGAACAAAAAGCAAGCTGATTTAGACTCCTGTCTTATATATGAACCTAAGCCTTTCAGTTGAAGTGAAGGAGCATGTCTGATTATTTTTTTAGCTGTAAACCTCTTTTTACTATTCCCTACAGAACCATCTATACATGATATCCTAACTTTACCATCAGTACATGTCTCCAGCATTCCTTGCCGAGTACTCATGCCCTGAATGGACATACAAAGATACTGCTGTAGCATGTGGTATACCAGGCCTCAGTACCCCTCTCTAATGAACAAGTGTTCAGAAAAGTTCCACAGTCCAGACAAAGTTCTGTCAAGCAGTGATCCTGGTGTATGGAAATAAATGAAAGTGATGCTGTAATTATTACTGTAACATTGGTCCACAAGGGACCACAAGGTTCCTGAAGTCATATTTGTTTGCATAGAAACAAAGAAAGGCCAGACAGCCAGACTGGCAGTAATTTATAATGGTTAAAAATAAAGTAAAACTTTCAAACAAGGATCTGGAGAAAAAGAAGCGGAATAAAATCAAAAAGCTCTTGTAAAGAAAGCAAAAAAGGGAACATAGCGGCTCAGCAAGGTGGATATTTGGCCCATAAAAACAAACCAGCAGTAGTCATTTTTTCCTTTGCTGGGTGATATTCTGTCTGGTACAGATTTATTGATAAACTATACTGAGGGTAGTGAGTAAATTGCAGGCTTGCCTGATGTGAAGTTAGTAGCTTATCATTGTCTGTACTGAGTAAACTTTTCATACTCACAGGTAGTGTATGTGATCATGTTTTTATGTCTCTGATCCCAATAAAAGATGGTCTCATAAAATGCTTATTTTTCAGCTGATTACAAAGTGGCATTTAACATTTTTGAGAAGTCCATTAGCTACAATTTGCTGAGCTTAACTTTATGAAGCTCAGTGTTGTTTTTCTTCAGCATTTTCTAGACCTTATTCTTCCTGTACCTGTCTTGGACATATATTTACCTTTCTTTTGTTAAATTGTTTTACTTTCTTTCATTTGGCATCTTGGAAAGTTTTGAAGGATGCTAATGTAGCTAGTATTGCAACATGACATGACACGAGGCATTAATTCTCTCCTTCTTCAGAAAGTAAACAAACAAACAAACAAAAAAAAGCCCGAAGGTATATGGATTAAATAAATAAATAAATAAAAGATCAGAACTTGAGAATGGAATATATAAAAGAGTAAAATGCAATTAGACTTTTCAGTCTAGAAAGGAAGTGGCAGTACTGGGATATGGTAGGGGTAAGTAAAATGATTAATGGCGCAGGATTGGTCAACGAGCAATAGCTATTTCCTATTTTTCATACAGAGGCACCTAGAAGCTTCAAATGAAATGAGCAGGAGATGGTTTAAAGCAAAAAGTACTCAAAATGCATAATTAAATTGCGGAGTTCATTGCCACAGGATGTTGTGGATGCAAAATAATATTAATGCCTTCAGAAAACCGCTAGACGAATTAATATGGAAAATATCCATTAAAAGTTGTAAAACAGTAATTTGCATCCAGCTCTGGCTACAGAATTACCTCATCACAAATTCTTGAAAGGGGAGAAGATATATGTGGAAAAAAATACAATATGTGCTTACCATTTCCAATGTAACAACATTCAGTTATTAGAATTTTCTTCACACTTTGAAATCCATCTTAAATAATAACAACATTAGATGTTTTCCTGTTGAATTTCACTTGGTGAAGAACTTTGGAAATAAATGTGTTTTTTCATTAGTATAGTTTGTTTATTGAATTATTGAATTCCATTAAAGTTCACTATAATGTCTAGTAATGTTTGTTGAATGTCTGTTAATTCAAACAATGAAAAATTTTCCTCATATCAGTAAGTAGTACTAAAATAATATTGAATAAGTCAAAGGACAGGAGAGTATTTGTCTTTCTCTTTCATCAGTGGTGCTAGCTTGCGTACTTTCATTTGCAAAAATTTCCTTATGATTTTCTTTTTCTAGCTAATCGAACTAGATAGAAACATCTGCAGTACTGAAGATTAAGTAATTTGCTTGAAAATCTGAACACCACATTAAACAGAAACACAGCAAAAAGTATTTACATATAATTGTGCTTGTTTTTAATATTTCAAAGCTTAAGTGGAAGAAAGTCATAGGTAAAACAAAGGCAAATATTTCAGTCTACTCCCGGGTGTCATCTGTAACAAATTTCTTTCTCTGAAATGGGAAATACTGAGCAATGGCTAAAGTCTGTAAAAAAGTCAGTGGCTATCACTGGTTTCAGTATATGTTTAATATATGTTCCAAGGTGCATTGCTCTATAGTCTGTAAGATGCAGTGTACACAGTATAGCATTTCCATTCTGTTAAGAAGATGATGGCATACTGAAGGAAAGATTAAGGGCTGGGGTATTATCAATTATTTCCTTTCTCTTGTCTCTTCAGTTCTGAATGAAAAGAATTAGAATTCCCCAAAATTTATTTATGAATTACCTTTCATGCTTTCTTTTCAGTTCTCCACAGATGATGCAAGTTGCTGTTTTTCTCCTCAGCTGACCTGACCCAGGAAACTTTCCTTGACCAGACAGTTGACCAGATATCTTCTTATTCAGATTATTCTTTCCTGCCAAGAAGGGTAGGAATAATGCCATTGAAGTGTCCCTATGTATATCCTGGCATGAACTTTTAAAGTGGGACATTAAAATATTAAGCTATCAATGTTATTTTTATGATTTTAGGTCTACTCAAGAGCTTCTCATAGCAAAGAACTGGCATTACAATTGTCCTTATATTGTGGCAGTATCAAATATGTTACACCACAAGCATATTTTTTCAGTCATGCAAGACAGCAAGGAACTTAATTCCTTTTTTATGGGCTGGACTTCTTTCCCATTTGAATCTTGCTGATATTCAAGGTGTTAATTTTTTCTTCAATATAGTTGTTTATATCCTGTGTTCTTGTTACCTACTTTCTCCTTTTGTGGTTGCTATTACGGTCATTAAAATCTGTAGCATAAATTTATGCTAAATAGATCTACATACAGAGTTTCATGTATGGTTTGAGCACAATTAGCTACTAAGGACAAAAATAATGTGATAATAATGGTTTGATTATTTACCCTGGAGCATCTACTTATATGTGTACAAATGATACTTCCATGTTTTGACCCATACTTCCATGTTATGGTGGGCATGTTCTTCATTTAATTTAAGTGGAGAGGATGGAATCACAGAATCGCAGAATCACCCGGGTTGGAAGGGACCTCAAGGATCATGTAGTTCCAACCCCCCTGCCTAGCAGGGCCACCAAACACACACATTTAGATCAGGTTGCCCAGGACCCCGTCCAACCTGGCCTTGA
>NW_024885447.1:0-3638 GCF_019232065.1 Centrocercus urophasianus
TGCAGCCCTGCTCCATTGCAGCCCTGCTGCATTGCGGCTCTGCTCCACTGCAGCCCTGCTCTGCTGCAGCCCTGCTCCACGGCAACCTTGCTCCACTGCAGCCCTGCTGCATTACAGCCCTGCTCCACTGCAGCCCTGCTCCATTGCAGCCCTGCTGCACTGCAGCCCTGCTCCATTGCAGCCCTGCTCCATTACAGCCCTGCTCTACTGCAGCCCTGCTCCATTGCAGCCCTGCTCCATTGCAGCCCTGCTCCACTGCAGCCCTGCTCCACTGCAGCCCTGCTCCACTGCAGCCCCGTTCCACTGCAGCCCTGCTGCACTGCAGCCCCCACACCCAACCATGCCCAGCTCTCCCACAGCGCAGCTCCTCGCCCCGTGCCTCACACATGCTGCAACGTGCCAGACGGAGCTCGGCAGCAGGTCTGGCAGAGACGTCAGCCTGCAAAGCAGCCGGGGGAGGCGCTGCCATTGTCAGCAGCGTCCTCCTACCTGGGCACAGAGCGCACCCAGAGCTGCAGCCGCGTCCTGGCACAGCTCTGCTCTGCGCCGCAGTGCCCAGCAGTGCTCCACGCACCTGAGCAATCCTACCAACCACCTGCAGATGTGGAGCCTGTTGGGCTCCCACAGTTGCTGTTGCGCTCCTTCTGTTCCCAACTGATGCTTTTCTTTACGATACGAGGTTTTTTTCTAACGGGGTGCCCCCAAAAGACACCCGAAACGCTGCCGAGCGCAGCGCTAAGTTGGACCCCAAAAGGACCTCGGGAGGGCGAGCGGTGGGGCAGCAGGAAGCTCTGGAATTTCTAGGAGGACAAACACAAAATCCTGCAGCTAGAAGGAAGAACCCATTGGGAGCAGACAGGGGGAAGGATGGACTGGGAAAGAACCCCAGTGAGCTGAGGGTGCACCGAGCTGCACGGGGCAACACCTGCTCTGCATCCAGCACAGCAGAGCAAAGGAGGGCATCTGCACCCCTGCTCTGCAGACGGGGAGGGCTCAGCACAGGAGGGATGCGGAGCTGTAGGAGCTCAGCCAGAGGAAGGCCAGAAAAATGGCCCAAAGGATGGAACAGCTCTCCTGTGGGGATGGGCTGAGGCTGTGCAGATGGAGAGGAGAAGGCTGCGAGGGGACCTGAGAGCAGTCTGTCGGTATCCAAAGGGAAGCAGGAAAGGAGGGATGGACTATTGGGCAGGGTCTGCGGTGATGGAATGAGGGGAAATGGCTTCAAGCTCAAGGAGGGGAGATTCAGGTGGGATATAAGGGAAAAGCCTTTCCTGGTGAGGGCTGAGAGGCACCGCACCGGCTGCACAGTGACTTTCAAGGCCGGGCTGGATCAGGCCCTGCCCTGGGCAACCCGATGGAGCTGTGGTGTCCCTGTCCAAAGCAGGGAGCTGCACGAGCTGAGCTGTGAAGGTCCCTTCCAACACTAAGGATCCAATGCTTTCATGGTTCTGATGTGAGCAGGACAACTGTGAGAGATGGAGCAAAGGGATTTCATCCCTCTCACCCACCACCGATGACGCTGCACTCGTGTCCAGTTCTGGGGCTCTTAATACAAGAATCACATCAACAAAGAATCTCAGAATCACTCGGGTGGAAAAAACCTCTGAGACCCCCAGCCCCACGCACTGAGATGAGCCCACTGCCCACCTCCCCCAGTGCCACATCCCTGTGCTCACTGAACACCCCCAGGGATGGGGGCTGCCCTGGGCAGCTGTGCAGTGCTGGCTGCTCTTTGCAGCACAGGTTGTTCCCAATTCCAACCCTCCCCGTTGCACCCTGATCCCATCCCCTCCCATCCCATCCCCGTTCCCTGCGGATGGAGACCAACCCCTCCTTCACTCCAGCCTCCTTTCCCCAGTGGCACAGCGCTGAGCTCCCCCTGAGCCCCTCTGCCCCAACGCCGCCCCAAAACGCGGCCCTCCTTCAGCAAGAAACCCCACACCAGTGGGGTCACATCGGGGATCTCAGAGCTCGTTCCAACCCCAACGGCTCCGTGACTCCATGCGCCCACCCCCACACCTCCAAGGTTAACACGAATTCCTCCTGCTAAGCACATCCTTTGTTCACCTCTGCCTCAAAGCTGCCCTGGGCAATGGGCTGAGCACAGCCCCCAGGTGGGCACTGCAGCACCCGGACCCTTCTGTGGGGCTCAGGGACCCCCGAGCAGAGCTGCATGGAGCAGAGCACCCCCAGGGCAGAGCCAGCAGCTCCAAGGAATCCTCCAGCAACCCATCCAACCCCTCCAGCACGGCGTGCAGCACTGCTGGCTCTGGCCAACACAGCCGTGATGCTTTCGTTGCCATAACAGCCTCCATCCCCGTGGGAATGCAAGGCACAGCTTTCACCTGGGAACCATTGCCAGGAACCAACCCGCACCGTGGGGATGTGGGGATCCACACCCTCCATCCCATCGCTGTCCCTGAGCCCCTCTTTCCAGGACCCCTCCCCGTGGGGTGCTCCCCGTGTTGCCGTGGAAATGTTGGCTCCCTTTGCAGCAAGGCAGGCTTTCCTTAATTCCTTTTGCCTCGAGAAATGCTGAGATACGAACCTCTCTGACCTTCTGGCCCGGATTGCTGCGCAGCCACGCAATGCTCCACGTGCAGACAGCACCCAGCCCCACACCAGAGCCCCCCCAGCCCTCCTGTGTGCACAGCCTGCCTGGCACGCCGTGGGTGTCACGCTGGGTGTCACGCTGGGTGTCACACTGCTGGTGTCACACCGTGGCCGTCACACACAGCTCACAGAAGGCTCTCAAACACTGCAGCCCCATCCCCAGCGCTCAGGTTTGGCTGTTTTCCATTTCAGCCAATCCTAGGAGATGTAACCCAACCCGGCCGACTTGCAGGTTCCCTCAGCAAGGAATCCATTGCAGTGAGAGGGGGAGGGATGGGCGCTGCTGCCCGGCCTGCACCGATCCCTGCCTGCTGCATTGGACCCACGGCGCTCACAGCCCTTTCCAGCCCAACCAGCGACGGGTCCACGATTCCAAACCTCCTCTGCACCACTGAATGATGCATGGGTTCAGCTGCATTCTTGTGAAAGAGCCACGGGCTGCTTTCACAACCACAGCTGAACTCCTTACGGCACGGATCTCATGTTTAACAAATCCCGGCCTGCTTTACGACCCATCTCTGAGCTCAGACGCTGTTTCACACAACAGCTCCCCTTCAAAACAACCTGGAGCCGGACTGAGCCTCAAGCAGCCCCCTGCTCACAAGCATTTCAGACATCTGGAGCACGAGCAGCACGCACTGCTGCCCTCCCCATGCGCTCCCAGGCGCAGCACAGCACTCATCTCTGCTGCCGGCACGCCGCGATGCCGTCCATTCAACACCCACTCCTCCTTTCTGAGCTCATCTCCTCCGTTTGCTTTGCAGATTAATCACACGCACGCCGCAATACCGCCGCCTTTCTACAACTCTCAGCCCCGTCTCACGTGGGACCGCAGGCAGCAGCTGCTCTTACACAAACACAAAGCGCAGAGGCGCCGCAATCCCGCGGCCCCGTGCGTAAAACAAAGCGCATTTTGCATGCGGCTCTTCGCCTTTGCCTGGGTTCCTCTCACACCCTGGCTGGGATTACGCTGCTCTCCGCTGCGTCTCTAGGCAGAATTTACTTCCTATCTGCTCCCGGTGTGC
>NW_024885448.1:0-44710 GCF_019232065.1 Centrocercus urophasianus
AGGGAAGGGAAGGGAAGGGAAGGGAAGAAGGAAGGCAGGTGGGAAGGAAGGAAAACACAAAAAAGAAAGCGTGTCAATTTCTGTGAGCAATCATGTTCCACTGCAATAGTCAAAAGTACTATTCTCTGCTATACTTTGCCTTTTTTTTAAGTCACCCTATATTCTGATTGGGATTGAGATTCTAACATCTCAGTGGAATAAACTTATTTATATGTTGTTAGGGGACACGTGTACTAAATCAGCAGTACTCATTAAACCACTGGCCCATGTGTATCAGTTTCCTGGATCTAAATTTTGTACACACAGAGAAAAAATTGATTGCCAAAATGCAGAATATTTACCTGCCTTTTTCTAATTGGTTGTTACATTAACATGTGAGCTCTGATGTAACCTTGTATCTATAATTATGGGATGGTCACAGGTGCATAAATTAACTTTTTTCAATGGAATAGTAAAGGATGATTGATACTTCTGTATTACGGATTGGTTGAGATACTCTCAGTCACACATGTCTATATTCCCCTATGGAGCATCCCCATAAAGGAATATTAGACTCCTTCAGTCACCAGATCTTCTGTGAGTATGTGTACTCCAGAAGCTGGAGGGAACCCACTGTGCCCTTTGGACTAGACGTTTGGGTGTCCTTAAAGGAAACCCAGGGCACAGCATATCCAGAAGGTCCCAGGCCTGGGCAGCTAGGATCCTCCAGATTCAGCTACAAGATATGAAGTGATGGTTAACATTTTCTCCCAGATGCCATCAGTAGAGGTGGTGCATTCCTTCAAGCCTACAACACTGGAACTCTGTCACCTTGAGGTAGCCTGCAGTTCAGGGTTACCAGTCAAGGAGAATGAGCTGCAAGGAAGGAGGGCAAGATCAGAAATTCCCAGCAGAGAATTGTATACTCTAGGCTGTAAATTTCTTCTGTTTCTCAAAGGAGGAAAAGAGAAGTTGCATAAAGTTTTATAAGACACTTTAGAAAATCATTACTACATATTTGAAAGGAAAGCAGCACATGGAATTTTCATAAACTATAATGTATATCTGGCACTTAAAACATTTTAAGGGATTTGTATTTTCAAAAAGGGCTTTGATTCTGTGGTCACATAAGTGACCCAAAGTTACTGTTCTGCCAAGCCAAATTCTTTTCACTTATGGGATTTAACAGATGAAGTTAAAACAGTGGAAAAGAAAATAATTAATAACACGTTTTAGTCATGCTTTAAACCAAAAATAGCTTTTTCTTTTTTAACTGCACAACTACAGCATAGAATAAGAGAACTAAAATCCAAAATCACGCTGTATGATAATACCCTTTCCACTTGCACATTTCAGTCACAGTCCAGTGATGAGTTCCATCAAGAAAGCCTGGAGATCTTAAACAGGTGAATATCTGATATTTTTAACAGTTATTTGCTTTCGTTTTTTTTTTTTTCCCCCCAATGATTCATTACTGTTTTCTGCAGGGAGAAATGGAAGACAGAATTTCAAGCCCTGTAAGTTACTTTCTTCTCCTCCCTTTTCTTTCAATTTTCCTCAGTAGTTTTTGTATTTTGTGTGTGTGTGTTTAACTGCAGATTTATACATTTCCACTTTTTATTTGGCCGGTATCTTTCAACTGCATGAAAAGTTGATCGCTGTTTCTTGGAAACCTCTAGAAGATCACTGGCCTGGCATTCAGAGCACTTAGGGAAGAGTTGTCACCAAAAATACAAAGCAGACACATCTATGACATCCAGTAAAATATTTAAACGGAAGTGTGAAAAGGTACTAACTTATTTCTACATAAGATCTAGATAGTACAACAAAGTCCATGCTCTGTAACATTTTTATTCTTGTTAAAAATTTAAAAGGCAAGCTTCTAATGTCTGAGCACTAAGTTAAGTTGTAGTCAGTCTGTAAAATAATAGGAGAGATGCTATTAAAACTATATTAATAATAAATCAGATGCTTTAAAAAAAGCTTAGTGTCAGGGCAAACTCAGCCCACTTTGCTTTCCATACAGCAGTACTGGCTGAGAGTTGCTGTGATTCACGCAGATTGAAGAGTGGAACTTTGGGTTGAAGATTCTAACTTTTCTTTTTTCAAGACCACAGATCTACACTTAATCCAGTCAGTCTCTAGAGACAGTAGAAGTACTTAGAAACACCTACAGTATCATTTTTCCTGAAAGTTTTCATAGTTTATGTAAAGGCTCTCTATCAAAAGATAGCACAACTTTATGAAAACCCTACTCTAGATTTGAATAGAACATGGTAGGTAGCTCCTTCCATGTCTCCAATGCCTGTATTGCATTTTTTGTAACACCTTGTCTTGACAGTGCCACACACACAAGTATCCCCTCAAGAACAGGTCCACATTGGTGTAGATGCACTGTTAGCACCTTCATATCCATTCTAGACAAAAGGATCTACATCAGTGAAGTATGTCTGTTTGTACAGCTGAAGCAGACACCTAGCCTTTAAAAACAATTAATTTAGATCTCATGGTAACCGTCTTTGCAACTACAAATGGCTCCCTGCTTTGTTCAGATTTTAACAGGTCTATTTTCTCTGTCTGCTGTTGCCAGTAATACAGGCTTATCAAGCACAAGTACAGGACAGCTGTGCTCAAATACTTGTATGTCTTGTTCCAAATGGAGGAAAAATCTGTCTTTGTCAGTTACAGGAAATAAAACCCAAATGTCAGTACTTCCCTTTCTAAAAGAGGCTAGATACTTCCCAGTCATGGAGAGCTAAGCTACCCGTTGAGCTAAAGGGATTCTACTTATAAAGTTATGGATGCAAGAATGCATCAAATAAACCTGGGGCCGATACAATCAAATGTTCTTCAGGCAGTTCTTAAGACTAAGATTCAGTGAAATTACTTGTCATGTTTGTAGCAACACACTGCCTCAGGCCTTTGCGAGTGCAGAATACACAGTGCATTTAACAAACATAGATTTATATCCTGCCTTTCTTGTAATAGTTTCAAAGAGTACTAGCACATAGGTCTAAAGATCTTGGATAGCCTCCATCTGACTCTGGATGACTTCTGTTTTACAATGAAAGTATTCTTTAATACTGAGATTAGAAGCCAGTCATAAATTGATTCTTATACTAGTTTCACCTGATATCATGCTTGCAGCTGAGGCATGATTTAAACGAAGATAAATTTTGGATGGATAAAGGGGCAGATGCTTTGCCAAGCACCTGCTGTCTCAGGAATTGCCACATACTTCGCTGTACAATCTTATTATTCCACTGTATAAGCCATTCTGGACTGGAGAGAGAGAGGAAAAATCAAGAGAAATGGAAAAGAAAATGAAAAAGATGGGAAGAAAAAAAGAAAAAGAAAGAGTCTGCACTCCGTAATCCTTAAATTACTGGACTTAAATTGGAAAACCAGAAAGAGTCAAAAGCTCTTAAAAAGAGTTTATAACAATTTATGGATTACACTGATGTACAATAAACTTCCTCTCTAGGGAAACTAAACTTTCTATTAGTTTCATATGTGCAGTTTGTCCCCATTATCATCTATGGCCTCTACTTCTCCTTCGAGATTCTTTGGCTTTACTCAGAAGACTTTTTCTTGAAGTCTGTATTTTATTAGATCCCCCACTCTAAAGAGAACAACAGGCTCTGGTGAAGGCACCATCCCTGCAATATATTTTAGACCTGCTTGATTTACAGGCTGATGATAGCTGGTAGTGCCAGCTCAGGATGCTAGTCCTGGGGACTTCAATGTGTGGAACATCAGAACTATCACTGGATCTGAAGATAGAGTGAACTGCTGCTCAGAGATACATAAATATTTTGGGATTCAAATAATTATAAAATCACACTTTGAAAAAGAGAGTGAGGGGATTTCCTTTTTCAGCCTTGGAACGTTACAGAAACATGGTACAATATACTTATTCAACCTCACAGAACTAGGTAAGTGCAATGGAGTTAAACACAGCTTATGTTTCGTTGTTAAGAATTGTATTCTTGCCATTTGTAATATGTCAAGAAAATCTGGGAAGCATAAGGCACCACTGAATACTCTCTTCCTTGGGTCAACCTCTAGATCTGAATGCCAAATGCTCACGTGTGGCGATAGGATAAGCACTTTCTTTACTAGTGGGATATCCAAACAAGTACGTTCCCTCCTTACTTAGGGCCTCCTTCTCATCACCTCTTTCATCCCTTTGAGTTCACTGAGAAACTTTATAGCAGCTACTGTTAGTAGCTGAGCTCAGGTTTATTAGACCTACAGAAAGGAAGACACTGTTTCTTGAGAACTTACCCAGGACAGTTGTCACTTAGTTTGAGGACTTCAGGACATAGAGTTGTCATAAGTCACCTTCCAGAAGTACATTTATGGAGGGAAAAAAGAGAAGTGAGGATTTTTCTGCTAACATTTTTTATCCAGCAAAATGAAAAATAAAAATGAGAGTGATCTTCTCCAGAATTGCATTACATGCTTCTATTTATACAAGGATTGGAGACGTTATTTGCAGTTTATGGCTGTAAAAATTTCCAGAAGAGTTTTTAGAACATAAGAATGCAGTAGTAATTAAAAATAAAAAGTTTTACAATTAAAACAAGCTAAAAAATTATTCAAATTGAAGAAAAGTACAGACTTTGTTTATGCATGAAAGATGGGGAAAATATTTATAAATATGTGATAGCAAATGTGAATGCAATTACAGTTAAATTACATAAATGCAAACTCAAGAATGGGAAATTCAAGTTTTCCAAAGCTGAGTAAACAAGTGAGCATAGTTGAATGTTTCCTTCCATGCACACTGTATGAACAACACTGTATGAAGAACATCTAAAGTCAATGATGAAAATAGCCTTTGGTGTTTCTAGGTAATGGTCTACATTTAGGGCTATAAAAAATATTCCAGTGTTGTTGTTACAAAGTATTCATGCGCTAATTAATCTTAATTATTATGAAATATAAAACAGTAAAAAAATATTTTTATAAGAAGCTTTTTAATAGTTGTTGTTTTTTTCTTTAAGTATATGCAAGTAACCCAGAGACCTACTCTCTTCTCATTTGCTTTATTCTTGAGTTTGCTGTTAAATCCAAGGTAAACAGAGATCTCAAAAGCAATGGGACAACATAAAATTAACAGTTCCTTAATCACTCCAAGCAACAAGATGCTGTAGAATTTTAAGTGTAAGAGTACTGACTCTCTCTCCTGAGTGAATGGATTATTTTATTTAACATTTTAATTCAGCCCAGTACCCCAAGCACAGAATAACTTGGATTTTATTATACACTCACATAAATAATACAATACATTTAATGATCCACAAACTTTAGAATACCATATTGAAAACTGTCTAATACAATAGAAAATACTATGCACTGTTTAAATTAGTAATTAATTTAGTAAGAAACATTAAGAAAATCAAATATCTATAAAGTTAATAAATAAGTCACTTTAGCAATGAATTTACCTAACACGCCAAATTTATCACAAGAGATGCATGGCTCATTGATATCAGAAGGAAAGAAAGGAATCTGGAATAATAAAAAAGAAATTATTGTAATAATTTTGCAATTTTTCAGTAAAAATACAAAATCCTGTAATAAGAAAGTTTGACTTAATAATTATTTTGCCATTATACTAAAATAGCATCTCAAACGTTAAAATTTAACAAGAAAACACTAAAATCCTAATTAATCAGTCCCATGCATCTTATTTTCTCTAATTCTTCCCAAGCAATATATGTCTTTTATCTTTCCCAGAAAAAACAGTTTTAAAGAAAATATGATGCTAAACTATTGCCTCTAGATAGCCTTTATGTACAAAGCTATCCTCCTGTCTCTATGAGAATGGACACTTTTTATAATTTTGTTCCTAGAAAACAAAAGTCTGAAAAGAATGAGTGTGATATAATGAAATCTGTGACAAAAAGAGGATTGTATGTAGATGTACGTGTGAGCAGGATTTATTTGGACAAATGATTGTGACTAGGCCTGCTCTTGGATGTTCTCAGTGAGTATTTTCCTTGTATTTTGCCGTAGGTCAGTATGCATATTGATGGTTTAAGATCATCAATTCACGCACAGAAATCTCAGCCACGCAGTAATGTTGCTTGCTCAGCTAAACACAGCGCTGCTCCTCCAACTTGCAGGCTCCAGAAACTAAATAATGTATATCTGAATTTCTAATGCATTCAAAATCCTCAAATCCTCCCTCTTGTATCTTTCCAATTGTTCTCTGATGGGCGTCCTTCTGTGGACAGTTTGCCAATCCATTTGAAGGGCTCTGGTCATCTTTTCATCTTCTAGTCAGGTCAGTGCAATGGCTTGCCAGAGAAAGAGCTCTGTAGAAAGGCTCCCAGGCAACACTCTATAACACGATGATTCTTTTATCCCTAATAAGCTTAAGTAAAAATTGCTGATGTGTTTTGCTCTGCAAATTTTCATTGCTTTGTCAAGAAACAATTTGGCACCTTCTGTAATTCTCTTTATTTTGATCCTGTAATATCTGATTACTTTGTAGTGACTTTGATACTCTTGCAAAATAGTCTCAGTTATATATAAATCACCATGGATTTTTTTATTTATTATAAACCTATGGATGTCCAAACTTTTGTCTTGCCTGGATCACACTGAGTAAAGAGGAATTGTCTTGGGCTGTATATAAAATACATAATAAAGTTAGTGTATGTAGCTTGCAAAAGTTTTGTTTTTGTTTTTGTTTTTTACATTTTTTATTAAAATATTAAAAAGGGAATAGCAGAAACATAAAGCTAGTGAAATATTTGACTTTGGTTTTCTGAAAGTAATGCCTCAGGCTGGTTGAAGGCAGTGGTTGCAATTTAAAATACTCATCAGAAGTTTTTAATGAAATATTACTTTTCCTGTGCTTCATCCTTGAAAACAGATGATCATAAATTCATGCACTGCCAAAAAGCAATTAAATGAATAAGTGAGGGATATTTCTCTGGTAAGAGAGGGCTTATAAAAGTCTGGTAGAGAGGCATAACCAAATTTTTTAGTTGAATATCTGATTGCAACTCTATGTATTCCACCTGAAAATGGAGAGGTCATGTATTTATGTCAACTGAAAATGGAGTCACAGATATACCAAAAACTACGTATTTCCTCAGAAAACTTGAAACCTATTCTCAAATTCTTGTGTCAAAACAGAAGGCATGACTACATACTTTTTGCTGTTCACAGGACTGTGTTTAGCCACCACTAAAAAATGAATATAAATATTTGCAGTCACTTGAGTTAGCATCGTGCTGCGTCCTCCCTCTGCCCTGGAAGTCAGTGCCGATGTTCGAACCGGGCCGCGCAGTGGGGCGCAGCAGTCACCATAGTGCCATGGGGATGGGAGTGACAGGCTGGGCAGGGCCGCATGCAGCCTGTGGGTGTGGGTTGGACAGGCCTGAGTTAAACCTTCCCTTTCTTTTATTTATTTTTCCCTTGTGGACAAAAAAACCCTTGGCAGTTTTTGTGTAGTGTTACTGCATGTCTTACTCAAAGGCAATGTAGGAGACTAGAGTTGCCTCCTCCGCCCAAAAAGCAGGAAATACTGTGAGCCATGTAAGTGGTTAGTGCTGGGCTATTTAGTGTCTGCGGTGCTTCTTGAAGTGACCTATGATGCACCAAGTGCTTTATGAGTTTTGAAACAGCTTGCACTCTTCAGAAGATCACCATTAGCTGCGTTCTTTTTCTCAGTACTTTTTCCTAGTTTGGCCTAGTTATGTAAGATGGCTCAGTAACCTCTACTCAGGGACTAACAGTGTCACCAGGATTCCTACAGAGGAGCATGTTCCCTATGCCATGGCTTGTGTGGAATCATATCGCAAAAATTAGCAGCTTACTTTTCAACTGTATGAATCAGATCAGCTGCCTTATTTGGGTAAGTTGTCAATACAAGTTGTCAGTGCTGCTGTTTGGCACTAAGAGACTGTCTTCACAAGCCAAAAAGACCAGTGAACATTATTCTCTGTCTTTTGCTCTGTTCCTTGTTCTGCATATCAAAACTAACCATGCCTCTCTTGCAGTCTTCGGTGTCACATCAACAAACCTAATTAACCTCTATCTACTAACATACTCAGATATATTCAGTCTCAAATCTCAACTGAAGAGTTTGTTTTGTTCTAAGTTGGCTTCGAAGAGTACCTGTACTAACACGTAACCTAAGCCTATGCCTAATGTTTAATTTCTCCACAGTTTTCTGGGTTTTTATAAACATCTTCAAAAATGATAACATTTGAAATGATAAGAAAGAAATTGTGGTGACACATTCATGTCCAATGCATATGAAATTTAAGTTGTTTAACTATCTATCAATAGATTTTTCATTGTCTGTGAATGGTGGTTTTAAACATCACATTACTGACTGTTGTGCAGCAGATAACTCTGGGACCAAACTGATTGCTATTGCATAATATCTTAAGGTGTTTCAAGTTCTCCAGCTGCAGAACCAAGGAAAAATGTGGTGATCAGATACACAGTGGGATGGCTACCTGCTGTTGCAACGTCACAGTTACTAACATGGAGCACAATGACCAAGTGAATAATGCTAGAGAAAAAAAAAAGGAGTCAATGGGGTTTTGTGAACTCTCGAGACTTGGACGTGAACGATTTTTTCAGAGATCTTTCAGAGATCTTTTTCTCCCTAATCCAAGAACTTTTATAACTTCTTGTTACTCTAGCAAGGAGCACAAAGTAAACTGTTACTTTCACACTTTTCACAATTTTGCTGACAATACCACTACTTCAAAACTACTTGATTCATCATTAAGCATTAAAAATCCTGATTTTTAAAAACACAGATGTTATAGTTCCTAATATTCTATTTGCTGTTACAGTACTTCAAAATTTGAATAAATAGATAAAAATGCAAAAGCAAAATCATATAATTTCCCATCAAATTATCATGACACAGAGACAGAGAAATTGTTTCTTCTGGTTCTGATATTCTGCAGTTTAAAAATATCATTGTTTAAAATTATTCAGCTTTCTAACAACCCAAAAGAAATGATAGCCATACAGCCTTCAAGTGCTCTCATATATGTAAATTTTAAAATTTTTGAAATTTTCACATAAATTCAATACTTTTTCTCCTTAAAATACTAAATTAATACACAACAAGCTAGTTGTTCTCCTCCAGATACTTTTAGGGCTAGATCCACCTTCCTCTATTTTGAAGAGATGTTTTGCTATTTGCTTGATCAGGACTGAGAGCTCATGAATTACTGGGTTAGCAGATCTAATGGCCATACAGACTGACTGCAGATTTAGAGTTCTTCTAGACTCTCTCCTCATGATTTAAATTCTATTTTACTTTTTAATTACCTCTTGATGAACTTAGTCTTACAGATTTTTTCTGAAGTACAGATAGTACTTTTCATTTGGAATTAAAATGCACAGGGACCCCTATTTGCACTGTTTGAAAAGGCCAGAGGAAAACAAACTTTCAAATTATGTTTCCATTGTTAGACTAATGGAATGAATAGAGTAGATTGGCTTTATTATTTAAAATAAACCATTATTTTAGAGATACAAAGAAATTTGCCAAGATCATAATATTTTTCCATTAAAATAATTTGATTACAAATATTCTCATCATTAGCAACCTGGTTATATTCACATAAAGAGAGGTCCTGCAGCTTGTTACAGGTCCCTTAGTTAGTCATTGTTTTGTTGTTTGGTTTTTTTTGTTGTTGTTTGTTTATTTATATCTTGATGCACATTTGAAATTTCATTTAGTCCTTGCGTGTCATTTAGCTTGCCTGGGCCACATTATATGAAGAATTGTTTCAGGCCACATAAAAATAGATAATATTCTCAATATGCATAAATAACAAATATTTTATATTTTTTTAATTAAAACTTAAAAAAGAGATCAACAAAAACATGTAACCAGTGGAATATTTGACCTTGCATTTCTGAAACCAGTGCATCAATATCTACTTCAATGTAAGTGGTTGCAACTTCATTAGTTTTCAAGGGGCTCATTGAGGATTGTTCTAAATTTACTCTTCCTGTGCTTCATCCTTGAAAAAAATTGTTCACAAATGTACGCACTGCCAAAAAATGGCAACATCAATGAGGTGTGATAGTGAAGTGAGGGATATTTTTCTATGTAAATACATGGCTTTATAAAAAATATAATAAAATTTGTTAAACTAGATCATTGTGGTCCCTTTCAATCCAGGCCACTCTATGATTCTATGATTATTATTGGTCATCACTGTGTTTTACTTGCCAAGTGACACAAGCATATGTAATGTGCAATATGCGTGGGTTTCAATTTGTCTGTGTGATGAGTGAGTCGTCAGCACTGCACTGAGCCATCCACAGTGTTCTGTTGTCACCTACATGGTCCACCCTTGAGCTATGAGCAACGGATTAGTGAAAAATATCACTAAAAATCATATAACATTGTTAAAGGTTTACAATCTTTTTGGGGCATATTAATAGCTGTTGAAGGCCACATGCGGCCTCCAGGCTGAGAGTTGGATATGTCTGCTTTAATCCATCACAAACATCATGAAGTGCCTTATACTTTTTAGTAAAGTATTTGACTAGAGAGGATACAAAATGATTTACACAATGGAGAAATACAGAACTAAAAGCATCCATGAGTTGGTTGCTCATGGTTACACATGTAACTCATGTGTAGTTGTGAAAGCTGTTCTGGAATGAGAAATGACTTATTTATTTGAAACTTTAAATGAAAAACATTCCAGCTTGAATGTGAGCATTTCTGCAGCATAAGAATGCTTTGAAACTCCATAAATCACAGAGGTCATTAAGACAGAAGAAAGAACGAAGAAAAGCAAACAAAGAAACTAACTGAAGACTTGTTCTTCATCCTACTTGTTTGGAACTGCTTTCTATTTACTCTGCTTCTAAAACATATGGGCCAATACCTAACACAGGCCACACTGCTATACCTCCGTTCTCTTCAAAGTGTTAGTATAAATATTTATTTGTATGCCACAAAGATGGTGTGCAGAGATCAGAAGCAGGTCAACTTTGGTATTCTGCTTTCTAATCAAGCTGATTGACTATTTTCACTGTGTGGCATCATAACAAAGATATACTGCCTGTCCTTTAACATAAAAAACACTGTTAAAATGTTGTCAAATTCAGTATTTTTGAAAAAGAAAATCTGATCGGTGCTTTTAATTCTCAGATTCTGTTCAAGCAGGCCCATGGCTTACAGTTAGGGAACATTAAAATCCTTAGTTATTTAATCATGTTTCAGTGAACATTCCTTCGTCTTCTGTGAAGCAGATTTTACCTTGGTAGTACCGACTGATTCGGAATGCAACTGTTATTACCTGCCAGAAATCAGAACATGCAATTTTATATATATTCCGCTTTTCATCTTTAAAAGAAACATTGTTACATCCGTGTGGAAATCATAAAAAAGGAATCTTACTCCCAATCTTTAAATGAGTAGGGAGAAAAAATACCACATGTGTCACAGAAAACAGTGTGTAAACCAATCAGTTTGACCTTTCAGGTCTTTCAGACCTTGGCAGTGAGTCTACAGAGAAGTTCAGCTGTATTTCAGTGAAAGGACAGTTGTTTTGTTGACCTACATCTCCACTGAAACTTATTATATGCTTCCAAGATATGAGGAGTTGAAAAATCTAGTCTACATCTTTGTTTTTGTTGTTTGTTGGGTTTTTTTTTTCTTAAAGTAATCTCTTTAAGGTTAACTGTAGGGAAACAATAAAAGAAATTCTTCCATACCATCAGATGGCTCTAGAAAAAGCCTCACACTCTCAGACCCTGGATGGTGGACCAGTTACTCTTATTGTCCACTGAAGGAAGAGTGCAGCGAAGCACAAGAAGTCTGGAGGTTACTGGGTTGATGATTTACTGTCCAGTGATGAGGGAACAAGGAGAGAAGTTCTGCTTTCATACAACGAAGAACTGAGCAGGGATATATATAGGCTGAGGACAGTCACTGCAGTGACTGTGAGACTGTGGTACTGAGGATCCTGGGAGGAGAAAACAAGGCAAAAAGTAGAAACACAGCAGTAGACTTCAAAAGAGTAGACTTTTATTTCTTCAGCAATTTCCTTCAGAGGAATTCCATTGGAGATAATACTGGACTGAGAGTGGTTAAAGAGATTTGATTGATTTCCAAGGATTGCATTCTTCAAACTCAAGAATAGTCCATCCTAAACTGAAGGAAGTGAAGCAAAGATAGCAGAATTTACCTGGATCAGTGAACAAGGAGCTCCTGGCAAAACTGACTTATAAAAAGAAACATTAAAGAAGTGGAGGCAGGATTGGGCAAATCAGCAGGAATGAATAGCCTGAATAGCCTGCAGGGATGGGGTTAGGAATGCCAAAACCCACCTATAATTGAATCTGAAAGGGGCGCAGAGAAGGATTTCCATGAGTGTATCAGCAAAAGGCTGACTGGGGAAGTGTGGGCCTGTTGCTGAAAGTGGCAGGGGACCTGAGGCTTTATTGATAAACCAGCTTCCAGGAATCCTGTCTGCCTGAGGCCTGTGGGAAAGCATTGAACAAGGAAGACCTACTCTCCATGATAGTTAAGAAACATGCAAATAGATCAGACATACAAAAGCACATCTGATCTCATGGGATGCTGTCCTGAGTACTGAGATACCTGGCCTATGTAACGGAGAGGTTACTCTTGATAATTTTTGAAAGGCCACAGCAAGTAGGGGAAAAGTAAATAAAAGCAAATATCTGTCAGCCTTTAGAGACTTTTTCCTAGAGACTTTTGTTTAGGAAAGTAATGGACTAAATCTTCCTAGACTTTTCCAAATATATGAAGGGCAAGAAAGTGATTGAATGATCAGTACAGATTTTTTAAGGGTTAACAATGCCTGACCAACTTGATAGCCTCTTACTATAAATTGTCTTGATGAACGAAAGAAAAACAGTGAACTTATCTTGATATTATCAAGGCTTGGGTTTCAATCATTTAGAATTTAAGGTTTTTGACACTTTCATTTCCAGAATAGCCTTATAAGCAAAATAATGATGAAGTACAGGCTAGATAAGTGAACAGTGGGTTGGACTGTGTGAACTTTGGAAGTGAGTCCCTGTGGTAAGTAAATGTCAGAGCTGTGCTAATATCAGACAGGAAGAGCAAAGGGAGCTGCCCTCAGATATTCCTATTTGCACTGCAGTACTGCAGCATATCTTAGTGGCAATGAGACCTTTCCAAATTCTCAATAATAGGTTGGAGCACAAAAATAATAACTAAATGTTGCATGTTCCATTATAAATCCACAATGTCTTGTATCCTCGCGAGGAAATCTAAGAAAAAATGTTGGCTGGATCAAAAAAGCTCGCTTTTCCATGGAACAGTAAAAGAAAATTCACTACAGGGAAGAAAGATTTCATGATCTGCTGAGTACCCTAATTCTTATCAATGTGTTAAGAAAATGGTAGTAAGAATGAAAGATTCTACATAACAACTCTTTTCTGAATCTTACTTTTTCTGGTGCCACAGTAGAATGAGTAAGCATCTATTTGCATTTGCCATTTTGTCAACCTGAAGAGTTGAATAATTAAGAGAACTGTCCCCTAGTGAGAGATCTATAAACGTCATACTGTCAGATAGTATGCTGGAAAATCTCTGTTCTACAAGAAAACAAAAATCAAGTATGGACATAACCAAAGAAAGGTATAAGAAAAAACTCCAGCAGAGTGAGTTCTGCATCCAGCAGACACAAGTGAGCATCCAGGGAAACTCTGAAGGGCACTGTAACAATGCTTACATGAAAAGATCTTTCTAGAACCAACCAACCAAACATTTTCTCCAAACGTGTCAAAGAAGTTTGTATTGCTCCTCTAGAAAATCTTCCCTGAAACTCTGGAAAGATCAGAAGAAAATATAATTTTTCCAGAGCATTTACATTCATTACTAAGCAGCTCTGTCATAACTTTCTTGTGCTGTTCTAATTGCAATACATTACTTTCGCAATGCCGGCAAATCAGTTATGCTGTAGAGTCAAAACTGGGATCAGATTTTGATTTATGACTTTCTATGGTAATATTTCACAATAACAGACAGATCCAATATTATAAAGTTGTTTTTTCTCCCTAAGGAAAATTTCTGATATTTTTAGTTGGTAGTGTTTCACAGAAGTTTGGTGATCTTCAAAAGATTTCATGTTTTTGTGCATACTTTCATCTTTACATGATTGAAACTGAATCTACGTTCTTATGCTGTATTTCCCATGAGCCACCAAGGACAATCCTTCTGAATTAGGGAATTCTGATTTGATACTGAATTAACAAAATCCCAGAAAGAATTTCTACCCCACTTTCTAATGGGATCCTAAGGTTAAGATTTTGCTCTTGTATTTGTGTTAGATACAGAGAACTTTATGAGGTTAGCAGAACAGGTCTTCCTATATCTATTGCATAAGATCATTGCAGTCAGCCACCATATAAGTGCTGTAATTCAGCACACTTTAGACTGTGTGTTCATTTTCATCCTTGTTTGAAGTTTTCTCTTGATTTTTTGTTGAGATGAGGGTTACATAACCATGTCCTGCTGATCTGAGTGTCAATGGGATCAGATATCTTTTGTGCTCCTTTACGTAATCAATGACATTTTAACATAATGGCTGGTTTCAGTCAAACTGATGATCACTGTTCTTTTAGGCTTCAGAAAAACTAATACTTTGCTATTAGACTTAGCTAGGCACTTTTTACTTAGTTTGTGGAATTTTTATCTTGAATGACAATAATACCTTAACATAAACACAATTCGTATTGGATGTCTGAGAATCCACAATACAAATTCCATTGCTCCTAGGCAAACATCAGTTGCTCCCTGCATCTTTCTAGAAAAGTAATATATAAGACACAAATCCACAGGAAACCAGACTTACAGGATGTTTGCTATTATTCATACATATTTTTTTTAGACTGAAATTTTCCAGGAATATTTTTTTTCCCACAGACGAAGTTTGGATGAAAAAGTTTAAATTCTTTGGAAGATAAAGAAAGGTGAAGAAAAGTAAACACGGTCCATTTGTTAAGTTAAATATTTGAATGCAGTTCTTTTTGTTGTTGCTTGCTTGTTTTCCTAAAACACTTGAGGCTAGGAAGACAAAGTGTCAAAATTCTTGACTGCCACTATCTTGAACAGTAAATTCTCTATGGTTGCCAGTCACCGTTCTTCAGGAAATAATTCATGATTATTAAAAAAATATATATTTTGGAGGGTAAATCAACTGCCTTAAATAAAAAATAATAAATGATAGCAGAGGTAAATTGATACTAATGCCAGTATATAGACAAGAATATATATACAGCATTGTTTAATAATGAATTGTTTAATAATGAATTGGTTAGTAGCAAACGCAGGTATTTCTGGCATTACTAGAAGTGGCTGCGTGTTCATGTGAACATTAGATCCTAACTATATTTTCCTCATCATCTCCTAAAATGAAGACAGAACTTTTGTAATTTTTACGTCTGCTTTACTGCATTGCTGCTAGTCAGTCAATCTCATATGAGCAAGATAATGTATTTTAAAAGCTTCACACAGCCAAATCCTTTGATTATTTTGTTGCCTGATGTTATCATTTACAGCCGGGAA
This sequence comes from Centrocercus urophasianus, assembly GCF_019232065.1. Taxonomy (NCBI): domain Eukaryota; kingdom Metazoa; phylum Chordata; class Aves; order Galliformes; family Phasianidae; genus Centrocercus; species Centrocercus urophasianus. The sequence goes on from NW_024885448.1 coordinate 15,557, forward strand.
AACTCAGTGAAGGAAAGATATTCTACACATTGTGAAAGCAAAGAAACTCAAACACATGCAAATTTCTTTGTGATATGTGGATTTGTTAGACTTGCTTCACAGCTTTAGTTCATGAAAACAAATTCACTTGTTAGTGAAAAAGCTGTTTTTATTTACTATATGAGTCTTGTGCTTCATTAGTGGACTATGTAAGTAGACTTTTTCAAAACACAATAAATATTTCATTTCTTTTCTTTCTGACACCTGAAAGTCTTTCTTTCTTTAAGTTACCTTAAGATCAGTCTTGAGCATATTTTATTATTATATTAATTAATATTCAGCTGAGAAAAAGTTTTAAAATTCTTATTTTGGGTTTTATATTAACTTCAATTCAGGGAAAAAGAATGCAATTTATAGGTCAATTGGATTGAAGCATAGTTTCTGCAGTCCTCAATAACTTCTTGCTGTGATAAAAATAAAGAGTTCATTTAACTTGAAAGCTGCAAATAATTTCCATCAGAAAACAGCCATTATTTTACCCCACTGTCTTTGCTCCCTTTTTGTCTTTAAGATATTTCAATAAGAAGGTGTTTAGGTAAATGCACATTATTCGTTACCATTTCCATTAGTCATGACACAAAGTTTGGTTGAAACTAGATGAACATTGTGCTCCTTTTCAACTCTGGCCATTCTATGACACAGGTAGTCAAACATTTGATTCATTTTCACAAATGTGAAAAGTCAGGGGATTCAGGAAACTGTACAAATGCATAAACACAGATTCTCTTTCTGCCATCTACTTGATTCTTACAAAATGCATTACCTCCCGAATGAGTTAGCTCACTTAATTAATACCATCTGGCATAGCCATCTATTTTTTAAATATCTGTTTTGGAAATTCAGATTTTTTTTAAAAAGCAGTTTTCAGGAAGTTAATATACAGTGGTTGATATAGTTAGTTTAGAAGATAAAAATTCTACTCTAGATTTTAAGGTAAGGATGAGAACAGAATCACATTCTCTTACCTAAGGAAGGGAAATGTTATCCATTCATCTATCTGATATATTTCTTTATAACTGTTAGCAGTAGCAAAGTGATAAGGTAATGGAATACATTTGATTTAATTATCCTGAAATTTCCCCAGTCAAATCTGGAAATACTTCCAGCTTGTTTGAGTAGTATAAGGATAAAGGAATTGACTTATTTTCAGCTGGATACATCTGAATAAACAAATGCTAACAGAATAGTAGTTTACAGAACAATACAACTTGCACTAAATCATTGTTTAGAAAGGTTAGACTTCTGGCTTGGAAGTAAGAGCTTTTCAGTAACCTTGGGGCTGTTGCACTTTCTTCACTGACTGTTATCACTGTTACAGACTTTCTAATCTCCTTTTAAATACGTTGTATCAGTGGTGAGTTGATGTAGTGTTTCCTTTCTTGTACATTAAAATGTTTTAACTTAATATACTATTCTGATCATGGATGCAGATCATATGTGGCATCTGTGGAGACTGTGGTATTCTGACAATCACTGTCCCAGCTTCACACATAATGGAATCCTTTAAATGACAGTGCTGAGTGAATAGTCATTTATAATTCACTATGCAGTTACCATAACCATAAAGATTTAACTTTTGTTGTTCCTCTGAGTAACTGAAAGTATACACAAGTACAGATAAATCACAACTGAGAAGATGTACTCCTACCTGATCCCAGTGACCAATGCATTGTTGCCTGTATAAAAAAAAAAAAAGGAAATTTGGATGCTTGCAATTGAAGGAAAATAATTATAAAATAAAAATGAATTGAAAATGTGATTTGCAGTCTTAATATTTAAGATCACTTTAAACACACCACTAAAGAACATGGGATGTAACCTGGAGTGTGCATGGACTTTGTCAAAGAGGATTTTTACTAAATGTAAATTAGTGAGGTGGCTCTCCCTGACACACATTTCCCAGTCATGTTACAAGCCCAGTATCAGACCAGGAATAACTTAATTAAATCACCATAATTAAGCCATAGACCCTATCTGAATGAGAGCAGGCGACATATCTTGTCAATTGGATGATGGATTCTCTTCAGCAAAAAGAAGAAAGTAAATCTTCCCCAGGAGGGCTACTGAAACACAGTGCACCCACAGCCTCCATCCAGCTGAACTCAAAGCTGGGTGGAGGGAGTGCAGTCAAACACAGGAAAGCCAGTGACCCCTTCTCACAGAGACCATATCAAAATATCTGCAATGAAGACCTTTATTGCAAACATGATTACTTCTTTGTGTTGAGGCTGCTTTTGATCTTGCATAATTTTGAAAACATCAGGGAAGAAATTCTCGCACTGGTGAGTGCATATTTTCTCATGCAAAGGAGATATGATTATACAAGTGTTACAATGATATATTGAGTGTGCTGAGAGCGAACAGTTGTCATGCAACAGTAAGAAATTCCACCTTCCACTCATAGTTCTTATAACTGGTAAAAGAGAAACTCAGTTAATATTGGAGATATTCTTTCATTACTAGTCACGTAAGTTCTGACTTACCTTTCTCAAAATGGAAGGGTTGTATCCTGGCCCCTAGGAATTATTACTGATGTCTAATCTAGCATACATCAGGATTTCTCCATGGAAACAGGAGTGTCAGGAATATGAAATAAAAAGAAGGAGCTAAATGTATGTATCAGCTGGGACATGTTTCAAGCAATGACTGTTCTTTCAGCATCCAGTTAATTACTCAAGATGACTGGCTGTGATTAGAATACCACTGATCGTATTTATAAGTAAACATGAATTCATGAGCTATTTTCCAGAGACTGAACAAACAGCACAGACTTGTTTCTGATGTCATTTTTATCAGCTTCACAAACACATACAGTTGGATCAGATTCTGGTTGCACATATCTTAAATTCAAAGTACCACTTTTTAGCTGCAGTGACTTCCTTCAGATTAAAATGAGATCAGAATCTAGATTCTTGATTTTAATGGGATAACACCTAATTTTGAGCAGCATGAGATTAGAATCAGATTTGAATGTGAAAAAGCATTGGAGCTATGGTTATAAGATACAGAGGATGAGTATAGGATACAGCATGATGAGAATAGAGTGCCCAGTACACAGGGTGAAGTATGAAAAATGAAGCTTTACTTTCATGCTCACACCTGAAATGCAAATACATAACAGATGTTTATCTGTCTCCTTTCTCTCTAGTAACCTCACATTCATCACATTACTAAAATATGTAACACATCATAATGGAACTGATGGAAATCCAGTTCTATACAAGCATCTGTAAACAGTGCTAAATATCTAATTTAATTCAAAAGAGTGAATTTGAGTCTTCCATTAGAGCGGCTCCAAAGCACTTTTGACTGAGAAATCTCTGACATGTCCTAAATTTAGCCTGTCAATTCCCAAAGCTCTTAATATGTAAGGCTTCTGTGAAACACAAACATGTCTACATAGACTGTGAAATTGCATTTACATTTACGTATTCATATATATATATACACATGAATTTGTGTGAATGTAATTTTGTTTTGTTTTTCTTAATTATGTTATCTTGAAGTTGCTGTTCTTTCATTTTACTTCAGCTGAATCCCCAGTCATCTCATTCGTTTGGTATAATACAGGTTTCCTACATTAGGCCAATCCTGGCTTGGGAATGGGTGGAAATAAACAGTAGAGGAATATGTAAGAGTAATTTGGGGGTTAGAGTAAAGCAGTCAGGATTTTTCCAAGCCTCTTTTTTCATTGTTCCACCTCAGACCATCCTTAGTGTTTGTGTTTTGAGGTACACAACTAAGTGAAATATAAAATACTGGTACACCTTTTCTTTACTGGGAGTAATCCGTATATTTAATAAAGTACTAAAGAAAAAATCAAACGTATTTTTAAAGCCCTTGGGTTAATGTGTGATGTTCCCTTCATTTTCTTTAGGATTTTGCAATCCCTTCTCATGTTTAGCATCCAGTAAAATGATAGATAGGCATTATTCTGTGAAGTTCAGACAACCTGATGATTTGTGATCTCCTGCAATGGTGGGCAGAGTATACGAGATAGACAGGTACAGGAGAGGAACGTACTCAACATATGGTGGAACCAAAGCCAGTATTTTTTGAAGGAGGGAAAATGACACAAATAACCAAAACAAAGGATACAAAAATTATTTTTCACAGGGATGGACCATAAACGAACATTACTAGAGAGAGAAAGTGTCAAATAATATGAAAGGGGAAAAGTCTCATATCAGCAAAGACTGTGGTATGTCAACAGTATCCACTCAAACTATCCTTTTCTGAGAATCATTTTAACTGCAGCGGATTTTGGATATGGCAATTGTGAGGAGGGAGGAAATTCAGAGCAATTTTGTACCGTACGTTTGTGTTCCCAGTGATCCAAAAGGTCTAACCCTAGCATTAGATTACCAGATGCTCAGGGGTTTACTAATCCATCAGGTATTACATGTGCATTCCAGAGGTTTTATAAGAAACACTACAGCTGTGGATCTCTAAAGCGTCTCCTAAAGTGATGACTGACTTCAGAGATTGTCACTCCCTTTCCCTTAGAACAGGATGGAGCTTCTCCATTAGCTTCGTACCATTGGGAAAGAGTCTGGATAACCTCTAGCTGTTTAATCCCCACAGACCTTGAGAGCAGTGCAAGTGAACAGAGGGAAAAGTTTTCCTGTTGAATTCTGAGAATTCTTACCCCTCATGTTCTCCTCTTCCAGGAGTGTGATTTGCTGTCAGGATTTTCAGGAGACAAGCTTGCGGGAAAATATTTGACCTGAGGCTAAGTTAAGATCCATGCCTCAGAGATGCATATGAAAGTCCAAAAAAGGCTAGAGAAAGAGGGAAATATACATATATACCTTAATAAATAATGAGGAAATTAGTTAAAATTAAAGTTGGATTTAATAAATAGCCTTTACAAAACTATGGTACGTGGTTCAATACACTACAAGCAATAAATAAATAAATAAATAAATAAATAAATTGCTTAAAGTATACGTATTAAACTCAGCAACTACAGACATTGCTAGCAAAGAAAATTTAGTGCAAAAGATAGCTAAATCACAAGCAGGATTACTCTTTCTGCTCTTCATCCTTGCCCTTTACTCTTAGCAGGGAGCTTATAGAAACTCTTCAAGTGTTTGACAGATCTCAGTTTGAGATAATGAAGGTGAAAATACTTCCTCTCTTTTTCTTAAATGGTGATCTCTGCCCTTTAGACAGATACTAAAGAAAAGCAAAGATGGGCAGCATGACTCCAACTGAATATCTTCCTTCAGACAAAGTATAAAACAGAAGATCATGGTGACACTTTGGTCAACAGTCAAGTGAGTTATGTTCAGGCCTGGCTGTCCTCAACAGGTTCTGGCTTTTTTGTTTGTTTGTTTGTTTGTTTGTTTTTTCTGGAAGAACAAAGCAGTCCAGGGTATGTTTGACTTTCAGTGTGAGAACCGAATAATTGTTTCTCTTTTCTCTTATATGTACACCCAGTGAAGTCAGAAACACAAATGAAGGCTCCCAAATCCAAGATACAATAAAGAGCAGGACAGAATCCATCTTGAAAATGGAACCAAGCAGATAATACCAAGAACTATTCAATCACCACATATTCTCTTTGAACCCATATATGTAGATAGCTCACTTAATAAAAATTACTTCTAATATGAGTCCTTATGGATAACTGGCAAACTATTTAGTGTTTAAGATCATGCATGAGACAATACTTTGATTTTATGAGTACTGATTGTTTTCTACTGTGATCTTTCTTCGTCAGGATGGAGAAGGAAGAAAAGAACAGTAGAGGGCATAGTTAAAACGTGGTTTCTGATTAGCATAGTAAGTAACTGAATGCCAAAACAGATATTCTGTTGATCATGTATCAAATATGAAAAAGAAATGTTCACCCAAACTTCAATTGCTTTAATGGTGAAACAGTAACACAACAAATTATCTTCGGTATTTATTTTGATTTTGATGTATTTATTTTGATTTTGGTTATACTGAACAGAGATCTTTTAATCCTATCACTGAATTCAACAAGATGAGAAAAGAAGAAAAAGTATCATTTCTGCAGCTTCCATCCATCCCAAGCTTTCCAGAGGAGCAGAAGATACCACTCCTTTCTTTAATATATTCGTTTAGACTTGGTTGCCAAATATATTTGCACATTTTAGCTTACGTTATTTCTAAATAGTTGAGACCTGTCTAGGAAGAAGAAATTTTAATATTCCAAGAGCTGCAGCTGTGTTGGATTTACACAATTTGTGAAAATCTAATGTCAAATGAAGCTGCATATTTTTAGTGCTGAGGGATGAAGAAAAATGACTTTGATAATGCATATTTGTTTAGAACAAGTTATATCACTTTATTCCTACAAAACATCCTGGATATTTCTTGTTGCTTAGTTGGCACATTTGATAAAAGAAGAAAACAGGTTGAAGAGTCAAGCTGTGACCACAGAAGAATGTTTCACAAGCATAATAAATTACTAATTAAAAATGGATGTAGCAAGATTCGGGTATAAAACATTCAAGATTCTCAGGAACAGGTGGTTAAGGAGGTATTTGCAGTTCCGGAATCAGGTATCCATCTACTATCTACACAGAACAATTTTAAAAGTTGTTTACTACCCAGATACTCCAAATCTCAGGAACTATGTCTTGACACTTGGAAACTGCAAATTATACTATTCTCGTATTTTTACCCACACTGTAGGAATGCATTCCCATTAGAAACATTTTTGAAACCTTTAGTACATTAGTGCATTAGTACAAATGGGACAAGCACATTGATCACTTCGTGACATCAAAATATATAAACTCTTTTCTCAGCAGAGTCTGTTCATAGGTGAACATATTATCCAGCTCAAGCAGGTTGCCTGGAACATTGCAATGGACAACAGCCTCCAAAGCATTAATAAGATGACACCACATTTGTTACTGACAGCTTCATATTTGTCTGCTTTACTATGGGGTGTAAGGCCAGGTGACTTGATGGAGCAAGGGAAGCAGTTACTCTTCCTCTGCCAAAACATCACTATCACTGACAGGAAGAGAAAGTAAGGCAATGTGTAAATTAATGTGTTATCTGGCAAAATGGAGCAGATTCTACATTAAAGGATACGCAAATTCAAACACCTCACAAAAAGAGAGCTGCACCTTAGGTTTGTAAGTTTGTACTGTAGGTTCCATTATTTAACAGCTACAGGAAGTTAACTGGGTGTAAAATAAGTGAGTGAACTTGTAGAAGGAAGTAAAGTCAACCCAGAAGACAGTTTTCATTGCTTTGTAGTTGCAGTAATGCTGCTGGCATGAGAGTAATGTTTATACAGTAAGTCCTCACAGTCTACTTCTATTTTATGCTCTTTTTTAACTTTCTCCTATCAAATTGCTTTATTGCAGAGGGGATTAAGTCATATTTTACCAACTGTTAAGGTATAAACTAATAGCTGGGAATGTACTTGTTTTAAATATTTCTGTTTAAAGCAAGGAAGCAGATACTGTTACAGATTTCAATGAGTTTCTCCTTGCAGATGCTCAGTTTTCCACATTTTATTGCTGAACGCACTAAATTTTCTGAATATTTAGAGTTTATTCAGAAGAAATGCACTTTTATATATATATTCTTTTTCTTTATTTATATACTCTCTACTCTTGCTTAGGCAGTTGATTCAGTTCTCATTTACGTTTCTTCTACAATCATCTCATTAGCCTTGCTGGAGATGCTAATGAGATTTAGACCGGAAGGTTCTTAAAGCATTATCATTCTTCACACGAAAGCACTCATGAATCTTCTCTGTTTCCATTCCCATGTGGATACATGCAGGGTATTTCACACAGCAAATGACATTCACTGACCGGAAATAGTCTTCTGCACTTCCTGGCATCCACTCTGACAGAATGTTTAACTTGTCTCATCTGACCTCTTGATTTTGTCCCACAGTGGGACACCCCCAGTGCATCATGCACTATTTTGAGGTTATTGTGGTACCCACCTTCACTCCTGCTCTGTTCTGCTTCACTTTGCCTAAAATTAAGGCTGGAAGAAATCAAGAGAGGCCGCACAACACAGATCAGTTTATTGTTAAAATAATAGATGGCTCTAACTAGAGCCAAAGCATTGCACAGCCATTTTAAAATAAATGAAAAAAATGACTGTACAAAATTGTTTGACAGTTGTTGATACACTGAGTTAAGACATAGTTTTTATGAGGAGAAAGGCGTCGCTGTCAATAACACAAAATTCTGCTTAGGCATTAGTTTTTATCTAATGGATCAGTTTAAAATCTGTCCAGGATCTGTTTATCTGGTCACTTTATGAGTTTGTTTGGGATAAATCCTTTTACAGCAGCAGCCACTGCTAGGAACAGTACCTGGCTCTACTTCTCCCACACTTGTCAGCATCCAAAAAATAAATTTTAAAAAACCTTCTACTTAGTTTTTTGTAGTAACAAACAAAATAAGGTGCTATTAATTAGCAACATTGATATTGCAAAGAGTAAATCTGCATGTGAAAAACAACTGTGTTCAAGAGAGTAGATGGAATGAAATGGTTTACCATGTTACCTACAAGCAAAGCACAAGGGTAGATAGGAAAGTAGAATTTTGAGGTCATTTATGAGCCTTTATGTTTAGGGATTAATTGCAGCATGAGACAATTGTGAATCTATTCAACAGACAGAAGTCCATCAAAAAGGACCTGTACAAGCTCAAAATGTGGGTCCTTGTAAACATAATGAGGTTCAACAAAGCTAAGTCCAAGATTCTGCACTCTGCCTGGGGGAACTCCAGATATGTGTGCAGACCAGGAGAAGAAATCCTTGGCAGCAGCCCTGCTGAGAAGGATGTGAAAGTTCTGATAAATAAAAAGCTGGACATGAGCCAGCCCTTGTGTGCCCTTGCAGCGAAGGCCAACAGTACCCTGAGCTGCATCAAAAGACGGGTGGCCAATTGGGTGAGGCAGGTGATTGTACCCCTTTATTCTGCCCCTTGTGAGGCCCCAGCTGGAGTACCATGTCAGGGGCCTCCAACACAAGAAACACGTGGAACAGGTCAAGAAGAGAGCCACAAAGTTGCTCAGAAGACTGGAGCACCTTTCCTGTGGAAAAGAAGTTGAGCAAGCTGCGCTTGCTCAGCCTGGAGAATAAAAGGCTCTGGGAGATCTCATTGCAACCTTTCAGCTTGTAAAGAAATTGAAAAGCAACTTTTTACACAGGCAGTGATAGGATCAGGAGGAACAGTGTCAGGCTGAGGGGATAAACTTCAGTCAGATATTAGGAAAAAGCAGCTCTGAGAGTGGTGAGGCACTGGCACAGGCTGCGTAGAGAAGCTGTGGATGCCTCACTCCTGGAGGCATTCAAGACCAGGTTGGATGGGGCCCTAGGTAGCCTGACCTGGCGGGTGACAAAACTACCTATGGTAGTGGTGTTGCAACTGGGTGGTCTTCAAGGTCATTTCCAACCTAAGCAATTCTACGAGTCTATGATTATAAGTGTTCTAACTTGTACTATTTCTTTCTTCTTCACTTCATAAAAAGTTACCCCTTAGAGTAGGTCAGACGCCAACAGCATTTTTGACATGGCTGCTCCTGAGTCTCTTCCAACCTCATGGTTGTAGTTGTGACAGGAACCCTTCATGGAAAGGTCTTCTTATGAGGAGCAGCTCATAGCCTTAAAGCAGCCTAATCCGTTCTGGATTCCTTCAGTGCTTGAGCACACAACTGGCTTTGCAGTTGCTATATTTATGCACTGGCTGGTATTTTTACAAGTATTCCTGCATCAAACAAAAACATGAATATTCTCACAGAGTCCAGAAAGCATCTGCCAGAAATACTAATGGTGAGTGTTAGAACAGTTCCAAATAGATTGTTTCCTGTCTCTTTTAGTGCAGGCCATTGAAGGCAAAATTGTATTTGGCTTTTATCTTCCAAATTAAAAATTGAAAGGAAAAGCGAATTCCAGATAAAATACTGGATTCAAAAGGATGACCTGGCATTTCCAGTACAGAAAATAATCACGTTTGCTAGATATCCAAACTGTTTATATTCTGTACCATTTTTGTAAGTAGAGAGCCTTAAGAATGTAACCATCAACATTAAGTTATGCATGGCTCAGAAGAAAAATGAAAAATTTATCTGTGCTTACCAAAACTTCATGAAAGATCATTAAAAATAAAATGATTCCTGAAAAGTATTCCAGTTGTAAGCATAAAGGAAAGTATGAATTCATGAGCATTTAAATCCTCTCTTGGAGAAATAAGCTCTTGAATTTCCTTGGCTTCTCCTACCATATAAGGCAAACTGCTGCTGCTTAAGAATTGTGTGGCTTCATGAAAAAATGGAATTCCAGCTTTCACTTAAATATTAACATTGAGTGCTTTATAATAATCACATGGATATTTTGATCATAAGTAAGTGTTTAAATGGAGATTAATTGCTCCACAATACAGGAAGAAAAAAGTTTGACTGTCAGAAATTAGGAGGCTGGTTGAGTAGCATTAAAAATCCTCCAAGCAGAATGAAGCAATTCTTTTAGTCCACGGTGAGAACAGCAGTGTCTTATGAAGACATACTGAGCCATTATAATGGCTTTGGCAGTTCCACTGAAATCAAAAGAAGCACCTAAATTTAACCCTCCCTAAATATGAGCTACAGAACTTCCTCCACCTCCATATTAAAAATTCTGTATTTTTAGAATGACATCTTCTTTGCTAGATGCCTGCACTATGCGTAGCCTTCCTTAGCTGGCATTCAAATGGCTAACAAGGCACCTGTGCAGTTAGCAGTGTGTCATAGGCCAACCATGCCTAATTTATCCAATAGCCTTCCAAGAGTGATGTAGGAAATTCACCCTGGCATTAACCCATCGTCTAGCTAGGACTTAGATAACCTGTTTGACCTGTGACTATTCATTTAGAATTCTATACTGAGAAAGGAAAAATTCCTGTTTTCTGAATCCTCAGAAGAGATAAGTATGAACTTATGGCCAACCTGGAATGTAATGAAGAACCTATGATGGGTGATGGAAGCAGCAGTGGGATGGTAGTTGATTTGTTACTGTGAATGGTGATGTGAATCTTGAAGCCAGAATTGGGCAGAGAGCATACTAGATTTAGTAAGGCTTCATTTGTCATCTAAAGAAGTAGAGTTCCACTCATGACAACTTGCATGGAGATCTGGATCCTGGCAGGGGCTTGTATTGATTCTAGCCAGGCTAGACTGAAGGTGATTTGAAAAAACTGCCTGCAAAAACATAACAAGAAATTTGATTCCTCCTGGCTCTGTCACTTCAACTGACTAACAGCAACACAACAGACATCTTGACTTGGACTAGCTTTGAGACTATTTTGCTAATTTCTTGGTACAGAAGCAAAGTCTTTTCCAGCCTTGGTGATTCTGTGATTATAAGATCTTCAGGACCATCTGATTCAGCAGTGGAGCTAAGATAGTTAATGCAGTTTAAGGTTGATACTTGGCAGTTAATAAAAGCAATTGACTATCCCTGACAGCAAGTTGTTTCTTTAGAGGTATGTAAACAACCTTTTAGCAGATTCATCCAATTCAGCCTTGATAGCTTTCCCGTATGCGATGAAACAGAATGTAACAAAAATACCATAGTGAATCACTGACTGAGGATCCTACTTTATAGAACTACGAAAAGCACTAGATATGAATTGCTTTGCATGAAGTTAGGGAAAGGTCAGTGCATTGTAAGTCTGCTAAATGTACTTAGAAGTGAAATCATAAAGGTCTCATTTATGAGGTACTGCAGGGTTTTGGTATTTCTTAGAATATCTTCACCATCAAAAGGCATTTATGTAGCTATAATCTGTAGGTTTCCAACTTAAAAAAACATTTGGAAAACAGTATTCCCATACTTTCTTATTAATGCATCCATGAAGTTCCACTGAAATAATTATTTAGTTGTATGTCAAGAACAAACTCCTTCTTTACACATTGAATTTCTTGCCAACACACTGATGTTATAGAATTCACATGAATTAGAATCTCATCTAGCCTGAGGCATTTACTTAAAAAAATAAATTACAAAACTGTATGGGAGCGTAATGCCTGCGATTTGAATAATGAAACACTCTACGTTATTAACTGAAAACAGGAATTTCTTAGTATTCCTAAGTGATACGTGATTTTCAATTTGCAGCCAAAACTATTTTCACATACTCTGATTCCAAGAGGCTTTATTAGAGAAGGCTCTTCTTTTGGTTTATACTATACTTGCTAGACAGAAGTATCTCTATCTGTAGATCAAAGTTAATAATTGGTACATTTTATTTTGCTTTTTGACACTTGAAGTGAAGAGTCCTTTGATTAATAGACCCTTAGAGTCCCATGTGATCTCAGTACGATTTTTCAGGGAGACATTCTTCCTCGTCTGTCACCCACATCTATCGCTGCTCTCCATCAGCTACACTAGAACGTGCTAGTAGAATTTATTCATGAGTCTTGGCATTCCAAATAAAATGGGTTCAACATTTCATCTTTCTCAAGAGCTGTGTCTATATAACCAACAGTGTTTCATTACAAAAAGCTTTCAAATCTTCTTAATGATTAGCACAGGAAAATGCATCAAATAATTGAGACTCCCGTGGGTGTTTCTCTTAACTGCTTTCTAAAAAACTTAAACAGCCAAGAACATTTCTCATTTTATCAGAAGACTTTGACTTTAAAACAGTAAGGTCTGGAGAGGTACTCACTACGTTTTTTGTTGATGTCATTTTTTTCTAAAACACATGCCGTTCATTTTCAGTGCTTGTGAGCACTGAAAATTGCATGTGTATGAGTGATTCTGAGACATTTTTTAAGAATTCATCTAATCCATGCAAAATTCTCTGGAATCAGAACTGTTCCACTCTGAACACCAAGCTTGCAGCACTGTAGTCTTCCGTTACATAATTCCTAGAATTTGAAATGCTCTACGTACGTAAGAACAATATATTCTAATGGTGAAACAACTTTTGTTGTCTTTGCTACTTCAGAGGTACTGAAAGGTAGCGCTCACTGAGAAAGAAAGAATTCTGCAGTTGAGAGCAAAGCGCAAAAAGGGAAAGATAAGAATTATGCAAGCTGTCCACTCACTTTATTGCTAGTCATGTTAAGAAATACAGAGGCTCTCAGGTAGTAAAAAGAATAGAATTATCCATATACCTTTTGATGATTTGCTACACACACAACCGTAGTATTATCAATTACTTCCTTCAAAAATATGACTTCATTACTGCTAAGAGAAATACTATCATATCAAATATGACAACATCAGAATCTCATATCCCAACTACCTTGCTTTTTACTAAATAAGCAGTATTTACTGTTCTGTATATATGTTTGTTAAATATGTTTGAGTATATGGTATTCTCTATTATAGTTCTATGAAACTTGTTTTCATATTTCAGTGTAATTTGTATACATTGAAATACATATGTTCTGCGTGTTATCAGCATGTACCGTGAAAATGTCTGAATAAATATGTTAGTTTAAGCCCTGGGGAGGAATGAATCATAAGTGAAAGGCCTGTATTTCTGAAAAATATAGTGAGTGACTTTATGCATTTGCTAAACGTTTGTTAAACATTTAACAATTCTCCACCCATGACTGAAGATAAAATTAAACCATTTAGGAACCTCAAAGAGCAACAGCCCTACCACTGATACAGATAGAGCTACCCAAAGCTTTTTATATCCCCTTTGGTCAAGTGTATGAGCAATTAAGTAGACTGGCTAAGGTAACTCAAATCTCTCAGTTAACCACACTGAGAGTTAAAGTTATCAGCAGTTTCTGTCTTATTTCCTTCCTCCTCTACTCTTGTATTCACCAAGTAATTCACCATCTTGTATCACTCATGAAAAATTCGAATATTTCACTACTTAAATCCAGAGTGACATGAAGGACATTTAGGACACCAAACAGCTGACGCCACAATAAGAGGAATGAAGATGTCCAAGACACAGTGATTGATTATGTAAATGTCACATGTATACAGCTAACAAGAGCCAGAAAACAGCTCTTATCCCTTGCAGTATTTGATAAGTCTGTGAAAGCTATCAGTGCTCACCAAATTTCAAATCTTTTCTACAAAAGAGCTACAAAATCATATTCTTGAAGGTGATATTTCATCTACGTTTGAACAAGTATACAGCTGTTCTATATATCCAAATGATTTTATTTTTTTTTTACTTCAGTGGTTTATAACACAGAAGAAGTGTGTGAGGAGTCTGCTAAACAGAGGGTCTGCTTACCTTGCAACCCAGCATCAGGTATGTGATTGAAATCTCAAATAAATTGCATTTTCCTACAATCACCTTCAACTGTGGAATAGTTGTATTTTAAATGTTCAAGAGTGGGATTAAAGGCTGATTTATGAATTGCACCAAAACAGGATAAGCAAAGGATTCCGGTGTTTGGCACAGTTTGGCATTTTTTGAAAACAAGAGTTGCCACATCCGCATATAGATACTTGCAACGGAGTGTGTATGTGCAGTAGTCTTCAGCAGCAGAAATGGGAGGAGACCAAAACCATCTAATTGATGAACTCCCGCTACTCGGAGCACAAAATGGATTTAACAGACATCTAGTAATGGCTCCATTTTCACTAAGCTCTTATTTTATAAACTTAAAATCACCTATTTTGTTTTAATGCAGTTTTAGAAAGAGTATTTTCAGGCCTCTGTTCTAGTTTCAGAAGTGAAAGTAAGGTTTCCTATGCCTTATCTTGAAAACAACTGTGGATGTTTTCATTCACTCTCTTAGAAACTGGTGGAAGTGAGAACTGGCTCTAGCACTTTATTACATACTGAATTACATCTCTGAAGACAGAGAAAAATGGAGGAAAATTAGACAGCTATTAGACATTTATTTTTACACAGATGTAAAAAACAGTAACATAATCATATGATACATTAACAGAAAGACACTACTTTAAGGTTTTCAGAATGCGTTTCTCAGACTACATTCTATTCTGTGTTGCATAAAATAAAACTAATTTTGGTTAAATATAAAATAATTGCATATTGATGCATTCTGCAGTGATTTGTAATTACTTGTAGAATTAAAGCTCTCTATATCTTCCAAATAGCAATGTTTAATAATTCAAACATTTTCCATTTTTGTGTAAAGGAGTTTAAGGTGCAGATACCAAATTCAGATCTGGCTAAGAAGTCACTTAGGACATTGAACGTAGTTTCTCACTCTATCAAAAAAGTTTTGTAAGTACAACTGGGGCAAAAGTAAAGTCTGAATCCAGTTTTCAAATGCAAAATGTGTAGCTACATTTTACTGTATGAATAAATGTGATGACTGAAACTATATCTACTTCCACAATCTCTGTATTGCTACACATTGGTAATATATAATGTCTTCACTTCATGTTCCATTTTTACAAAAAATTCTTTCTAGTAATTCCTTCGTAGTGAATATGGACATATTTTGTTTGTCACATTACCAAGCCGTAAGAATTCAGAAACATGCGACAGCACTGCCACCAGCTTAGGTTCCCTCACAAGTGTATGAGCATATTCATATATTGTGCTTCCTGATAAAAGAGGAAAAATCTAGGGGTTCATGCACACACACACAACTGGATATGATATCACAGTCATACATTATCACTTTGGTGCTATTCTCTACTACAGTACCAAAATACTTCTAACTGCAACAGGTTATGTCCTCCTAGAACATTTAGTTAAATCTCAGGAATGGGGAGAACAAAGCTTTCCCTAGTTCTCTATTTATTAATTCTTAATAAAGGAGGAGAAAAATTTTATCTTGTTTATATCTCGCATGATGAGAGATACAAAAAAAAGATTACTTGAGGTATCTCTAAATACAGAGTTGGAATTTATCTCATATTGACACATATGCCTACTTCTGCAAAAACAAGGTGGGAACAGTCATAGAGGCTTCACATTTTCCTCAGCTTAGCTACCAGCCACAGTTATTCATTTTCATTTTTAATTCTTTCAGAAAGATTCCTATAGACTTTCTTTGATAGAATCAAGATCCACTCAGTTGCCTCAGAACTTTCATGGTTGTAAACTAGCCAAACAGGGAAAAGAAACAGCGCCTTGCAATTTAGGCTATTGATTAGAGCAATCATTTTGCAGGATGGAACTTTTTAAGCAGGACAAGGCACTTCTGATTATTAATGTCTTTGCTTTTCATCTATAGGAAAGGACAATAAAGTTTCATTAATGAGGAATGAGGTATGGCAGACTGATAATAGGAGATGATCATTCATGTTCAGACATAAAATGCATGCGCTATATACAACAACACGTGAAAGACAGGGATCATGGCAGATCATCTGCACATTCTGCACACACTGGAAGAATCGGAAAGAGAAAAAACAACTGCAGCCATGTCAGTAACATGAGAAATGCTAACAGATTTATATTGTGGCTCAATTACTTCTGCTATCTAAGGGGAAAAAAAAAAAAACCTCAAGCACTACTCTTCTTACCATCAGGTCAACAAAAGGACTAATGCTTCTTTTGCTATTGCAAGTTTGTATCCGGGCCTAAGGCACAGTGTCAGGATTGCCAAGCACATGGGTGCACCTGAATAGGCATTTGCTTAGAATGCGAATCAACACACCTGAACATTCTCTGTTCATAAAATTTAAGCAAAAACTACATTTGTGGAGGGTCTGAAAGCAAAGAGGAACCCATCTAGCATTGCAGTGGTGAGGACAATCTTCCTCTCTAATCTACCATGCACGCTGTTTTTGTTCCCAATGAATTACAAGAGTTTAAGCCAGTATTTATCCCACATCTTTTCTAGCAAGGGAAAAACCCATTGGGCCAACTCCCTCCAGCTATGGAAAGAAGGAGAGAGATTATTTCCACAATTGGTCATTGCTTCTGGAAGCAGTCGAAGTGTTCAGCTGTAGAATTTCTTATGAAAACCCTGGAATGTAGAAGCAAAAGCTAATGGGTTAGGGAACCTCTCAGCATACGGTAATCTAATGCTGGGGTTAGGTCCTTATGGATTGATAGGAACACAACTACATCACAAAGGTGCTCTGCATTTCCTCTCTGTTCATAAAGCCATAGCATTTGTCTAAACAAGTGAAATCACTCCTTGGGCTGATTTTCAAGTTTAAGGCTATTTAATTCCACAGGGCCTCTATCCTTGCCTTTCGGGATGCTTTGTGCCAGCTGTAACTTTGCAAACCCAAAGCTGCTGAAGCTGGTTGCTCTTTAATGTTAAGGTCAGTGGTAATGTCTGCCTGATTCACACAGTTTGGTTAGATATGAAGATCTTGCCTTCTAAATGGCACCATTATGCGGTTTGGGGTTGTTTCACAAAGGTGCGATTTTTCACATGGCACCTCCCAGCTGATCTTTCAGAATCAGGATCCAGAGGAAGAGTCAGGGCAGGGCCTCACCCCAGATGTGTTCTATTACCCCCGCCAGGGAGCAGGACAGACAGGGGGTATACTGGTCAGTGCAGACCAAGCAACTCCTGGAGGATAGGGGTGGGTTTTTGCCAGCACCTACCCACAGGGCACCTGGGAGCCTCTTCACTTTCACTTCTGAGGTGGGAATTTGGAGACAGCCCCACATCCCAGCAGCCAAAGCTCCTGCAGGAAGACAGTCTCCTTGGGCCCTGACATTAAATACTAAGGGGTTACAAATGTATTTGAACCATGCTTTGCACTGAAAACAATGGTTGTATCACAATCCTCCACTTAGATGTCCACCAGAAATCCATTTCTCTTTCAAAAAATATTCTATGTGCTCATACATATACAGATCCTAATATTGTGGCATTGTGTATCAGACTCTAGATTTCTTGAGACAGATCTCGTGGTCTTTTATGGTAATCAGAATATACTTTGTGTTTTGCTAAGATATAAAAGGAGGAATAAAGCTATTTTTTCCCCAAAATTTTTAGGATTTTTCTAACTTTCAATGTTCCAAGAAAAAAACAAACAAACAAAAAAAAAGTACTTTGCAGTACTCAGCCTTCTTTCCTTTCTTATAATCTTTTGTCAGAAATGTAATAAGCAGAAAAATGAATAATAAATACTGTCCAAAGGCTTTAAACTTTCAAAAGCAAAACTTATACCTACCTGTTCTATGAATTGCAAAGGAATTAAAAAATAAATTCATATTTTTGTCTTTAGCATCTAAGCCAGGACTAAACCAGTGAATGCATGAAAGAATCCATCTGTGTTCTTATAGCTACATGGGATTGAGAACAAAGCTTAGTAGTAAGCAAATACAAATGTTGGCCTGCTGCCTGAAGAACATGCATACAGATCTTGATTGCTAGTATCCTGAATATAAAAGGATTCCTAACAGACTGTTATATAACAATAGGCCTTTTTTATAAACCTTACATGTTTTGCAGCCCATGAATGTTCATTTTTACCTGAAGTTTGTAGAATACTGTAAAACTTATGGCTTGTAGAGAATAGGTTCAGTCAGCTATATAGTAGCCAGCTCTCAAGAGCCTTGCTCAATATCTTCTCATGGAGGTAAGGAATCATATCAGAGGTAAAATTATGTTAGAGACAAGATTCAGCAACTCTGATCACACAGGACTCCTAATATGTTCTGCAGATGTTGGTTTTCTGGATTGCACTGCAGAACTTTGTACCAAGTCTCTGAAAATGGTCTTAAAACACCTTGATACTTTGCATCTGTTATGCATTTATTTTTCGAGATAACTCTGGAAAATAAAAATGTCAGTTTTCATCTTATGCACCATATGGCTCAGGCATTTTAGTTCCGACAGCTTAATCTCACAAATCTGGCAGTTTAGTCTTGCTGTGTTGTTTTTCACTTTTAAAACAATAACAACAAAAAAAGAACCAACAACCAACCTCTTCTTTAATACACAGTACAGTACTAAATGAAAACCTCCATAAACTATCTACTATGGTCTCAATTATAAATGTTGGCAGATAAAATTCTGAGTTTTAGGTAGAAGACAACTATAATTCACACAAGGTGATCACACCATAAGGGATGCATTTCAACAAGGTGCTACATCATTCCCCTCAGTCAACAGCATCCTCTCATGACCTGTAGACTACTGGGAGTTGGATGCTTTTCTATTATGCAGTCAGACATATCTTTGCAGAACAGGCCCTTGAGCTACACTGGGCAATATGAAGGCAATAATAACACAAATCTTATATTTTCAGCTCCAATGGCTTCAGTGGCCTTCCCTTAGGTGTTGTATACTCTGTTAAGTGAAAGCGTTGCCAATCTGGATATTAGCTGATATGTATGGAGAGCTGTGTATTCATCTGAATCACGTCCAGCTGAGAAGATGGTTAACTCCCTGTTGTGCCTGAACTCATAAGCTCTGTCAAAAAACAAGGTAGAGATGTACGCTTAGATGAACTTTTTTGGCTTCATTTCATTATGTGTTTCTCATAGCAACAACAAAGGCCAAAAGTCACATTTCATTTCTGCATCTCCTCGTGGTAAGCCTATAGGTAAATGAAAACACAAAAATATAATCTTCCTCTGCCACTTGTAAGCTGATGTGGTAAACTCAACACTTGTGTAAAACGGTAAATTTTTTGACTGATTTACTATTGTTAGTGTCTGCTTTCAGTTATTGAGAGGCATCAGAAACATAAAATCCCCCTTGTTGTGGTTGCACAACAAATTACAGTTCACTGTGTCTTAGACAATATAATTTGGGCTTTTTTCCAATGTATTAATCATCTTCACTCAGATGTAAATTATTTGTATTTTTAAAAGTATCTAACAAAATGATTGAAAATCTAAAAACATGGTAGAGTAAGTGGGAAGAAGAGACAATTTAGTTTATTACTGTGGCAAAATAAGATAGGGCATTTGCGTTAGGGTCAGAACTGAATTATCATTTTGAAATGACAAGAATTGTTTCACAGTGACACCAGCAGCTTTTTCTACCCCAACCCAGATGAGATTTCTTCAATCTCATCAGCTCTGGATGCTTCAGAGGACCATAAAAAAGTGCCAAACAGAGCCAGCGTATCCGAAGTTCTCTACAGCTGTATTCATCTAAGATCTAAAAGTTAAAATTCATCTTAAATTCTAGAGCTTCTGCTTAGCAAATACATTCCTTTTTACATTCATTCCTTTTTACTACAGCTGTGACAACTCCAAGTTTTGAGGTTTTAATCATCTAGTCTCATCTTTTAAATTCCTCGGTTACTGTCTTCTGATACTTGTTGTAAAGATGAACACCATGAACTCCTTGTACTATGCTTGTGGAAAGGAAAAGTTTTTATGAGTTATGAATCTGATATTTCCTCATAAAAATCAGTAGCTCTAGTTTTATTAGGTGAAGGGTATTGTTTTAACTTCTGATCTGATTTCAACTCAACTATTTTATACAAATACTTATCCCAACATAATTATTTACCTAGTTTGTAAGTAAGATACTTTTTAATTCTCTTCATAAAAAATGTGTCTTAATTATTCTCAGGTTTTCTTAACACCTGGCTGACCAAAACTGATAGAAAGTGCAGAGATTACTGCTACACGCATGAAAATATGCCACTATACAGATCAGTTCTATGATGCTTTTTATACTGATCCTCATGCCTTCTTCTTCTGTATCTTGCTTTTTCCTTTTTTGTGTTGTTGGTCATTTGGCTTTTTTTTATTATAACTCTACACTGAGCTGTCCAAACACATCGCCTGGTCCTTGGCCCCTAGTGATGAAGAACTCAGTAAAGTATGGAAGATAGATATAGAAATCATTTTCTTTGAATGGTTATTAATTTTTTAATACTGAACTTTATCTGCCTCCTTCCAACTATGAAGGGAAGGGGACAGATCCTCAGCACATGAGTCTGGTGCTCGTATGAGTTTCTCAATATGAAGGTTGATTGGTACTCAACACAGAAAATCAGTTCAGGGAAGTAAAAGTGTTGTCTTCTTCTGCTTACCTAAACTTCTGCTGCCTTAGAAAAAGGGATGCCTAGTTTTTATTCTGTTGAATTCCCATTTCAAAAATTTCTCTTTCTTCCAACACACTCAAAACCCATCCTCACACAGAAGGCTGCATGTCGACAGGAGCACCAAATGTGGAAGAGGAGATCATCCAGTGTCCTTCTGTCCTGCTGTAGACTAGCTCTTATTCATTTCCAGAAAAGTAGCATGTATTTTTGTTGTGTTACAATGAGGTTGCCTAAAACAACTACTGAAAAGCAAAGCATATTCTTATCCACTGATGCTTTTTTTAAATTATTTTTTAAATTATGAACTCTGTGGGCATTTCCAGATTGCTGTATTAAAAATAAATAAATTACAAAGTTGTGCAGCCCCTCAGTTTAAAAGCCTCATCAATTTGTCACCTTGGGATTTCATGTCCATCAATCTTATCACTGAAACATGTTACGTGCAGAACAATCAATGAAGAGTCCTGTCTATAACAGAGTAATTGCTTCTAGAAACTTGAGACCACTGTTATATTGTGGTTACTATAAACTAATAGAAAATAAATGGAAAGGCAACAAGAAACCCAAGAGAGCCCATAGGAAAATGATATAATAAAACAAAAAATGCTTGTCAAGTAATGAGTAAAGATGAAATAGTAAATAAATAAATAATAGAAAATATGAAATACAGACAAACAAACAGTATACAGTCTTCTGGAAGATACACATACTTGATAGTTTAGGCTTATATATTAGTGGAGATTAATCAAGTTTGCAACATAATCACACAGGAAAATATCCTCTCTCCCACCATATTTCTCAGGCAGCTTTGAGAAGTGTCAAATAGACAAAAAAAAAAAAAAAAAGAACAAGGAGAAAGGGATATTATTTGTGAAAGCTGTTTCTCTAGAATGCTGTTTTGGCTAACATTAACATCTTGCCAAACTCTATGCTTGAGAATTGTGATAAGTGGATGGCACTAAAACCTGAACTCATCTTCTCTACTAATTAGATGATGCGAGGTTTTTATACTCTCAGATCTACTCTGGCAGGGATGAGATAAGTTAATGATGAATGATAGCCATTTCTCATTATTTTTGTTAATTGTTAAAGAAATAGTTGATTATAGAATTTACAGGTGGGTCAACAGTCAGTAGCTCCAAAAAGGGTACTGCAAATAATCACAGGCATTAACACTTCTAATCATTTCTTATTTACCAAATACAGCTGGCATTCATTTTGCAGGGAGGCTGCCACAAAGAGAATTTACCTTCCAGTAGTGAGCTGAGCTGGAGATCACACATAAAAGTCCAATCCCTAACAGTTGCCTGTTTTTTCTGCAGTTACAGAAAAATGATTCTTACCAGCAAGAAACCTAATTGCTATTCACCTTAAATTTTTAATAAACATCTGTGTCTTGGAAGTCTAATTTCTATCAAAAAGCTAATGTGTTTTGGCTCCTAAATCCCGTCATTGCACTAGCAGAATCTCCCATGGAGTCTAGAAATAATACTTACACATTTAATATAGCGCATATAGACTATTGAGGATTGAACACAGATGCATCTGTATCATCTTGAATGCATTATCAACTGATAAAATCTGATATTTGTGCACACTAAGGACCACTTGTAACAGAGATGCTGTTAAATGGCAACCCCTTCTTTGGCTTTCATTAATTCAATACAAATCTGAAAACTGCAGATTCAGCAAGGTTGCCTGTAGTAATTCAACTGGCCTTGTAGGGCAAGAACATTGATTTGTTGCACTTGAATAAAGACAGAAACACCACAAGAGCAGGTATTGTGTTTGGAGGTCATTGACATCCCATCAAAAGCAAGCATGCAAGGAGACAGTATTCCCGTCATATTTGAAAATAAAGACAGTTTGACCAATATGCAAGAAATCATCTTTCCAGCTGCTATGCTCTTATCAAATGATATTACAGAGTCAGCAAAATTATTCACAAATACTCCGAAGACGTGTAACATTACAATGTGCAAACAACACGCCTGAATAGCAGTATGTCAAATCAAGATAAATTTCTAGCTGTAAAAGGCAGACAGCTTTCAGCAAGTAAAGACAGCAGCACCTTGGTATGTCATGATATGAACAATAAGATTACGACAGTGCAATTAGTTTTGTAGAAATAGTTGTAAAGAGTCTTTAAACTATAAAATAGTGTTTGGCCTGAATTAGCAATTATGCTTGAGCAAATCAGTAACAGCTGATCCTGATTTACCACTCTTTAACTATCTCTGTGCCAGGCAGAGTTATATACACTTTTAGTTTGCCTATTCCTTTGTTAATTCAATGGCCTTGATACCAACAATGGTACAGATCTGCTAGGGTTCTAAATGTGTTTACAGATGTCTAGCACATGCCTCAAGTAACAGCTGCCACTTTTTGCTGCTGTTATCCAGGTTTAAAATCAGAGTAGCTGTGCCTCCTCCTCTAAGAATTCACCTCTATTTAGAAAGTAATCATCAAGCAGCCCTCAGACAAGAAACTGCTAAATTTTTACTACAGACAGAATGCTCAATTTGAGTACTTCATAAGGTAAAAATATACCTTCTTTCAAGAGTTTGGTTTTATCAATCTCCAAAACTTTTAATAAACAACAATAAGACAACAAAATGTAGTCCAAGTTTGTTTCAAATATTGTCTTAGTCATTATCCACACCTTTATATTCTACAGATAATTCTTCTTAGACTATCACAGAACTGAATTCTTCCTTGAGCAGATGGTGAACGTACTCACCTTTCAGGATTGGTACTGGCAGGTTTTAAAAGACGAGCTGGCTTTTGTCCACCCCAAGAGCTGACCACTCTCTGTTCAGCTATGCTCTCAGGCATGCCAAGATTTCAACACTCTTTTTAGGAGTGAAAGATCAGTAGGTCTACAGCTCTCAGAACTGGGCTTCTTTGAACACAGGCTTTTGGACAGGTTGGCACACATGGCACTGACCTTATTAAGAAATATCTCAGATCTCCTTTTCTGGGAATAAACTTTTCCCCTCCTCTATCAAAAAAAAATCACTGCACAGAAGTACCACGCTCCATACTGCAGAGCATTTTAGTATGGCTTTATGGAAGCATGACAGTAAAATGTAGAACATTTATATGTACAAACTGAACCCTGCACGCAGCTACCAACATAATGGGGGGATAGAGCACCAGCAGCAGATGTTGGCTATATTTTCCCAGATGGATTCAGGAAAGATTTCTAAATAAACACTTTATTTTTTGTTGCTGTGGTGGTGGATATAGTAGCACTGAACAAAAAACTGTATTCCTGAAGCAGCAAAACAAATTTTGGCCAAGGATGTTTGCACCAATCTGTAGTAGCACTCCCAATGTGGTCCTTTAGAGCATTCAGTTAAAAATTTGTTCACCCTGATCAAATTGTTTTCTTGGGATCCTATCTGTTGCGGTACTGTCATTTATCTTACTCCATGCATGTGACTGTGCTGTGCATCGGCTAAGATGACAGAGACAGTTTCTCATTCTAGAACAAAAAAAAAATTAGGACTCATCTGTCATTGCGTTTTTTATTAACCCAGAGACCAGCCGTAGAAACTGATTACACAGCTAGTAAGGGGTTAGGTCTCATTTAAGAAAAGTGCATTGCAAAGTTTTGGAAAGACAACCTACAGTTAACTGCCTATTTTTCATTTGTGAATAAAAAATTTCCAAAACTCAGAATCTGAGGATATCTTGTGCACACAGGTGATGGCATTTATACATCTCTGTGCTGACCACAAGCAAAACGAACAAAAGAAATTAAAAAAAAAAAAAAAAAAAAAAAAAAAAAAAAAAACAGAGAGAGGGAGAGAAATAAAGGCAAAGGAAGAGGTTTCTGGTTTTGAGTGTACCCTGTGAAGTGCAAGAATGAAATTGGCTGGTCTCAGCTGTTTCTCCATACCTATTTCTATCTAATAAAAATGCACTGCAGAAATCTCAGGATTTCTTTGACTGATTCATCTCTACAGTTATCCAAAATGCAGTTTCCTACTCAAAGGCAAAATTTTTTGTTGTTCTGCTTCTACTGATTGGGAGCAGTAACACAGACTGTCCCTTAGTTTCCCTCCTGGAAAAAAATAGAAGAAGAAAAGTTGTTGGGACTTTTCAAAAGATCTCTACCTGCTCAGTGTGAGGAAATGACAGTTCAGCAATTTGCACCCTAACACACCCTGCCTAGATGAGGTATAGAGGCTATGTTACAAATTCTAAAGAAAAATACTGAGAAGCCCTTGATAGACAGCCATCATTTAACATGTAGTGTGCTATAAAGACAAGATTTAGTTTAGGTAAATATTAGATCTTCATCTATTAAAACATACTTGTTTCATTTTCCACCTTCCAGACCTTTAGAGATAGAAAAGAAAAAAGAAACAGTAGCTACAGCGACAGTCCTCCTTCCTTCACTGTGGAGCAATGGAGCTTTATTGGCTGTCAGGTTCCCTTACTTGCAAATTAACTCCTACTTCTTACAGGAGTCTATAGACTAGATTCTCAGCTGCAAATCACAGTGATTCCATGACTTTACTGGAGCTACACCCTGTAAGAGCCAAACTATATTACTTCCTATTAAACGGCAAAATTGCAAGCTGGTAAATTCTGTACTTGTTTTACCATTAACCAAACCAGGGCCTTGATGTTCCCACACTCAGAAAATCAAGTTTTTGGGCTACATCTTACCAATTCACAAATAATTCTACTGCACATGAGTTTTCACTTAAAAATAACCTCCATGTATTAGATGAGACTCTGCTTTAATGGAAATTAACGACTGTGCCACTCTGTTTTCAGTATTATTCAGTGCTTGATTTCAACGACAGCTAATTTCTTCTCAGTGATGACGTGCTGATTATATGCAGATTACTCTACAGATTATGACTGTGCTAAAATAATTTTTCATCTAAAGCATTAACTTTTTTATCTGTCTTTAAAATATTTTAATCTCATACTCTTTTTCTTATTGATCCAGAGGTAGTAAAAATTGAACAGAGTACTGTTTTATTGGTGTATGTGGTTCAGTTTCTAATGTGGTTATTAAGGAAATGCTCTGTTAAAGAGCTTGCATTATTTATCTGAAAGAATAATGAAATCATAATTAATGTACACTCGTGGTAGCAGATGAATTTCAAATGGAGAAAATTTCCCATTTCTCCCTGAGACAGACAAGACCTTTCAGGACCAGTAGGCTAAGTTAACAGCCTAATACGTTATCCTCCAATTAAAGAAACGGGGCACAGATAAAATTTCCGCAAAAACAGCACAATATCTGCAAAGTTCTCTGTTGAAAACCACGGGTTTTGAGCAGTTCCAGTCTCAGCACAAGTGAATTTACAACTGTTCCTGCTAGGTGCAGTGTCAAAGTCCTACTTTCCTCGAGCCAGTCAGAAGCAACATGATGCAATACTTAGGCTACTGCCATGAAAGTTTCTCAGATCCAAGTATGAACTCTTTGCCGGGGAGAAGGAAGCATATTATCTAGCTAGAGCTTTTTTCTGAGAACATTAGGGACACTGATCTTCATTTCTTTTTCGACCAACACTCAAAGCACCTAGTTGCCCACACAATAAGAAGCTTAGATCTTTGACATTCATCTTGCTACTTTCGGTGTTTTTAGCTAAATCTTTTCTGATATTTAACAAGAATGCTTTAGTCTACTTTTGCCTTTCAGCAGACAAAGGTTGAAGACATTAGAATTGCTTCTTAGTTTATTACTTTTCAGATTAGATCTCTCCTTTTCTACACCTTCTCTGTGATTTACAGTGCTGTAGGATACAAAAAGAGCTCAAGAATTTTCTCCGCAAGTCCAAGAAATATCATACAATTACAACAACTAAGAAGCTTTTACAACTTTCTCACAGCCTCTGTCAGAGGCTACAATAGCCCATGCTGTCATGTCTATGAACCTTCCTACCTTCCATGTACACTGCAAATATGATCCCAGCTTCTTAGGGAGTATCAGCTAACTTAATGGAAATTACAGCCAGCATAAGAAAAGAAAAACTGAACAAACAAACAAAACCAACATTGGTGATTTACCACAGTAACTGAATTTATTGTGCTGGACTATGAACCGTAAAGGCTCAGCAGTGGGAACCACTGCAATTACCGTAATGCATACTGCTCAAATAACACCATCTTTAACTAACATAACTTTGAAGTATTGTTTTTACTTAGTTCATTCTCGTAGACTAAAATCAGACAAGAAGCATAATTCTATATTGAACATGTTAGGTATAAGTCTCTCTGCTTTTTATGTCATATGGAGGTTGTTGGTTCAGCAAAACACTTCAGCAAGCATTAAAAATCCATCAACTTCAATAGCATAAAATTCAGTGTATTGAAAATCCTTTGCAGAATTAAGGTCCAGAAAGCGAGTTTTACTTATTAAATCTAGAAACTTGTTATTGTTTAAAAAAAAAAAAAAGAATTTTTTACATAGATGTTCAACACAAAATTACTTTATAATGAAGAAAAATGACAGCCATTGAAACAAGTTCTGCAAACACAGGCAATCTGTAAATTTATGGCTATTCCCAAATCCTTTTAATTAATTCAGTTTTCATGATTCATAACTCAAGATATAACCAACTTTTCAGCTCCATTAATATTATAGAGTTTGACATACAAGTAGTTCTAAGAAGGCAACTACACCTGCCCATATTTCATATGAACTTCCTAAAAAAGGAATGTTTTCTCATACATGATTTCAAAGCATTCTGTCAAGCTCTTGCTTTACAGATTACTGGTTATTCATATCCTGTTAGATTTCTTAGATCAAATTAAACTGCTATTACAGAACGTAGTGTGATATCTGCAAAGATACAATTTTAATTTATGTTCACCTCGTAACAGCAGACTGCTAGGATTACTATGCAAACAAAAGCTTGATACTGCTCTCATACAAGTTCTATACTGCTAAAATTTCTCCAGTTTCAGTACTTTCTTCTACTGTTCATCCACAGAAGTAACACAACAGTCAGCTGTACTTTTCCTTTCAACACAAAAGAAACCACTGCCAAAGTATTTTTCTCAAGATAGTAGCATTACAACCCATTACTAGCCATTGAAAGTGTTATGAAGTTGTACCCTTTTTAAAGCCCAAATGGTTGTTCATGTCCCTTTACTTTTGCATGCCTAGGTTTAGAGCTGAATGAAAAAAAAAAAAAAAATCCTTAGAAAAATGTGAATAACTGCTAGCATCTTGCTGCCTTTTTAAAAATTTGCTTCCGCCTAAATTTTACATTTACATGTTGTCCACAGCCATATTGGTAGGGTTTAGGATCAGAAACTTTCACTATCTTACATTATCTATCAAAACAGCACTCCCAGTTTTGCCAGTGCAGTCTGGCGCTGATTTCTTACAAAACGAACAAAACTTCACACCTCATATTCCACAAGGAACATTTGGTCCTTTGTGCTATTCAAGTAATACATAGCACTTGAACTGGATTAGAATAATGAGATCATCTAGTCCACCTCCCCTGCACTGAACAAAGACACAGCAAGATCAAGTTGCTCAGAGTCTGGTCCAGCCTGACCTTAAATGTCTCCAAGGACAGGATATCCACCACTCCTCTGGGCAAACTGTTCCAGTGACTCACCACCCTCACAATTAAACACTTCTTCCTTAGGTTCTATCTAAATCTTCTCTCTTTCAGAATGAAACCATTTCCCTTTACTATCACAACAAACCCTGCTGTAGAATATATAGAGTCTGTTCCACTCCTTCTTGTGGCTCACATTTAGTTACTGAAAGGTCAATATCATGTCTTCCCGGATCCTTTTCTTCTCCAGGCTAAAAAGCCCCAAGCTGTCTCATCCCATCCTTGTAGGAGAGGTGTTCCATCCCTTGGGTCAGTCCTGTAACACTCCTTGGACACACTCCAACATGTCTATGTCTTTCTTGTACTGAAGACTCCACATCTGGATGAGATACCCCAAGGTCAGGCCTCACCAGTGCAGAGTAGAGGACCAGGATCACCTCTGTCAGCTTGCCGGCCACAGATCTTTTGATGCAGCCTGGAATACAGTTGGCTTTCTGAGCTGCACAGACACACTGCTGGCTCATGTCCAGGTTGTCATCCACCAGTACTATCAAGTCCATTTCAGCAGGGCTGTGCTCTATCCTTACATTCCTCAGCGTGTACTGATAGTGGAGGCTGCCAAAAGCCTGGTGGAAGATGGTTCACTTCACAGAATCACAGAATCACAGAATGGCCAGGGTTGGAAGGGATCTCAAGGAT